>NC_136630.1:6130847-6403347 GCF_933228915.1 Telmatherina bonti
TTTTGTCGAGATCTAGTAGCAGATGGTGGGCTCCACCTTCACCGTCATGTTTACCTCAAATATTCACAAAGCTGACAGAACGGAGAGAAGATGATACGTTGTGACGGAGAGTTGATGAGCTGATATGCATCAGATTTAGTTTCTGTCTGCAAGCTGCCAGTTAGCAGCTTTGGTTTCTTCTGCAGCTAGCCTTGTTGCTGTGAGCCAGCTCAGTTTTAAACCTGATTGTGAAAGCTGCTAAAACAAGAAGTCTGAGGTTGGTAGGAGTTTGTGAGTTATCTGAATGACTGACAGTCACGTTGTCCTCCATTACTTACTGAACTCGAATGGCTCCTCATGGGTGCAAGAGTCAAGCTCAAGCCACCAACGCTGCCTACAGAGTCACTCCATGATGGTTGAATGAGCTGCTTTATCGAATCTTTTCTAGACTGATACAATTAACCCTCACCTAACGAATCTGCACTGATATAAACCACAACTTGATTGATAGGTGGAGGTGTACAACTTAGTTATTCAAAGAATATTCAGATTGAAAAATAGGTTCATTGGGGACTTTTTCTTTATAAACCTCAACTGAATTCACTCTTGATCTTCCAGTGATCATTTCTGGCAGCAGGGCAGTGCATGAGGGATTGATTGTCTGTGTTTGTTATAATCATAAAAGATGTCACCCACAGCAGCAGTGTGACTCATTTTCTGTTTTTAATCTTTAGCGACAACAATGGAGCTCCATGGTTCAGAGAAATAAAACCTCATCAGGTTTTGGAAACATGTTTTTGTTTTTTTTATATGATTTGTTTGCAAAAAGGAAAATACAGAAAACAGTGTATGAATAGGCATGCTGACATGACTATCGTTACAAATCTATCTGTAGGTTTGGATGATGAAATATCAGTAGGTGTATCCTGTTTAGATAAATATAGATCATCACTTTGGTCGCTAATGTATTTAAGCAAATTGAGCAGTTCTTTGTAAAAAAAAAAAAAAAAAAAGAAAAGAAAAGAAAGATTTACAAGAGAAAAATTACACTCATGGTTGTTCCAAAGGCTTACACTGCATGTTCAAACATCCACCCCCATTTATCCACATTATAACTCCAAAAACTGCTAGCAGCTGACAGCTAAGCCTCACCTCATGTTTTCGACCATTATTATGATGGATAAAAACAAATTGATCAACTTTCACTTAATGCAAGTACTTTCCTGGCTCCTGTCGTTCAGGGATTTCCACATCCGGTCCTGGACTGACATGCCGCGTGCCCCCTTTTGATGACTAATTCAGCATCCATCTCACAAACTACCTGACCTGCTAGCTCTCTCCAACCTGCAACAGATGATGTTACAAAGACTTTTGTTTAGTTTCTTTCTCTCTTTCAATCTTCTTGTGTTTCTTTGCTGAATCAGGGACGTTGTCTGTTCAAAACAACCAGCTTCTTATTATACCGTAAAGCAAAACGCTGCTGTGTAGTGTCAGTCTCTCAGCCTCACAACACTGCGGCTCTAGAAATGTACATGATAGACGTCACTGTGTCATCAAACAGGTCCGGAACTTGGAGTTATGAGGTCATAAGTCAAGATGGACTTTAAACCATAGAGTGTAAACACTTTGTGAAATTTCTGTGAAATTCATCAAATCAGGCTTCTTCCACAACCTTATTTAGCTTATTCCACACAATAAACCCTTTTTTTTTTATCGTACTCGTCCCTCAAACAAACAAAATTGTATTTTTTGAGAGACTGAGTTTGCATATATTTTTTAAAAAGAGGCATATAGTTAGATTTCACCATGTAGAATGAACCTAATGGTTCTGATGTGCTCGAAAAAAAAACAACAAGAATCATTCAGAACTGTCTTCACTGACATCGTTCATAGTATTGGGACTTTGACTAAACTAATCTGGCCGTATGGTTTTAATTGGAACACAGGCCTGCCAAAGGACACATAGCAGACAGGACAGCTAATATCAGGATTTCCTTGAAGCTACAAGAAGACAAGAAACAATTGTCCAAACTGTACTCTGAAGCAGTATTTGGTATCAGTGTTTACTGGGTATTTATTGGGATTTAAACTGGTAACATGTGATTGTTCAGTACCAACCCTTGTTCCAGATTCTCTACTTGCATTTTGCTTCTTTTCCCCTCACTGCCTTTCTTTTTTAGGGCCTAGCACAGAGAAGAAAGAAAGCTGTTTCTCATTATAGAGGGAGTCACACTCATCTGTCCTGTTCCAGCTGGAAACAGGTTAAATAGAAAAGCAATACAAACATCTGAAGCCAAAATGAAACGCAACCATGATTTATTTAGTGTTATTTTGAACTATAAAGTAGGTGTATTTGTTTTGTCATAAGGACACAAAGCAGCATTGGGCCTCTTTTTTAAAGTGCGTATTTAAAGGATTACTGTCACCACAGATGAATAGTCATAAGAGACAGATGTGGGTTATAAGTGACTGAAGTGGGCTTGGGACTTCTTTTTGAAATTGATAAGTCTTTCCAATCTAATCAGACTAAGAACCTTTTATCAAAGGTGATTTCTATTTTATTGTTAAAATAACAATTATTAAGGTTTTTTATTGTAAACAGTAGTATAGATTTAAAAGTAGTATAAATCAATTAACTCAGACATATTTAACTTCTCCTGCTCTTAATAATCTTTGGCTTCATTCATTTAACTTCATGACGAGCAACTGAAACAGACAAGTCTCTCCAGAAAATGTATAATGGTACATTTGTGCGAAGGAAACGCCACCTGAGCCAGTCTTCCTGTGCAAGACAGGGTCTCTGTGGCTGTGAACAGTCTAACCCTAAAATCTTGTCTTCACACCCTGAGCATTTGCAAGTGAGAAGGATGAGGAATCTGAAAATAAAATAGCTGAGGATAAGTCTTGAATTTGGGGTTTTTTGCATGGGAGCCACTGATCCAAAACTCATTCTTCATTTTCTGAGAGTTTGTAGCCAAACAAAAATGGCCATATAGACAGGCGGAACGTGGACATAGCAAGACATTAAAACATCAAAATTATTCTAAAAACAGTCCTTTGGGATGTTGATTCACCAGTCTTGTCATGTCTTACCTCCTGTAATCCTTATCAAGACAGTGCACACACACATTGTTAGGAGATCATTTGATCCAAACTATGACAAAAAAAACAAACATTGGTAATAGCAGAGAAGAATGCTGTGCAACTTAGTAAGTTACCCTTTAAAGGCAGAGTATGTAAGATTTCAAGGCGATTCTTTCCACCACCAGGTGGCAAACACCAGGTCGTGAGCAAAACCACAAAACTGCTACCACCACAAACGACCACAGGTTGGCAGTAATGAGCAAAACTCACCCCTCACCCCTCTTCCTTGCCAGCTCCAATGAGGGCAGGAATCACTTGTGAGCTGTAGCTCAGAGCCGCTCTGCAATAAAGGGGCTTATACTCCCCCTACTGGTGGAAAAAAAAAGTACTTTCTTTTTACTGGTCAGAAAACATTAAAGAAGGGTCTTTGTCATTAATTAAACTTGTAATTTAATAATGCATCAAATATGGACAGACTGGAACCTACATGTTTAAAAAACTATCTAATTATGATTGTAGTTATTTTTTTAGTTAATTTATTTTGAAAATATTGAAAATCTTACATACTCTACCTTTAAAAAACTTTGAAGATGCATTACATAACTTTAAAGCTCCGTGTTTTGGACGTCTTCGATGACACTGTGAGCATTTCTGGAGTCCCGAGGCTGAGAAACTGCACTATACAACATTTTCATCTGGGACGCTATGTGACGTTGCAGCAGAGTTTTACTTCATGGAAGAAAACACACTGGCTGTTTTGAACATGTAATGTTGCTGATTCAGTACTACAAGAAGATTAAAAGAGAGAAAGAGACAAAACGAGTCATTGTCAGATCATGTTTTGCTGTCTGGAGAGAGCTAACAGGTCAGATAGGATGGTGAATTTCGCATCGATTGGGGGGCATGCGAGAGGAAAAAGTTCTGTAGTGGGTCTTTTTTGTTTAGACCTCATCTGTTGTTTTATGATTACAACATCTGTTAATTACAGCTCAAGTGTAAGAGCTTTCGTCATTAAACTCACTTGTCACAAACATACTGGCACACATGGACAAATGACTGATTTGACGGGACAGCACTTGACTTTTCTCTTTACTTCTTACCATCTCTACTACTGACAGTGTGTTTTTCCAGTAAAGGTTTTGTTGTGCACTTTTAGAAGAGTTATAGTCGTAAAATAATTTGAACGTAGATGTTATATTCTTACTAGAGTACCATTGCTTTGTAGATTGTAAAGTTTAAAGCAGCTTTTTTCTGAATATGGTTCCTAGGTGAAGGAAGGCAGATTCCTCAAATCCTCCAGCATTCGTAGCTGCCTGTGGGGGGTCAAGGTCCATCACAATGGACAGAAATCAGCCTGCCCATTGTTTGCGCTAGTCCTTAATTGCGAGACCCACTATGTTGATTCTGACAACTCGCACATTCATTACGAACGTCATTAGCAGAGTCATTAACAGTGGGAGAACACGTTGAGGACTGTTTGGAGACAATTATCTGCTGTTGGCACCGAGTAAATAAAAGGGGAGACATCTTGTCGTAAATACGGATGTAGAACAACAATAAGGACATGATAATGGGTTGGAGTGGGAGTTGTTTACACTGTGAATCTGACACTGCACAATTCAGAGCAGATAACTGCAGGAAGAAGATATAAGTATCTGACTTGAAATATCATCTCCAATTAACATCTCAGCCTTTCTGCTCATTGTCATTAACACGCCCTTCACAGTTAGATGGGTTAGAGTAATTAAATTGTTCAAGACCGGGAGGCTTTCTCATTTGCATGTACTAATTGCAGCTATTGTTTGTACTAACTGACCACTAATTATGTCATTAGTCTGTGTTATTGTTTTGATAAGGACTTAACTACCTGGTGATGAGATGCAGTAGATGTAGTCGGTAATATCAGTGTTTCCGATCTGTGCTGTCTGCCATGAGCAACATGTAAATTACTAACAATAGTTTAAGCAACTCGGCCTGAGTGAGTGATAATGAAGTAGTGAATGCTAATGTTAGGAATGCTGGGTGAAGATTTGGTGACTGTTGAGTTTCTATCTATATTTTAGTTGTAGACAGGCTTGCAACAGTATTCTCTTGACACTTTCTGGATATTTTCTTGCGTTACAACAAGTCTGCAGCACAACTAATTAAGAGACACCACCTAGCAAGGTTTGGGTTGTATAAAGGAGCTTTGAATACCTAAGGTAGACTCATCACAAAGATCACAGAGGCTAAGGCCATGTCCACATGTAGCAGGGTATCTCATGAAACAGACATTTTTTCTCCAATTTGGTCTGCACAGATTTATCCACTCAAAAACGATTCTTTTAAAAATGTCTGTCCAAAGTGGAGATTTATGAATACTCTGTTCGCATGTCTGGATGTGGACATATATAGCCAGGGCTTTAGGTTTTGAAACGTCACCATCTGCTACAAAAAATACCATGACGTCACCTTTGTTTTCAACAGCATGGACATCCTCAAAACTGTGTTGGTGTCACCAATTATCCAAGCACTTTGTGTTTGTTTGATTTTACAATCTCAATTACGGCTCCACATAAACTACCAACAGCGAAGGACGACATTAAGGACAGTTATTTTCTGCCACCTATGTATATCGTGTTTTTGTGGAAGTGATGTTGTGAGACAGAAGAGTATTCTGATTGGATAGGATTAGGGACGTTACTGCTGCCGAAAGGTTTGACATGCTTATGAATGTGCTTAACAGCATGGTTATGTGGACATGTGTGGATGGATTTGTTCATGTGGACTCATTTTTTTTGAAGGAGGGAAAATACTTGCTTTTACAAAAACCTGACTACATGTGTACATGGTCTCAATGTACTGAGGATTTTTTGTTATTTAAAGCCACATGCCAAGAAGAAAGAACACAAACCGCTGAATATCAGCTGTTGTACTATTTCTGCCATGCTTTCTTTGTCATATTTCAAGGAAGTGGCCGCTCTACTGTGGCGTCACGCGTTTCATAATTGTCACCAGTTTCATGAGGTTTGGGCATGAACCATCCAGAGTCATGTCCTATGGGGGAAAGAGGGCTAAAGTTAACCCTGAAGAAGCTGAAATTCTCCCAAGTGGAGACTGATTCTTGTTGTGTATGCAAGCGTACACGGCAACGTTCCACTACGTCTCTGTATAGACTTGCTGCAAACAACGGAAGCATGAAATGGCCAAAACGTTCAATTCTTGAGGTCACCACTAGGAAGTAGTAACTGCACTTTAATCCTGAAATAGTGAAATGGCCAATCGATTGGACACACTGTATTTCTGTAAATTTTCCATAAACAGCAGTTTACCAGTCCGTTGATAACTGTTTAGGAAATAGTGTTTGTGTTTTTTTTTTTACTGTGCAACCAGTTGTTGTAAACAAGTTCTGAGAAGCCTTCTTTAACACCATTGTGTATGTTCTAATATTGTTGGCATGTAGTAGACAAGTCAATATTGCAACTTGTTCAAACAACATGTTACTTTGCATCAATGTGACCGAACGGTAGATGTACACTTCACAGAGCTGGTCTTTAAGACTTTATTGCCCAAACCAACAAAAAATGGTGTGAAAAGTCCATTTTTAAATGAAGTCTCTTTTTTTGCCCTTTAAAAGTAAAGAAGAAAAATTAAATGGTATTTTTTTGTATATTTACCATTTATTACCATGTGATTTGTCAAAATATTTGTTGTATCATCTTCTGGCTTCTGGTATCCAGTAGGGGGCAGATGACCAGTGCCAGATTGTGTAAAACAGGGTTTTGAACAGAGTTTTCTATATATGATGCAAAAGGTCTGACAAACTGTACGTATCAAATAAAGGGTATCATATTGTATCAAAGGGTTAAGCAAGAAAAACACATGATTGCTTATATTTAAAAGACACAGCAGACCACTTTTGATTTCATTAACAGCATGTGGGAAAATTTCAGATGTATGGAAGATGGTAATCTGGTCTGAGACTAAAACTGTACCAAAGAAACCAAAGATTTCTCATAATCCCAAGAACATCATCCCCACAGTCGAGCACGGTGGTGGCAGCATCAAGCTGTGGATGTTTTCCATCAGCAAGGACCTGGAAACTGACTTGAACAAAGGAAATGATTGACGGTGCTAAAAATTGAGAAATTCCTAAGAAAAACTGTCTGGGACAGGCTTTAACCTCAAAGTGGGACAATGACCCACAGAAACATCTGCATGGCCGAAGGAGAAATGTTACATGTGTTGGAATGGTCTTGTGAAAACCCAAACACCAATCCTGCTGGATATCAGTGACATTACAGATTGTTTTGTTGTACTTGCTCAGAACCAGTCCAGTTTAAAGCAGATTTAAAAAAATTGGGACAAAATACCAGTGTGTAGATGTGCAGAAACCACCAAAAATATCCATTTCCTCCCCAGGTTTTGTGGCAAAAAACAAGGAAATTTTCAGGAAGTGTCTCAAACCACTATAACAGGAGAAATCCTAAAGGTCCATTGCTACTGCTACATATTTTCTTTCTGTTTTTGGGTAGATGTCCTCCCACACAATGAAGGTTTATGGGAATGCAATCAATAAAGAGGTAAGAAAGACAATCTAACAATGCTCTGAAAAAGCAGCCATGTGTTACCCACATTGACTGTATATAAAAAGATGGAAGGAGCCTCTGTGACGTCACCCATAGGTTCTGAAAAACTGAGCTGAAGCTCGGTGGGCGGTTCCTACCATCGCCATCTTGGCAGGGGCATACGTGTCGTCTCACACGGAAAATACAATTATGGGTAAAGTGGTGGAGCTGAGTGGGAGGGCTGTAAGCGTGGGGTTGGATGATTGACACGAGTAAACTGAACTGCCCATTAGCTAAGAGCTAACCAAGCTAACCCGGATCTAGCAGGAGCTAACAGAAGCTAACAGGAGCTAACCAGCTAACAGAGGAAAGCTATTTAAAGTTAAGTCACGTTGTTAACTGGCAAAAAACTGCAGTTGTTCTACGTTCTTCTTACTTGAAGCGGGAGATCTGGTACCTGTCAGTCAAAAGGACACGCACCTAAATATGCAGAATTTCAAGATTAAATTACTTTTAAATGGAGGAGTTAGAAAAAATTCCCTCCCTCCACAGTTGTCATGAAGATAAACCTGACCTATCAAGCCGAAAAAGATTTTTTTTTTTGCCAGGCTGTAAACATGTTTATTTCTGCTGTAAACATGTTTATTTCTGCTGTAAACATGTTTATTTCTGCTGTGAAGTTGGTCTTTTTAACATGGGAGTCTATGGAGATTTGCTCTGTTTTGGAGCCCCTAGTGGATGAAGGGGGAACTGCAATTTATGGCACTTCCACATAGGCTTCACTTTTTACCGCTGGAAGGTTGCCGCTTGGTAGCCAATGAATGATGTTGATTTGCAAAGTTTGGATGTTTACTAGCTGTTTATAGTCTGGAGTGAAGTGACAATAAAAAAGGTTTATATTACAAATGTAATTATTAAACTCAAATATGATGGCAGTATAGTTTTATTAATGGTCTTAGTTACATAGTGAAAATAGTGTATAAATTCACAATTACTATAACAGGATGATTCTGATGGGGAAAAAGAGTTGAGCCTTTGCCTGTTTCTTTACTCCAGTTTTCTACAGTGATCCCCAAGTTGGATTTTTCCTCCCAGATACAGTAAACAACAGATGACCCTGGCCATCCTCAGCGTGCTGTGCATATTCATAGAAAAAGTTTGGTACCACTTTAAATAACTGCATGCCAGTGGGAAGAAGCTTACTGTGTGATTTCAGCAGCTGTTTAGGTGTTTGAAGGGAAAAGAGAACATTACAGTATTTTCATTACTTGTATCAAGTGACTGAAATGACATAAACCTGCAGGGTTGAGGATATATTTCAGAATAAAAGTTTTGTTCTGATAATATACATTGTATGTTTTTACTAACGTTTATCTTCGCAGCAGTAAAAGATGCTTATGTCATTAGACTGGACTGATGGCTGTCAGTTGCAGTCGATAGCTGTTCTCTGCTCTCTGGACCAGTGGTGTAGTCCAGGGTATACGCAGGTATACGGAGTATACCCACTTCTTTTTCAATCAGGATTGATTATATATCCACTTCTAAATCCCCTGTGATGCTGCTTTTACTATTACAAAGGTCTCTATACATGTACCTATGTTGCCCAGCAGCTCAGCTAAGGTTACCAGTATGCTACACTGGTGCAGTCATCAGCTGGGTTAACTTTCGCCTGAACATAGACATAATGAATATATATGTATATATGTCTATGGGCCTGTCTCTCACTAGTCTATGTGTTAGTATTGTGCCAGTCCTTTCATAACTCTTCCTCCCAAAAACCAAAGTGAAGAAATAATGAAACAAATAGACAGATCAATTTTTGGGGTGAACTAAATAAGAGATGGCTACATGTCGATTTTATCTGAAACTGTTTTTTGAGCTACTTTTCTGTTTTATTTTGTTTTTTGTTTTTTTTAAAAGGGTGAAAAATTGAGAGTATACTCACTTCTCGAGGGACCACTACACCACACCACTGCTCTGGATCATTGTCTGGGTTGGTACATGTCAAATCTTCATCCAACCTTCAGTGTTTGTTCGTTTTACTGCTCTAGATTTATTCTTTGTCCAGCATGTCGAATCAAAACCTCACAAATTACACTGGTTTTTGTGGTTTCTTTTGTGTTATGTTTGTTTTTTGTTTAACAATGTTAAATAAAGACACGTTCCAATAGAAACTCTGCTGTTTCACCATGAGAAGGATTTATTTTCTGTTTGGTATTAAGTAGAATTTATTGAACATTACAGATGAAGAAATAGTGACATATATTTGGTCTCTCCTGATATGATCGACAAGAAGAAGATGAAGAAAAATGAGATTGTTTAAAGCAGAGAAAAGTCAGCAGGGTTTTATTTTGCTTTATCTTAATATTTCATAGATTTCACTTCCACTGATTTTAGCTTTTTATTGCCAGAAAGGTTCAAAAACACATCTTTGTTTTCATCCAGAGAACTTTCCTCCCCTGGAATCGCAGCTCTTTCCCCCGTGAGAACTAATGGCTGATGGTAATTACATTTAATGAGATCATGGGGTCGTCCGTGGGGTGCACTTCTGCAAATTGCTCACAGCTTGAGCTCTGAAGTAGGATTGGATCGGGGGGCAACACAGCAGCTGAGGTCGGGGCCAGGAGTGTTTGCCCAGCGTTTGGGGGCCAGGACCTTCCATGTCAGTGCCTGTCACTCAGAGAGCAATGAAACATGTCAGGCATTTGTCTGCTTTTGTCCTCCTCATTTGTTTGTCTGGCAGAGATAACCACATGGAGGTGGTGCTTTTCTAGGCTCCATTGTGCCAAACTGTTGTCACACCGTCCATCCCCTCCCTGCCCCATCTCCCCTCCATTCCCCGCTCTGTGACTGGTCATTTTGCCACTATTTTCTGGCTGTGGGGGGTAACTCAGGCAGTTTAGTTAATCCATTAACAACTAATTGTCTCCTCCTACCCTGTCACTTGGACAAACAAGCTGGTGGGGGGAGGACGTCTCAGCTGACCTATAAAAGTCATGCTGGAAGAGGAGCCAATCAGTGTCACTGCATCGATCCCGTGAATCGTGACTTTCTCCACTTTTACTGGAACTTTTAATAATTTTTTTCTCTGTCAATCACCTCTGGCTTTCCGTCACACTTAAAAGATGTTGGGAAACCTGAAGCTGGTCTGCTTGTTTCTATGCGTCTCCTGGACTGAAGCTCGAATCTGGGCCTGGATGCTCAACATGCCCCACAGCCCTCCCAAAGAAGGAGCTAAAGCACTTCGAGAGTCTGCCCCTGTTGCCAAAGCACTCACGGTAAGAATGTGGATACTCTGCAGAAATAATATGCTTGTTTTGAGTCAACTTAGACATTTTTCATAACCTGGAAAAGAAATGGTAGAGTGTAAAGTAGTTCTATATATTCTATATATGTCGATTTATAAATTTTCTTTCAAAACTTCAGAAAACATTTAAAGAAAATTACTCTAAATGAAATTAAATTATGCTTTTGTACATAAGAATACCTCTCAATTTATTTATATCCTCAGGTTGTATGTGATCATGACCGGGCTTGTGGACGTGGTTTCTCATGCGATCGCCACTTTGGTCGTTGTGTGCCTCTGCGTGGGGAGGGCCATTACTGTCGGAGGGATGCACAATGTGTCCGCGGCCTCAGCTGCATGTTTGGAAAATGCCACCGCAGCATCCCAAATGGACAAGAGGGTAAGAGTGACCTTTTAATTTATTCTGTATATTTTCTTCTTCTTCATTTTCTTCTGAATTAATTGGAGTTTTCCTTAAATTTTAGGGTCCAGGTGTAAAGTTGACAGGGACTGCGGGGCATCCATGTGCTGTGCCCGGCATCATGGCGAGCAGGTGTGTAAAAGGCGACTCATCCATGGTGAGAGTTGTTACGTTCCTGACGGCGGCCTGGCGTTCAGCATCAACCAGATATGCCCTTGTGACGAGGGCCTGCTTTGTCGTGAAAACAGCAGACCGCAGAGAGAGTGAGTACTCTGACCAGATTTAAAATAAGCTTTTCATGCATTGTGTCCGCTGCAGTGGACTCTCATTTAAAAATCGTTTTCTAGTATATAAAATAAAAAGTCACATAATATAGATAATAAACAAAACCATGACTGTAAATGTCATGTGAAATATTGTATGTGAAAATAAATTGGCACTGTTTTTTTTTATTTATTTAAAAAAAAAAAAAAACATGCATCAGATGGTCAAAAGCTTGAAAATGAATCCTCACCGTGACAACAGCACAATGACACAATTATCTTTCTTTTTTTTTTTTTTTTTTTTTTTAAGGATTTTTCTTTTGAATTCTTGCTGGACTTTTTCACAATGAATGAAAAAGTCAGAAACCTTACAGGAGTATAGAAATGACACTTGTAAAGTGCTAATCTTGTTCAACTGGAGGGAATATAAAGAAATCCCACTGCAACTTCTTTTGGCCTTGTGTTCCTCATTATGAACTCTTAAAAAGTTCCCTTTTCTATGATGAATAGAGGAAAGTTCTGCCAATGATCATGCAGCTAAAGAACTGTCAGAGCACCCTCCATGCTAATACTTTAAAGCTGTGGTAATTTTACACAATTATGTATAAAACCACATGGGAGACGGAGATGAATAAGAAAGCTGAAAAAAAAAAGTGCTAATTATTGGTTTGATTCGGGAACAGATGAGAAACCAAGTTGTAATTAAATTCTAATAAACCATTAAGTATCATTTGTATAATAAATTAAATGTTTAAATCCTAAATTTTTTCACTCATCATGACAAGTTATTCCAATTCAGTTTGTTCTCTCCGCTTTAGTATGTTTTTTTTTTTTTTTTAAATTATTTAGTACTTTAATTTGACAGATGTGCTGATTATTTTGGAGAAAACTGAATAATAAAAGCTGACTTTAGTTTTCCTGCCTTTCAGGAGGGATTTTATCTACCAGCCAGACCGAACAAGCTGGACCTGTCAAGTACCCAAACTTTAACATCTGACTAAATGTTAAAGCTATTTATTATGTATATATTATGTGTATAAAGACATGTATGTTTCCAAATTTGTCATTTCATACTGTGTAAAGTGAGAGAAAAGCACTACTTTGTGCATCTAAGTTCGATAAAGCTTATACAAAAGCTTTATACAAATCTTCTTTGTGTGCGTAAAGATGTATGTACCTGTAAATGTCTATACCTGCTCAATATCAAGAATAAATCTCAATGTTTTCCAAAATGAAAAGTTATCTTTTGTTGCTTTTTTTAAAATTTATTTTTATTTTTTATTTATTTGTTCATTTAAAAAAATAAGAATGAGGTCCATTGTGTGAGGCATATTGGGTCAAATAGTAAATATTATTTAGATTTAACAGGAATAATGTAAATGAAAAAGAAATTTAATTTGAGTTATATTTTTACCATATTTTAGGAAATGCCTGGTTTATGCTCAGGATGGGGGTTTGGATCAAAGTCGAGATTCGATGCAGTCTGTTGCTTTTCCTGAACTCGACTAGTTGTAATAAATCGACCCAAACTGATTTCTGTAAAGTTCCCTGAGATGACATTGTTGTGAAGTGATGCTGTACAAACAAAGCTGAATTGAATTGAATCTACCTGCACAGAAAATGAGGCAACAAAACACAATTTTTAATATTTCTCCCGATCTGACTGGAGACTAAAGTCAACCTGTTGGCTGTCTGTTTTTTCACCTAACAACTATAAAACTCATGTTTAGAGTTTGGGTCTATCCCTTTAAAGCTCCGACGGGACACATGAACACAGGCAGTGTTTCTCTTCCAGCACGTTTCTTGGAATAGAGACTGCGGTTGCGTAACACAGAGACATCTTTCCACTCCTAATTGTTAGCATCAGCAGATGCTGTAATGCTAGCTACCTCTGTACCCGTATTTAGATCTGTATCTTCTTCAGTCTAACCATCGTGAATTCCCCTGTGGCTCCATTTAGATGCAAATTGTCTGCAGTTTGCCCCATCATCTGCAGGGTGACTCGACTCATCCTATAAAGAACATTGTTGTCTCACCTCTTTTTGTCCTCTTTCACGGCGCTCATCATTAAACCATTAGCGAGTCAGTTTTGTTGCTGTGAGAAAAACTTTCAATCAGAGCTTGAAACAAAGTTTTGTTTTTGTGACAAATCTAAATTTTTGTGTAATTTTCTAAACAAATGTGGTCTGGTAAAGTAGGAAATATATGAATGGATAGACTATTTACATCAGAACGAACAGACCCATGGAATAAAACTGTATTATCGAGCACTAGAGATACAAACCAGAATGACTTCTGCAGGTGAGGAAAACAGACATTTCACATGCTTCAGAAAGGCAGATGAGACAAAAGTTGTTTCTACCAGACTGTGAGGAACCTGATAGCTTCCTGCTGCAAACCAGAGGCCCATCGCCTCCTCTTTAGTACACTAGTGACTGTGTATGCCAGCTCTTATCTGTGCAACCATCACGTTTTAAGGTACCTATACATGCTTGTTTTCTCTGTTTAGCATCCTAAGTGGTTTACTGTTCCTGAATGGTTCATGCTATTTGGCCAAGAGGACAAAGATGGAAAACGCAGGTGCCTATATTTGGCATTTTACCTTAAATGTTGAAAAAATATCTGTGATATCTAAATGTGTTTTCGGACCTTCATGCGTGTTTCTTACAATAGCCATTATTAACTTTACTTTACTTGTTATTTTGACAGCAAAAGGACATAGAAAAAAAAAAAAAAAACACTTCTAAATACCCTGGATGAACCCAAAGAGCCAGCCTTCAGCTGCTGTCCCTGGCCAGGCTTTCTCTTTTTGATTTTGTTCCTTTCTTTGGCTGAAAATTGTGTCTCGTAGGGTGTCTTAAACAAATAAAAACACGAAATATCAACCTATTTTGGATTTTTATCTTATTAAGTTGACTGATATGGACTAGTATTTTGTACTGTGTGATGTGAAGATTGGCCCTGTGATGGACTGGTGACCTGTCAGGGTGCCCCGGTCCTCGCCCACTGATTGCTGGAACAGGCTCCAGCTTCCTGCAACATTTGATTGACATGGGAATGCAGCAGTAAATGTGTTACTTATCAGGTGTTTGTATTTGGCTACATCCTCTTGATCCCTTAAGTCATTTTTCTGACTTCCTGACATTTCTGATTATGTATTCTGGTCTTCTACAAATCCCTGTTATTCTGCCGAAACCTGCATCTGAATACTGTTTTTAAAGATGTGCGATGGACTGGTGACCTGTCCATGGTGTACCCTGCCTCTCACCTGATGATTGCTGCCATACACTCCAGCTTCCTCACTACCCTTTGGATTATGTGACGTAGAAAATAAATTATTGAATTTTTAAAAAGATTTTAGTTATTTGTTTAAGACCTTACTTGTTCATCAGTTTTGAGCACAAAGTCGCACCTTGGGCTACTTGTGTTGTCTACAATTTTATAAATGATATGCCAACATTTTCACAAACTGTTTTTAATCTTTTATGGTCTGATTCATGAAAAAATGATAAGAAAAGTCCAATTCTTTGAATGTGAGATCTTTATTTGACCCTTAAATGAAACATTTAATATATATTACCACATAATATGTCAAAATTATCCCCTTCCTGGTATCTTTCAGGGGATAAAAGACAGGTATCAGACTGTGTTCAACATAATTTTGAGTTTTTACTATAAAGTGATGCAAAACGTTTGGTGGTAAATGTTTTGGCTTTATAGGGTTTATAGGGTTATAAGCAGCTACTATGAGCCTCTATAAGGGCAACCAGGCATATCATATCGTATCATTTTGTATATTTTATCAATATTGAGCCAAAGATAAATGTATGTCTTGCCTTTTACTGGCACCATGATAACGCTTATTAACTTTAGGAAGACTGGGATTTACTGTACATGTAAAATTCAAGTTTTTTGAGTATAGTAGAAAATTAAAAATTTTCTTTTGAGCCATCTCTAGCAGACTTTACCACCCTGAGTGCTTCTTCTATGAGACGTGGTCATTTAAAAGTCAATGTCTGAGCAGCACAGAGACCTTTTGTGAGAGGTCCTACAATAGAGCTCTTAAACCAGTCCTACCAGGGGAAAAAGCAGAAACAGGAGACTGGTCAAAAGCCATATAGACTTACCTGTGATCGTATAAAATCCCTCCTGGAGCTGTCTTAGGGTTAGTTGTTCAGTCAGACTACAGTAACCTGTTGAAGAGCAATGAAGATCCTCTGACAACCAGGAAATCAAAGGTGAGTCGCTCTTTACATATGTGCATTTACTGTATCTCACTTGAAGTATTTGCTTATTTATTTCTGTTTACATTTCTCTGCAGCATTACATTATGGCTTCATTTGGTGCACTTTTAATAATGTTGCCAGTTGCATTGACATGCACTCCACAAAAAGCAGGTAAGAGACTAACAGACACTTGTTTCTGTCTCATTAACATCACAAAACTCCTGCAGATCCAAAAACTTCAATCATTCAATATGTTTGTCGAAGAAAGTTTCTATGCAACTCAAGACATTCTGTATCTTCTCAAAATTAAACACAAAATAAAATGTTAACAGAAAATAAAATATTTAAAAAAAATCTTGTTTCATGTTTGTGTCTTTCAGATTATGTTGTGGTGTCATGTTTTCCTAACACCATCATTGCCAACGTCCCAGAGTGTCCTTATGGCTGGGAGATAGAACAGCTGTCTCTGGGTGGGGTCTGTTATACTGGAATACACAGCCCAGGTTACTACCGCTTCATCATCCCAGACCTAACTCCCAAAAACCACTCGTACTGTGGCACGCAATCTGAGGTGAGACCAACAAATAAAGAAAAAAGGCGCTTAAAAAAAACACTTTCAAGAGTTAGAAACACTTTATCTCCTTTAGACTTACAGCTTATTCTGATCCATCCTGAAACATGAGTCCGAAGCCTTTTAGTTAAACATAATTTATGCAAATCCTCCACGTCCTATATGTACAATAAACTGCTAAGTTAATGAGAAGTTAGTGATCAGGTTCTTTTAGATGGAGCTTGTTTTGTTCATGATGAGTTTTTCTTCAATGTGTAGCAACGACAGTCATTTGAACCCTTTCAAAAGAAAGATTTTGTTTAAAAAGTTTTCATACGGAAGAGAAAAACTTATCAAATCAAATTTTTTTTAGGGATATTTAATATTCATTATCATGGCATAGTTCAACTTTCTCATAGTATAATCTTCTGCTTTCTGCTGTCCGTTGAAGGGCAGAAAAATCAGATTGTGTTGAACAAAGTTTGCATCATAAAGTGATGCAAATGTCTCAGAAACTGTATGTATCATAAATGTCACGCTGGCTTCGTGTGGATTAAGATAGAAAGGATTTTACTCTGAACCAATGCAACAGTCAATCGTTAACACTACTGAAATATACCTCTCAACATGATTTCAGAGGACGGTGCTTAACTGGAATATTCTGGATAAAACTCGCAGATGGCAAGCTTCTGCAGTTTAGCTAAAAACAATCAAATCAAATCAAATCAAAGATACTTTCTTCATCCCCGAGGGAAAATTCAGAGTTCAAGCCAGCTCGTCCAAGGTCAGACATACAGACATGTAACATTCATGACAAAAGAGCAATACAGAACCGAGCTTAAGCTTAGGCCATGCAGGTATTATACCAGCGTTGCCTTACAATAGATAAGAACAGAGATACAATAGGATTATATGGGGTCGAGGGCAAAAAAGGTCATGTAACTCCGGGCCACACCAGGAAGACGCGGTCCGAAAATACAGAGAAAAAAACCTCATACACTGAAGCACAGACTGAACAAGACACAAAGTCCAGGAAGGCGGTGAGTCATGTGGGAGGGGGCTTGGGGTAGATGAGGAGGGGGAACAGAGCATCTGTGAACACGTCTTCTTCCGTTCTCAGGGGGGGTTGCGCCGGCCCAAGGCCGCTGGGAAGCCGAATCCAGATATGATTGTTGTTTGGGTTCCAGGCGAGGAAAACAATTTGCCCACGGCCTTGAGTCCATAGCTGATCTCAGGCAGGCAGCTCCAGACAGCCAAATGGGGGGGGGGGGGGCATTTCCATCGATTCTAGCAGACATCTTCTCCATGTTGTTATCGATACTGCGGACCAGCTCCGGGACCACGGCCAGATGACCAGTGTGGGCCAGACTGGTATCCTGCTTACGGTCGAGTCTGGTCAATGCAAGAGTCTGTGCACTGCTAGCCCGGCACATACCGTTGCAGAATTCTGGCAGCCTGCCAGTTGTTGCCAAAATGTCACAGGTCTTGAGGTAGATCAGGACTCCACCAGCGCCAATCAGCAGAATCCCGATCACCAATAATCCAAAGATGTAAACATCCTCCACGTCCTCAGAGGACAGAACCGCCAGACACATCGGTCTCCATCTGGCCCATGAGTCCTGAACGTATCCAGCCGGAAGCGTCCCCTCAGGACATGCAGGCTCTCCTCTGCCCGATCTTTGGGTTGAGAAAATTTGATCAATTGCGTTGATAGACCAGCCGATCAAATCCATGATGTAGTTTGAGTGGAAGTAAAGAGATGTAAAAAGAGGCTCAGACAGGACAAAGTCGCAGGCCAGAGTGGGAGGAGAGGGAGGAAACAGGAGTGCAGATAAAAAGAGCAGGAGTAGAATCATGATATGTTGAAACCAGGGAACATGAATGTAAAATAATCTACAGATCTAGGATACATTTTGATATAAGTCCTCACATTCCCCATCTATATTTTCTACAGTACATGCCAGGCAAAGACCCCAAGTACATCTTCTACAACTCCATCGTGTCCAACGACACTTCGCTAACGGTCAGAAACCAGCCGGTTAACTACACCTTCAGCTGCATGTACCGAGCAGCCTACCTGGTAAATAACGCTGTGTTCAGCCAGAGGTAAGCACCGCTTCAGCACACGAGGCAACCACAGCTACTCTGTGAGGTGCATGCTGACCCAGTGGCTTGCAGCGTTTTTACTAAACCCTTTGCTTTTTCCAGAGTGGCTACAGTTTATGTCAACAATGGGAGTTTAGGCACTTTTAGATCACAGTTGTCGATGAACGTGTTCACGGTGAGTGGCCGCCCGCAGGTTCATCTTATCCAGTGGAAGCGACTTGCTTGATGTGCATTTTGTGCATGAGTCAATGGCTGAAAAAGATTGGCAGATGAGAAGCAAGAAACTGCCTCTGTTTTGTAGAATTCAAAGTTCCTGTATGCCAAGGATGCTCCCTATGTGATTGACACGTCTGAGATCGGCTCGGAGGTTTTTATTGGCATTGAGGCAAAAGGTTTAAGTAACAGGTATGTCATCAATTATTTCTAAATCATCATATTTCCATTTAACTACATTCATAAGATCAGATAATGTTGCAGGGATATCTTTCACTTCTCAGGTTCAAAGTTGTGATCAACAACTGCTGGGCTACGCCAACTCCTTACTCCACAGACAGGAAGAGGTGGAGTCTCATTATCAACAGGTAATGCACAAGCAATAATATTGATAACTATGAATTGGCTCTTTTACTGATATCCGATATATGTATTTTGTCCAACTTCCAATGTCAATATCAACTGATACCCATATTTTTGGAGCAAGTTTTGCCAAACAAACAAAAATATTTGGAAAACTGTATGTGAAATCTCTTATATTTTGTCATTTTGGGTGAGAAGAGATTTATCTAAAGGGTTATATATATATATAATATGTAAAAGTTGTGTCATTATAAAAGGTGAAAACCCAAATTGATAATTTCAGGTATTACATTTTCGGCCAATAACATCGGTATGCAGAAAATATGGGGCATCTCTCCTGTTAACATATGAACTAAATCCAAAGCTAGAATATGTGGTATTTTATTCCATTTGTAAAAGTTTTTAAGTAGTTATTTTCCAACAGCTGCTCTGCTGACAACACCGTGACCATTTATGAGAATGCCAAAGACAGCCGCTCCATGTTCAAGTTCAACTCTTTCCGCTTCCAACGTCTGGAGAAGGTTTCCACTGTCTGGCTTCACTGCGAGGTCCAGATCTGTGATGGAGAACGGCTCAACTGTCAGCCGGTGGGTACAGCATCAAAGTTGATTATTTTCATTTAGATAGTCCAGTCACAGCAGACATTTTTTTTTTACTACAAATTCAGCTGTTTTTAAAGGAGCAAAAAGTTGAATGGTTTCACCATTTAGCCAAGAAAGCCACGCTTCCTTTCACCTCTTGTCCCTACTCTCCTAATCTACAAATGAATGTGCAAAATGCAAAAACAAAGAGCAAAACAATGTCATTTTTTTTGGAACATGTGGAAGTAACTCATAACATTTATGTTGGTCAGAGTGGTATTATTCTTTTTTCCCATTAACAGACATGTCCATCAATGCAACAGGGTTTAAATGGTAGAAGGACAGAATTGTTGTGTCCATACAATCAACAGTAAAATGTCCAGCTGGGACATTCTCTTCACAGAAATGCATCTTAGTTTGGCAAGAAAACTACTTTAAATAATAAAATATGTGATTAAAAGAAAAGATGAGCTTTGTGGTTCAAAGTCATACTCATCTCCAGGCATGTTTTCTTGGTGATGGTGGAATATTGTCCGATGTAATATTTGGCAGCTGGGGTTGCAGGTTTTATCGTTATATGATACTTAAGTGATTCATTTTTTGGTTTTTACCCCCTATAGCCTTGTTTTCCATTTTAAATTAAAAAAATATATAATTTATTTTAAATCTATATGAAATCTATTAAATAGAACCTGTGATAGAAATGAGCCGTATTTTAAAAACGACTCTGTTTTAGTGAATCAGCTCATTTCAGCTGTTTTTTTTGTCTTTCCAAAGAGCCCATGCTCTGTGAGGGGTTTGTCTTCAGAGGTAGATCCAAATGGAGGAATCCTTACTGCTGAGTTCCACATTAAAGGTACTTCTCAACAATTTATTGTGCAATAATGTCACAAATGCACCAGCTGCATTTCTGTTACAATTTTTTGTGAAAAATAAAAGTGATATTTGTAAAATTTTGACAAACTTAAATTGTTTTCATTGAAATTTATTTCGCACATACGATGCAGTTCTCAGAAAGTCTCATCAGCTGGAGAGTTGTGACGTATGCAAAGTTGCCATGTTGCAATATTCGAGGCTTTTCTGCTCTCTGCAGAGGATGTACCACGATTTTTCAAAGCCCTTCTTGATTGCACATAGACATCATATAAACGTAGACACCTCATTGAGCGCCGGAGAGTGAACCAACATCACCGCCATATTGGATGGGCCACCACTTTCGAGTCTTGCTGCAGAGTCAACGTAATTTCCCCACATAACTGTTTTCTGTGGAACAACGCGTATATATTACACACAAACATCACACTTTTCTACACAACTGGTTGATAAATAATGTTAACACAGTGAATAATCTACTAAATGGAAATAATACATTTTTACTCCTATGAGGTGTTTATGGAAAAATATCATAATAATGTTTCACAAAGAGAGTTTTACATGGTAGCATAATTGCCTCCGCCAAGGAGGTTATCTTTCTACCGGCTTTATCTGTTTTTCTGTTTGTGTTCAAGATGATTTAAAAAGTTATGGACGGATTTTCATGAAATTTTCAGGACTTGTTGGAAATCTGAAAAGGAAGAACCGATTTAATTTTGGTGTTGATCCGGATCACCATTTGGATCCAGGAACATTTTAGAGGCCTTGGTGGAGGTTTATGCTCTTCGAGTGTTTTTCTAGGTAACTTCTGAATTGCACAGTTTTGATACAATACTTTATTTTCAGACTTTGTATAACTGTATCTCTATTGTGATAAATTAATAAATGTAAATAAAAGAAAGAGTCAACCGTAGTCAAGAGAAAGCAGCAACTATTCCCGTATTTTGTTCAGCATACGGTTGCAATAACCGGCGAAATATTGAAAGCAGATCGTGTGGAATTAAATTGAACCAAGTTGAATAATAATTTATTTGATCAGATAAAAATAGAGAAATCCAAATGCATCAATAAACAATCAAACATGTTAGTATCAAATTCATTTATACATTTATTTATATTGCAGCTACCTTACATCTTAGTTAAATAGCATTATAAAAATATTTTAGCATGTAGTTTTTTATATTTTACAGTGATCTGTATCATAAAAATATCTCTGCCCTGTGTAACAAACCAAACTATGAGAAAGGTAAAAAGGTAAAAAAAAAAAAAAAGGTCAGGTAAAAATTGTTGAAGTGGTGGTGCATGGGAGACCCATCCAAGATGGCGACGCGATGAGACGTCAGCTCGTATAGACAGTGTGATACGATGTGGTGTCTATGTATATATGATGTCTATGGGAATGCGTAAATGACACTTTTGTGATATAATTCTATATTGAGTCTGGAAAAACCACCTAAAGTTTTTTTTTTTTTTTAATATAGGTGTCTCCATTACCATGTTTTTATTGTGATATTTAGATTTTGTGCATGTCTAGGTGGAATGGAAACACACCTATTCAGACGCCGGTGGTCAGTGGTTTGGTATTATTTACACGATTGCTTTGTTATTTTATTATTTTCATAGGCAACGGTTCTTCTAATCATGGACACATAACAGGTACGTAAAGCGATGCAATAATGATTGGGATTTAAATTAAGAATTAGGAAATTAGATAAATTAATTAAATTTCTTTGAGATAATTTTATTGCTATTTAAAAAAGATTTATCTTCAAAGAATTTGCAGATAGATAAATTAGCCAATGACATAAAAATTAGATATCCTTCCATCCATGCATTCATCCATCCATCCATGCATCTATCCATCCATCCATCCATGCATCCATTTATTCATTTATCCATCCATCCATCTATGCATCCATCCATCATTTTTTGCTGCTTATGTAGGATCGGGTCACAGACTTCCGGTCTGACTTTTCGGTCACTATCCACAGACCAGCGCAGAGTAAAGATTACAAATACGTAATGCACAATATAAACAATATTATTAAATATATTAAACAAATTTAGAAATGTTTTGAATAAAACTAAATAAAAAATAATAAAATAGATCATCTAGTTAATACTGAATAATTGTAAAACATTGAAATTCTGACTTTCACAAATGCTCTTTTATGTCCTTTTCTAACATTGTAAATGTCTTTACTTAAAACAAAAGGACTTTTTGCATGTATATTTATATAATTAATAAACAAACATTTAAAAATGTAATTCTCAAATATGTATGAGTACTTACACCGCACATTTGAAGCTCTTAATAAATATATATCACTTAAATATTAATTCTTATTTGAATCATTTTATTTTTTTCTCTACTACAGGCACCTCAATACTCATCTTTCTGCTCGTTCTCATGAACACAATTTGATCAGTGTATCAAGATTTTAGTCCAAAACATCAATAATCAGGTCATTTCATGAGAACACATGGGGAGTTGTCACCAAGAACTCAAGGAGTGTGAATATATTTCTTCCTGTCAACGAAATGACTGATTTTCTCACAAACACAACTTGTAACCAAAACATTTATCAGTGTAAAAATAACCTGATGTGATGGCCCAAGCAGTGTTTGCTTTGTTGCTTAAATAAAGATTAATTAAAAAAGACTCTGATTGTTATTCATTTGTTTTAAACTTTATTCGGGGAAATGATCAATTAAATGTTAAAATCAGACTAACGTCAACACAGTGAACTTACATTAGTTGTTTGAATGTTTAGATGTTTTTCAATTTTAAAGATAAGATCAGGAAAAGAAGCAGGTTATAACCGTGGCATATTGCAAAAAGATATATTTCAGATTTTATTCATCAAAAAAAAAAAAAAAAGGGAGAAAAGGCATATTATAAAATGAAAGAATGTCTACTTTAAGGGCATCCAATTATGTTAAAAAGTTAGATTTCTCATGATTAAATTATGAGTTTTCACACAGAAGACATTGTTTATTTGTGGACAAATTGTTTCTCCTTTTGTTTTCATTAGTAAAGGATTTAAACATGAGAGGCTAAATTTAAATTAAAAAGAGTCAAAAAAAAACTTTCTCCAGTTGCATGATGGTTAAAGATGCAAAGTGAAGAGAAACATGCATGTTTTTCTGTCTTTACTGTGACAGTGAAATAAGACCAGTTGGATTAATATCTTGCTGGAGAAGAGAGATTGCGATGGGTCAAGAAGCGTAATAAAAGTTTAAAGTATGAAGAGAAACTCGCTTTTTTATGTTCAGGATGTTTCTCCGAGTTTCTGAATTAACTACCAATTCAACAGCAGGAAGGATGGACGGACAGACAGGCAAACTTTATTGAGCCCTCAGAGGGGAATTCACAGCTACAGAGCATGAAATACATTTTACAAGTTTAGAAAAAAATAAAAACGCAACATTAAAAAAACACTAACTATCAACCCGGTGACTAAAAGTATTGGTTAGAAAAGAAAACATTTATAGTTATGTTTCATTTTGGGCTCCTTATATCTAAAAAAAAAAAAAAAAAGTGCTTTTATGAGCCTTTTAGATTTGCAGAATTAAGTTTGACAATTTTATCAAGTTTTTCAGCCTCCTTCCTCCATATCTGCATAACTTCACCTCCAGACAACGCTGCATGTGCTGTACCTCAGAAGTAGGAAAATTTTACCTGCTATCAACATGACAATACATCATCGTTTACATAGTTCTATTAACAGAGTAAATATGAGTTGAAACGCTCTACCAGTATTTTGCTTAATTTTTAGTGTCAAGACAATAAAGCCGACTTCAAGTTGAAGCTTCTTCAGTTGGAAGTTTTCGTTTCTAATTTGTATCAGAACAAATAAAATATAGCACCGGTAATTGTTAGAACAACAATAGGTGGAATATAAAGACCAGTTTGTAACGTTAGCTGCTGAAAACATAAAAAGACGAGGAATGAGGTGGCTGAAGTTCAGAGATTGTAGAGCTGATATGTGATGGAGACATTTTAAGTTATGAGCCAGCCAGCTGTCACAACATTCAGTGTTTGAACAAATGTGATTCACAAGATTGTAGGTAAAAGAGGGATCTGTAGCTTGATGATTGGACTGCATGGGGAAATGTGAGTGTATGAGAATTAAACTGTGCAGTTTGGCCTCCAGTCAGAAAATATGGGGCATCTCTCCTGTTAACATATTAACTAAATCCAAAGCTAGAATATGTGGTATTTGTAAAAGTTTGACTCCCACTGTGTTTTATTTTTAAAAAAACCCAAAACATTATAGATGTCTCAAAAAGACCACAGAAACTGCAAGCTTACAAGAAAATCTACTACAACATTGACATAAATTATTTTGTGAGATAGATATTGTTGTAAAATTGAGATTTCTTATAAATCTTTTCTCTTCCTTTTCACTGAATGTATGCCATACTGACACCATCTAGCAAAACACACTTCGAGCCAACCATTCATTGCGTGTCTCAACATATAAACCAACATGACGGGTTAAAACTACATTTGAATTGCTTGATGAACATTGAAGTGTTGCATGAGGTAATTGTTGAGTCAAGTTGTAACAGATAAAAACTCGTCGTTGAACTGCCTGCATGAGCATTAAATCATGTTGTTCTGCATGGAGGAGCAGATGTCGAGCTGGTGTTTACTTAACAGTCCAAACATAATGTGCTGAAATTGAAGCACTGATGATCTGCTTGATCCTTGTAAAGTCAGTATCTTGGATCTTCACTTCGTTTTCTACTTCTTTTAAATGTTGACTGTCGTCATCATTAAATTGTGCTGCATTTTCTTGGCCTTTGATTCTGCACCTCTGGCTACTCCTGGTTTCTGGAGAGGAAATACACACAAATACAGATCAAGTATTACATCAGTGTAATGATAAGGGTTGTCCAGCTCCAGTCCTAAAGTGTCGCGGTCCTGCAAGTTTAAGAAATGTCCCTGCTCCAACACACTTGATTGTATGCTGTCAAGTTCTGACCCAGCATGTAATCCACTTGAGGTCTGCAGCAGAAAACATGCAAGACCTCCAGGACAGATGCCATCCAGGACCCATGTTGGACACCCACTGGTTGACTTTGAGTACAACATGCAGTGTCCTGAGGCTGTCGAAATCTAAATGACAATGCAATGCTTTGCAGTCCATTTAAACTTCTTGTTTAATTTAAATTGATTTATAGAAAACAGCCATGTTGAAACAGATGAACGGTGAATCATGAAAAAGACATAACACTCAAGATTTAAGACTTAACCATCTACGTACCCCCGTCCTCTGCAGGGTAACTCACTGTGTGATCTTAGTGTGTCTTTAAATCAGGGTTTGAGTCTGGAGCAAGATTCTAATAGTTCACTCTTGTTTTTATTAGCTCATAAAATTTACAGTGATAAAGGCAACTTTGCTAGAGATCAAAATACTTTTATCTCCTTCCTTTTAGATGATTTTATTTCCCTTTTTGACTGAGGTTCAGGATCCAGCTGCTAGGATGTTGACAAAAAACACACAGAAGATCTCAGATCACATATTTAAACTGACTCCCATTCAGGTTCAGAATCCAGTTAAAAATATTAGTTCTTTGAAAATATTAGTCTTAAATAGTCATGCTCTTGTGTATATTAAAGCTTTGCTGCAGCCTTATGAGTAGGAACTGACCAGGGTGTGTTTGTTGTCCCTCGTTTGGGAATTTATTTCAGATTGTTGCTCCAAAACGGTTAAACTCTCTCTACGGGATCAACTTTGTGCCACTAGGGAACAAATCTGAATTTTTTTATATTTGAATAAGAATTGTTCAATTTGAACCAGATTTAAATAATAATTTAAATAATCATTTAAATAAACAGCCTGTTTAAATAATTGCTTTTAATTGCAATTCTGGATTTCCTGTCTGTGTGTTCGTAAGACCCACTGGCTTAATTTACTGTTATTTCTAGTTTCAATTTGTATCTTTTCATTTCACTAAAGCATTTTCAGACATCTGATCTTTAAAAGTATTATGTGAATAAAATGTACTCACCCACATTTACTCCAAGTTTTAACTATGCTCTTTCATTTGCAATTGGCAAATACTGTCAATCATTAATGCGTGGTTCACACATTATTTGGAAATCCTTCTATTGTCATTTTATTTCCATACTAAAAGAAGAGTCATAGAGCGCTTTGTTTGATCAAACGCACACTGGTCTTTTTTCTCTGATTGTACCTCCATTTGAGATTTGAGACTGTCAGCTTGTGAAGAGCTGTGTACAATCAGAGGATTAAATCCAGCTTTGTTCAGCAGCCAGTAGGTCTTCTGGACGCCTTTACCCTGTTAAGAAATAAAAAACAAAAACATACTCGTCACAACATGTCAAGAACATGTGCTTTACAAGTCATTGTGGAAAAAACATGAAAACAAACCACCTTCATTTCAATTTCCCCTCTTTCTTCCATCTCAAATGATCCTTCCTGGACAAGAATGTCAGCCGTGGATTGAGATATGTGAATCTTCATGGCTGTGTAAAATATAAACAAGCTGGGATTTTAACTCAGTTTTTTCAACTTTCTATTTTTTTGGTTTTTTTTGGTAAGTCATCAGGCCAGAGGTGTAAAATCCAGGTGCCGTAAAGTAAAAATCCTTTCCGGCAGCTGTTCCAACCAGAAACTAAACCAGCTGAATTTAATCAGCTCAGCTCCACTGCAGGTAGATGAGCGTGTTGGTGAAAAGCACCTGTTTTAAAGGTAGATCCAAAAATATGGCAGGACTTTTACTTTAGGGCACCTGGATTATATACCTCTGCCTCAGGCTTTCAGCAAACACTACACATTTGAAGCTCTTAATAAATATAAATCATGTATGTCTTTAGAGATATTCAGAAACGTCATCCAGAAGATCTGAATAATGAAATGCCAAAACTAACAGTCTATATAAACTGCCATTTTCTGATATTTATCTACATCTGCAATGCAGGTGCAGCTGTTGAAGCAGAGAAACTTGGATCTCTATTTCCCTGCTCACATTGTCCAGTTATTCCAGAGGGACACCAAGGCATTCCCAAGCCAACTGAGACATATGATCTCTCCAGCATGTCCTGGGTGTGCCACATGGTCTCCTCCTGGTCAGAGGTGTCCCTACAGTGGCCGTCGGTGGCAGTAACAGGTGTAGAGCTCAAGCACACTTGCAGTCAGCCAGATCAACAGTAGAACCATATGCTTGAATGCCACAAGGCTAAAAAAGACACTGCATACTCTCCCAGCACCACCATATGACTTGTTCTCGTCTTTGGCTCACTTCCTTTCTCACCACAACAGACTAAAACAACATCTGCCTTTTCAACCATCTAATCAATTGAAACCTTTACACTGATAGTGTATAATATACTTTTGCTGAATACCTTCTGAAAAAGTTTACTTACGTAAGCTGTTACTTTCCATGCGAGAGGACGTGTTCACTGTGTCACCAAAGAGGCAGTAGCGAGGCATGGTGGTGCCCACCACTCCGGCAACTACTGGACCTATAAAACAGGCAACTATTGTTTGACTATTTGGTAATCTATCCATTGATTTTCTATGCCAGTTCAATTACAGACCCCTTATGAGCATGAAAAGGATTTAAAGAAAGTTTTCAACAATGAACCAGAACTAAAAATTCTTCATGGTCTCAACTTTTCTATTCATTTAATTACCTTCATATATAATCAGAAAGTATAAGATCCAAAGGAAGTCCAAACTGACCATTGCTATTCAGGATTTCTGGCTCTTTCTATAGAAAAAGACTGCAAGTATTTGAAAACTTGGCTCTTAATTCAAATAAAATTGTGTCTTTAAATAAGCTAACTTGACTTTCAGTTGTGTTTGTTGGTTCGGTCCATTACCAGAGTGTATGCCAACGCGGATCTGAAGGCTCTTATTTGGCGTGTGAGGGATTTTGAAGACCTTGATTGCACTCAGGAAATGTAAAGCCATCATGGATATCTCTAAAGCATGCTGGTTTCCATTACTGATAGGCAGGCCACTGGCTACCATGTATGCATCACCGATGGTTTCCACCTTATGGAGACAAAAACATGACAGTTTCTTCTGGACTAAAGTAGACAGTGACTTAGTTTTAATAACATCGCTGAATTTTTGGTTGGTACTTAGTTTAAGTGATTGATACCATATGTTTTATACACTACCAGTCAAAAGTTTGGACATACTTTACCATTAAATCCAATTGGAAAGTGAGTCTAAACTTTTGACTGGTAGTGTATGTGTGAAAAAAATCAAGCTGCTAATTAGCTTAGCATAGCACAAAGATGGTTTTAGTAGGCTATGTTTTTGGACAAATAACATTTAATGTCTTAATCTCAGTTGAGTTAAAGTGGTAATGATAAATTTAGTTATTTTAAAGTGTCTGTAACATATTAAATAGTTTTTTTTTAAAAGAATCAGACCAATTTCTTTCAGTTTTCAGTCCTTAAACTAAGCTAAGCAAACTGGATGCTAGCTTGTATTAATAATTCCTAACTGCCCATTATTAGACAAATATGAAAGAAGACTAACTTTTTACTTAACTTTTTTAATAAATTAGGTAAATAAATATGTAAAACAAAATATCAAACAAATTGTATTAAACAGATAATGCATTAACTTTACTCATACTTAAAACCTCTTGTCTGATAATCAATGCTTCTTACTTTGTAGACATCGTACATCTTTATGATGTCGTCAAACAGACTGTAGAGGTCGTTGAGGAAGGCTACAACTTCCATTGCAGAGCTGACGGAGCACATGGAGGTGAAACCAACAATGTCCGAGAAGAATATGGTCACCATGTCATAACTTTGTGGCGCCACAGATTTTCCTGCCATCAGCTGATCTGCAATATATCTACATTCACAAAAACAATAGAGCCAATAAGGCTTAGAGAGCCCACGAGAGATAAAATTACAGCTCATCTTGATGCAAACGTACCGTGGCAACATGCTGGAGAGAAGTTTGTCCGCACGAGCTTTCTCCACCGTGAGCTGATTGGTTCGCTCCTCCACCACCTCCTCCAGGTGATTGGCATACTTCTCCAACTTATCCACCATGTTATCCAGAATATTTGTATGACTAAAAAACAGTCATAATTAACTTCATTTGATAATTAGTTCTTAATAAGGATAAACAGATTCAACCAAAAGTGATTATTTCATTTTCATTTCACTTCAACGTTTTTTCTTTTCTTTTCTTTTTCATGATATATTGGCAAATCCAAAAAACAACCACAGAAAATATACTCCAAAGTTACAACAACTAATAAAAACCCATTGTGGTACATTTCATGTAAAAAAGAAAGGAAAAGAAAATTGGAGTAGGAAGAAGAATTGGTCTTATAAACCCTACCCCATTCTCATTTCAAAGTAAACCAACTGGATGGCATCATCTACGGCAAACACTAAGAACAAAACACTTTTTTTTTTTTTTTTCTAAATCAGTTTTTTGCATACAGTTTTAGAATGTACTCTTTATATTTCAATTTAAATTGAGAAGTATTTGAACAACTTCTAAAATTGCTTTTAGGTGCTTTCCATTGTTTTACACCAACCACTGAAATATTCATTTGTTTGAGTGTAGTTCTTGCGAAAGGTAATTTAACCTTTCATCTGCTTCCGAGGGATAGAAGATCAATTTAAAACATTTTTAAAACTTCCACTTGCACTAGTTTGACTCTTTCATGAGCTTTACATATTTTTACTCACATATAAAGGAAATAAATGATAACTTGATATTTTAGCTCATTGTATATGTAGAAAAATAAAAACATTCCCACTGATAAACCTTTCTGGACTGATGTCCTTCAGCCGCCTCCGTATGGATCCAAACGGTGGTCGGTGTTCAGGGTTTTCACTCCAGCAGGCACTCAGGAGTGCGTTGACCTTCTCCTCACACAGTTGCTCTGAGAGCATGGGTCGGAGAGGCTCTCCTTGGTAAGGCGTTCTCAACTGCATGATGATCGCTGAAGGAAACATACAGCAAGATGGAAACATGTAATAAGTTTCAGGGTCTGTTGTCCCAAACTGGATGGGTTTGTCATGATTCTTGACTTTTAGTTCTTGGACAGTCTGTGAAATACAAGTCATGATGGAAACTTAAACACGTTTAATCTCACCATGTATTTAAAGTTATTTTAAATCAACTGTGGATACATTTCCATCATATTTTGTATGACATTAAATAATAATGACATGTTCCAGCAGGATAAACGGACACAACCTGACTTTTCTGGAATTTAATGTTGTTATTTGTACAGCGCGCTGCAATAAGCTCCATCATCAAACTACTTAGAAAAAATATGAAGAGAAGAAGAAGCAATCATGCCAACCTTTGGGGTCCAGATTAAAGTCTTGATACGGACCAGCTTTGGAGTTGTACATAAGTTCCCACATTATAATAGCGAAGCTGTAGACGTCACCTTTGGGTGTTCCTTTAACAGGAAAGCCAATTTGTCTCAGAAGCTCAGGGGCTGTCCAATACATCTCTGCAACAGATCAGCTGATATGTGTTACTCTCCTCCTCCTTGTTGTGTAATAATAATAATAATAATAATAATAATAATAATAATAATGATAACATTTTAATTGACTCACCTTCGTATTTGGGATTTTCTGCAGGGCTGATCTTGTTTTTGCTTCCGTATTTAAACTCCCACAATCCAAAGCCAGAGAGTTTGATCTGGAGTCGGCTATCTACCAGACATGTGCTGGGCTTCAGGTTCCCATGAAGTTTAAGGGTGCTTTTGTGAATGAACTCCATTCCCTGGACCATGATTAACACATTTAAATCGTGAAAAGCTCATAATTAGAATAGAATTAAGTGTGTTTAAAGGATTTTCAGGGATTTTTTTTCTGGAATAAAGTTGTTTGACATATGGCACAATTTTACTGTCATCAATCTGTTCAGATTGCATTTAAAAGTATCTGCTTGGCTAAAAGTGTTAAATATAACTGGGGTTAAATCTAATGAAGTGACTCTCTGAGCAACTTTGAAATTGACTCCATTGCTAAACACACTCACATTGACAATGTCATATGCAAACGAAAGCTTGAACATCCCATCAAGATCTACATTCGAAGCCTTCAGAATGTCCTGCAGGAAAGTGACAGAATAATAAGATTTAAAACACTTTCCAGCTAAAATCTCTGCTCATGACTGGTTGAATCTGCAGTTAATATGCAAAGATTTTATTTTAAACTCACCTTCAGACTGCCTTTCTTGCAGTATTGGATTACCAAACAAATGTGTGGTGGTTCAATGCACACACCAAAGAACTGCACCAAGTTTTCATGTTTCATCTCCTTCATCTACCTTAAAGAGTTTAACACAGTTAGGCACACAGTGTATCTGTATATATTTTTATGAAAGAAGACATTTTTCACAATTTTAAGCTAAAATAGTTTAATCTGCGACATCACATCCAAATTACAGTTGTTTCTTTTATTTACCTCTGTAGGGTTACAGAGAAACAGTGGGATAGGGGTGTTTGGAAAAGGTTACATTATGCACACTAAAGAAAACAAAGTCAAATGAAAAAAAGGTAGAATGTTTAACAAAATAAGGAACTTTACCACATTGAACTCTGCGATGATGGAAGGTTTCTGGAAATTACAGCTTTCAAGGTTCTTCAGGTACTTGATTGCCACTTGATTTCCCTACACACAAGTAAAACATGCAGAAAGATGTTTAAGATGTGAACGTCTGAAAGGGAGTCAGTGATTTAAAATAAGACATTAGACCTTTTTACTCCTACAAGTTAATTAATTTTTATAAGCTAGATTATTTTCCTAATTCAGCACATCCAGGAGTTTTGATGCTGAAATGTAACATGATCGTGGTCCAGCTGTTGGTTTATAGTGGTCATGACTCATGATCAGAACATATTAGTGAACTTAAGGTTTAAATTCTGCCTTTCATGTTTCTTTTTACTTGTAAAGAACTGGTGTAATGATTTACTATTTTAGTTTGAATTTTTTTTCACAAACTGCACAACAATCAATGAATCGCTGGTTCTGCAACCATGTTGATGCAAGTAGGCTGTTTGCTTTGCTGCCAAAACTAAGGTGTGCCCAAAATGTCTTTTCATCCCAGGGAATTAAATATTGTGATCATCTTAAAGCCATAGACTGTTTATAAGGGATGGACAGAGCTTCCATGATGTCACCTGTAGGTTTCTGAAGAGCTGAATTGAAGCTCAGTGGACAGTTTCCCCCATCACCATTTTGAAGGGGTAACACATGAACGCTCCTCTCCTTATAACACAAATCTCTTTGTCAAACAGGATGACTGTGAGCACAGAATGAAGCTTTTACCTGGTAGAGACCTATGGTGGTGTAGATGTGCTCTTTGCCGGTCTTGTCCCGCAGGTCATAGCTGTTACTGGAGAAATTGGTCTGACAACTGCCACTCCCACTCTGACTACATGTGGAGCTCTGGGATAAACCGTGGTTTGCCTGGAGGAGATTCAGAACACAATTTGGCAAGTAAACAATCATTGCAATGATTCTTCACAGGCATGCTTGTTTTTTTTTCTCCAATTCATCTTCATTGCTCTCACCGAAGGCTCTCTGATGATGGTGATGTCGCTGTAGTTGATCATCCACCAGCAGGAGTCATCCAGCTTATTCTGAAGTCTGAATTTCTGCAGCATGAGGACCCCGATGCACAAAACTGCCAACACCCCGATGACGGGAAAGGTCACGAGCACAGCCAGCAGGGCGATGTCTGTGAGGAAATGTTAGATTCTAACGCTGATTTGCTAAAAATAGAGGGAAAGAATTTTGAAGTTGTACAAGGCTTTTCTGCCAGTCAGCTTTGTTTAATTTTACCGTTAATCAGCCATTCACAGAGTTCGTTGTTGAAGCCGCATTCTGGCATATCGGAGGGCGGTCTTCCTTTTGGCCAAACCACAGAGGAAAACATAGATGTTGGTCTGGAAATTGGTCATTATGTGAAAGAAAATTTGGTTGGGGTTAAGCTGAACTTGTAGATTGAGCCATGTGAGCATGTAGTGATAGTGTGCCGGACTGTAAACAATTTGTTACCTGACACTTTTGGTTTGACTTTCAAAGTGGAGGATGGGAACAAACTTGGTGTCACCCCCTATTTGCTGCAGGTCATAAATGGAATAGTCCAGATTTCTCTCCCCCTCTTTGTCAAAATGAACCAGTCCAGACGCTCCTGCAAAAGACAAGCAGTACTGCACTGAGCTGATTTACTGACTTACTGATTAAATATTGTAATTATTGTAACAGTTTTTTTTTGTTTTGTTTTTTTTTATTTCTTATATTCCTCTTCTTTTTCAAAATTTAATGCCAACAATACTGGTGCTTTACAAAGTTTTACAGGTTTTTCTCTTTTAAATTTTCACCTGAAGCTGTTTTCTAGTAAGAAACTAGCAATTGAATCAAGATGCACCACTTAAATTAGCAAAGCATCCCCAATGTGAATATTATAACCACATAAAAAAGGGAGACTGTGTGTAGTCTTCAGTTTCTGACTGCTATTCACAGCATAACGTCCCAATTCTGGTGAAAAAGCTCATTGCAACCATAAAATCGAATGTTGTTTTTGTTTTTCAGTCTTTGCAGAAGCTGCCGGCCATCGTGAGGATCTTTGCCATCTTTCAGGACTTCCTTCATTCCCATTGCGTAAAGAAGCACAGCATCATGTAGGTAGGCGGAGTAGGGGCTAACCTGGAGATGGAATTCAAGCATATTATCAAGCTACAATGCTTATGCAAACTTCTGATTTTATACATCTTATCATGAGTGATAAGATGCTACTTGCTTCACTTTCAGATGTCAGGTTGCTTCGAAATGGTTCTCCTTTTAGTCTCTGGAAAACTTGCTTGAAGAAGTCGTAATATTCGTATCCTTCATAGGTTTTCTGGCCGATGATGAATGTCATGTCAAAAGCTCTGATGGAAGCCTGGTTTGTCCTGTTCTTCAGGGCGCATTTCCACAAATTATCCTGACCAGGAAAAAAAAATGGCAAAAGCCAGTCAGGGTTTATCCAACGTTTCCATTTTTCTTCTCAAAAAAAGTAAATTTTCGTTAAATATCTATCATTCATGGCTGTGAGGTGGCGTAGTGGTTAGTACTGTGGCCTCACAGCAAGCAGACTGCTGATTTGAGCCTCAGCTGGGGGGGAACAGTCCTCCCACCGTCCAAAGACAGGCATGTTAATTGGTTACTCCATATTGTCCCTAGGAATGAATGTGAGTGTGAATGGTTGTTCGTCTTTCTGTAATGATCCTGTGATAATGAAAAATAAATAAAAAGATTGACAGCCAACATGTCAGCCCAACCTACCGACAAACATCACAGAAGAAGGTCCATCGTGAGGAGAAACCAAACATTGTCCTGTCTTCCTCTTAATTTAACTAAGTATGTTCATTAGTTCTGATATATTGTTAAAAGTTTACTTACCAGGCCTGCACTGACCTCAAAATGCTGGACCAGGAAGAACACGTAGTCGCCGTTCATCAGACCCTGACGCTCGGCCTCCAGCAGCAGAGCCATGGCATCCTCTCGGTTGGTCAGCACCACAATCACTGGAGGGCAGAAAGTCACACAATATCTAAACAAATAAGAGGCACAAATGTGGCTCGTTGCTTCATTAGAAACACTTCTGTTACCTCTGGCGACTGTTGAGATGTACTTGACGTTTTCATGAAGCAGCTTAGGGTTGCTGGTGTCAAACTTCACCTCAGCTGTCAGCTTAAATCTGGATCTCAACGAATCCTCCACTGTTTTCCACAGAGCATCAACTTTATCCCAGGTGTTCGTCTCCAGTCCACCCCCGATCATCGCCACATGGCTCCACCCGAAGAACTCCAAGGTCTTCACCAGGACCTCGGAGCTTCTTTTAAGGGGAGGCATTATTTTGATGTAGGAATCGTAGATGTCACTGTTGTCCATTTTAGAAGACTGTCCCACAAAGCCAAACATTGGGATGTGCCATGTCGATGCAATGAGACCCGTGACCTAAAATCCAGGTTTAGTTTGTGAAAGAATGAAGGAAGTTTCAGATTTGTTTTTACTAAAAAAAAAAAAAAAAAAAAAAAAAAACCCCCAACAAAAACGACCAATTCAATTCTGCATGCTTTTGAGGAAATATTGTATTTATTTCCTTCAATGTTAGAACGATTGCAAATGTCTACAAAAACAGTTGTCATTTCTGAAATTCTAATTCATATAATGACAATAAAATACATTTCTAACTTCTTAAAAATAAAAGGTAAATTGTGACAAATGTTTGATAACTATATGTAAATCAAAAGTGAATCAAGCCCATAAGGTCTTCTGTCTCCTCTTTAGGCCCCTGCTGAAACATTGTACAGCCAGAATCAATTAAATTCAATTCAACTTTATTAGTATAGCGCCACTTCACAACAATGTTGTCACAGGGCACTTTACATACACGAACCAATTCATTCATATCCTATAATAGAAACCAACTGATTGCATCGAGTCAATGAGGTGATCTCTGCAGCCATAAGGTCTATTTAAATACTGTGAAATCTTAGTAAAAGGCTCAATTTGGAGATTTATTAAGATGTATTTTTATTGTAAATGTGTTACTGATAAAGAATAAATGAGAATGTTGGAAAAAAGTTTTAGACTCGCCAAATACCCTCCCAAAACTTTCAGAATAAAATGAATATCTCTTTGGAATGATGCAGCTGAAGTTTTAAAGCTCTATCAAATAAAAACATAATAAGTACATTATCTCTGCAAATGTCATGTCTGATAAAGTTACAGAGAACAAGATACAAGAACTTTTAGTACGCGAAGACTTGACAATGTCTCCAGAATGATTATTTAGACACAGTTTGGCACCATCTGATGTCAAAGTCCCTGAATTTAGCTTTGAAAGGTTGAGCACCTAAAAGACTGACTGGCATTTATGTAAAGTAAAATAAAAGTCCCGAAACTTTGTTCACCACAGGTAAATAAAAGCATTGGGGATAAAGTGGTACAAAGTGACTTCGTACAACAAAGTAACACAGTACAGTTAAATATTGGTAACAAAACTACTGTACTGCTTCAACCAAGCTGTGTTTGCCTGTTTGTAAAGTTCTGATCTTGCATGTGCCCACCTGGGCATGTTGCCATTGAGATAAAGGGGTCCTATTATGGTGTTTCGAGTTTTCTGAGTTTTCTACAGTGTTACAGTGTTGAATCCTCATCAGACATGTGAACGGCACTGTTTTTTTTTTTTATCACCTAAACGCATGTTTGAGTTTGAGTTCCAGCACTCTCTCCGTCCGGTTTCCATGGCGACGAAAAACACGTCGTTTTAGAGAGTTTTTTCTACTTGGAAATCCTTGTGACGTCCCGGGGGATAAGGTTCGGTGATTGGTTACCTTCTACTGGTTAACAAGGGCATGTACAAATACATCAGGCGGGTGGAAAACGTGGGATAAAGTTATTTCCAACGATGGCTGGTGAGTTTACCAAAGAGAGACATCCTGCTGCATTCGTTGCTGTGGGTTGCTGTTTTCCACTTCGTTTTCAGGCTCTGATTCAGGTTCCAACATGTAGGGCTGGATGCTATGTGTTGACATTGTATTTTGTCTTTTTATTGAGTTCATATGAGCCTAATCCTTCTGTTTATGAGATGTTACAATGACGGCGAAAGCAGGTGCGGTGCGCGCTCCCGATGTAGTGCAGTGGCGGGAGGCGGGGCTTAATGCGGAAGAGTCTCAATCCACTCGTTTTGCCCGCAGGCTGATCTGACAGCCTACGGAGAGGGTCGGTCTGAAGTAAATAAAGCCATTTGTGACAATAACTCGATCAGTCCCAGCCCTTCTGGTCTCAGAAATAAAAATAAATTAGCCTGAAATGCACAGAATAGTTACACTTTAAATAGCTGCTTGTGCATAAGAGAGACGGAAATGGAGATGGCAGTGGTGATATTCTCCTTACATTCAGTTTATTGCTCAAAAAGACAAAAATATTTGTATGAAATGGACTCAGTGCATGTTTTAACTTGTGTCAGGTGACTGTGCAACCTGTTCAAGCACATGCAGCGCAGTATGACCTCATCAGAGCTTCTTTTATCCTGTTTGTGGGTTTTACAGTGGGGCATGTTTCTTTGTGCAGACATTGGTTTTGTTCTTTCATATGAATTTCCAAAACCTTTTGTAGACATTTAATGCAATAAACACTACACAGAAAGGCTAAAGCTGGATTTATACTCTCGCTGCATCTGCGTATGGTAGGGGCAGAGCAGCTAATGCTGGTGAAATCTGCCCTCACATTCGGTGTCGTGTTGCAGTTTCTCTTCCATCATTACCTCACAAGTCAGTGAGAGACTGAAGATGTCCAGAAACATGTAACCATACACTGACTAATCACAAGGGAGTACTTCCATGTGTCCATGATGACAGCAGATGTGCATGATGGGTTGGAAAAAATGTGCACGTCAAGCCTCCATGGACCTGGAGCATATGTGGTAACACCATAACCAACCTTACACACATGCCACGGGAGTATACATCCAGTTAAAGTGGTACGGTTTTGATGTTGGAATGCCTGTATATATAGTAAAGTTACTTTTTAAATGCAGTAAATAGTAAAGTCATTTCAATATAATTTACAGAAGTAACAAGTAACTTATAGCTAATTACTTTTTTGGAGTAAATCATTCATCCTTAAATATTTCATACTGCTTCACCCAATTAAGGGTCATGGAAGCCGGAGTCTGTCCCAGCAATCATCAGTTGAGAGGCAGGTACACTCTGGACTGGTCACCAGTCCAACACAGGGCCTTGTTGGAGTAACTGACACTGGTAAACCAAGTAATTCATTCTACACATGAGTTGTCACACACCGATTAATGTCATGATGTCATGACCAATCATAACATAATTATTGATCATGTGGTAATTTAGTCATGGTCTGATGTTTCAATAATAAACATTATGTAGATTTAATTATTTTTTTATTTGGTTTTTGTTTAATGTTTTTGTTTAATTCCAACAAAACCTTACAAGCTGCTCCTGTTTAACTGACAAATCTCGACTTGCTTGTTGTGAATGTGAATCAGGACTTGGTTTATGATCGATGAAGGAGTTGGAAGGAGGATAGAAAAAACAAAAAGAAACAAAACAAAACAATGCGAGCGTGATTACAAACATTTTCATGGCTAACATTTAACCTTCTAAAGCCCAAAATTTAGAGATGCTGAGTTCAGGTTTTGGAGAACTCACCTGAACCGTCTGTACTAAACTCATTAATTTCGTTCTGCTTCACTTTATTCAGTTACGACAGGAACGGTCCTCCAGTAAAAGACGCTTGGTGTAACCACCACCACGATGCGCTAAATCCGGAGTCAGAGTCCTGTTCCACGGTGGTGGCAAAACATACCAAACTCCGATCTGCAGAGTCTTTCTCTACTTTTAAGAGCAAGCTGAAGACTCAGCTCTTGAAGGACTTCTGCACTTTAAATTAGTTTAAAAATCTTCTGAAGTTGGAGAACTTCTGTCCAGTTCTTGGCGACAATTCAGCACTGACTTAAGCTGCGCCCAAGACGATGTTGTAGGATCAATTATTCCCATTATTTTAAAAAGGGAACTTTTGCAGCAAAAGAAGGGAACAAAAAACTTAAAAAATATAAATAAAAAAATAAATTGCTCTACCTCCAGCACTACATAGCAACATCTACATCCAACTGGACCTCCAGCAGTCACACTCATGTCCTCTGTTGTTGCTTCCTTGCTTGTATTGTTCTCAATCTCAGATCTAAGTCACTTTGAAGAAAAGTGTTTCTTTAATGATTGAAGAATTGAATAGAACAGAATATAAACTGATAAAAAAAATAAAAAATAAAGGGAACACTTAAACAACACAATGTAACTCCAAGTCAACCACACTTCTGTGAAATGGAACTGTCCACTTAGGAAGCAACACTGATTGACAATATCTCATGCTGTTGTACAAATGGAATAGACAACAGGTGGAAATTATAGGCAATTGACAAGACACACCCAATAAAGGAGTGGTTCTGCATGTGGAGACCCACAGGGATACTGGACAGACAGCTGGGCTAAGAACAGCTGTCGTCCCCCCCCCCATTCCTTTTTTTGCAGAAAGCATGCTTAATTGTTATTTTTCTTTCTAATGTGTGTTTAACTCTATTTGTTCACTAGTTTCAGATATACAGAAGATACACTTGTAATTACTACAGATGTTCTGGGAGGTCACGTTAATATGAGCAATTTACACAGGTATCACAGGTGGCTTAGGGGGTCCTTGAGATTAAAACAAGGAAGTGCTCTGTAAGCTACGTAGTTCATTACGTACAGCCACCGGTTGAAATGCGTGTTTTTGTGTTACAGGTAAGCAAAAGTAGTGAGAAAATGATAAAGTTGTGAGTGAAAAGCGAAATGTGAACTTAGTGCTTTACCTGTGTTAGAGCTCAGTAGAACGTCATAGGTATAACCACCATGTCTGCCAGTACAGTAGTTTAAAAGTGTACGAAATGTTGTCGGAATGAATGCGGTCCTCGAGATTGAAACAAGGAAGTGCTCTGTAAGCTCCGTAGTTCATCACGTACAGCCACCGGTTGAAATGCGTGTTTTTGTGTTACAGAAATAAAGTGGACGTCACATTTCTTCACTCATGCACGCTTGGGAGTCGTTTGTGTTCAAGTGTGCAACATGCAGGTGGTGACCACAGACCACATCTCAGTTCCGATGCTTTCTGGCTAATGTTTTGGTCTGAATGCTGACGGTGTTTTCACTCTAGTGGTAGCATGAGACGGAGTCTACAACCCACACAAGTGGCTCAGGTAGTGCAGCTCATCCAGGATGGCACATCAATGCCAGCTGTGGCAAGAAGGTTTGCTGTGTCTGTCAGCGTAGTGTCATGTCAGTGCATGGAGGCGCTACCAGGAGACAGGCCAGTACATCAGGAGATGTAGAGGAGGCCGTGGGAGGACAACAACCCAGCAGCAGGACCGCTACCTCCTTCTTTGTGCAAGGAGGAACAGGAGGAGCACTGCCAGAGTCCTGCAAAATGAGCTCCAGCAGGCCACAAATGTGCATGTGTCTGCTCCAACAGTCAGAAACAGACTCCATGAAGGTGGTATGAGGGCCCGACGTCCACAGGTGGGGGTTGTGTTTACAGCCCAACACTGTGCAGGACATTTGGCATTTGCCAGAGAACACCAAGATTGGCAAATTTGCCACTGGCGCCCTGTGCTCTTCACAGATGGAAGCAGGCTCACACTGAGCACATGTGACAGACGTGACAGAGTCTAGAGACCCAGTGGAGAACGTTCTGCTGCCTGCAACATCCTCTAGCATGACCGGTTTGGCAGTGGGTCAGTAATGGTGTGGGGTGGCATTTCTTTGGAGGGCCGCACAGCCCTCCATGTGCTCGCCAGAGGTAGCCTGACTGCCATTAGGTACCGAGATGAGATCCTCAGACCCCTGTTACAACCCCCAATGGAGTTTGTCCAGGGGTAAAAAGGGTGGCAACATTAACAAAAGAAAATTTTGGACCCACTTGTCCTTAAAAGCATCAAAGATCAGAAATCAACAACCAAACAAACCCTACAACAAAAGTATAAACCAAAGCTGGCACCAACCCAGCTGAAATCACAGAAGCGTTCAACCACAAACACCAAACAGTCAATTTCATTTACAGTCAGTGAATGAGTGGAAAGCTGTGGCACCAAGGCTCAACCAAAACACAGCTGCCAGGAACGAAGGTCGGTGACAGGCTTTATTCAGGTGCTCAGTAGAAGGTCTGGCCAATCAAGAGTCGGTGGGCGTGTGGCGACCAACCAGCATCCAGCACACATCAGTCTGAGGGCAGTTCCAGGAAGAAAGCCAGGTGTATCAGATCCCCCAGGTGATGATGGTTGGAATGATGATCTGCTAGACGACTGGCCATAGGCCGTAACACCCGTTGTGGGACCATATGCTGGTGCGGTTGGCCCTGGGTTCCTCCTAATGCAAGACAATGCTAGACCTCATGTGGCTGGAGTGTGTCAGCAGTTCCTGCAACATGAAGGCATTGATGTTATGGACCGGCCCGCCCGTTCCCCAGACCTGAATCCAGCTGAGCACATCTGGGACATCATGTCTCGCTCCATCCACCAACGCCAAGTTGCACCACAGACTGTCCAGGAGTTGGCGGCTGCTTTAGTCCAGGTCTGGGAGGAGATCCCTCAGGAGAACATCCGCCGCCTCATCAGGAGCATGCCCAGGCGTTGTAGGGAGGTCATACAGGCACGCAGAGGCCACACACACTACTGAGCCTCATTTTGACTTGTTTAAAGGACATTACATCAAAGTTGGATCAGCCCGTAGGGTTTTTTTCCACTTTCATTTAGAGTATAACTCCAAATCCAGACCTCCATGAGTTGATACATTTGATTTTCATTGATAATTTTTTGTGATTTTGTTGTCAGCACATTCAACTATGGAAAGAACAAAGTATTTAATGAAAATATTTCATTCACGGGCTGCACGGTGGCATGGTGGTTAGCACTATGGCCTCACAGCAAGAATTGCTTGGAATTGTATTAAGTGATTTAGAAGAACAGAATGTAATTTAGCTGAAGTTTGGGTAAAACCAAAAATCATAAATTCACAGAGGAAACTATTTATTTTAACTAATCAATTAATTAATTTTTTTTTATTAATTTATGTATTTATATGTTTAAAATGTGATATTATTTATAGATGTTTCATGAAGTATTATCATATAACATTTTATTCTTTTGTTTTTGTCCAGCTAAAAAAAATTGATAATATAAATTAATAAATGAAAAGAGAAATCAAATAAGTATATTTGTCTTTTTTCTTTTATCTTTTCTGCTGCTTGGCATTCAGATGAAGATTAGAATCATATTCTCAGATAAAGCCACTGATATGGTGTTGTTTATGTAGCAGGAACTGTAACATCAACAACAAAATAGGGTCACACCTGCAGAATGACCCACATGCAGCTGATCATTTTTCACAGATTGAACAACACATTTAAAGCAACTTCACGTGATACTGAACATGGTAATCTTTAGTTTTAATCCTTTATATTATTTCTTTTTTTGGCTGTACGCAACAGATGAACATAAAAACCAAAAAATAAAACATAAAAAAACCACATGTATCATACCTCGGCTTCCTCGGGACACGCTGGACCAAAGAGAGCCGTCACATTTTCCTTCCACACCTGGTTAATGAATTCTCCCAGGGACACTTTGGGACTACAGTCTGTATCCTTGTACACAAAATCCAGCCTGTATTTGTCCAGAAAGGAGGAGTCGGAGTTCACCTTGTCCACGGCTATCTGTATGGCTGAGCCCAGCCGCTGGGCGCTGAAGGGGAAGAACATGTTCCAGGGAGCCTGGAAGCCAATGAGCAGCTTGTGATTTAGGGACCCATTGCTGCTGTTGTTGATGACAGAGGGAGCAGCCAACACCAGTGTGAAGTGCAGCAGTAGTATGTGCTTCATATCACAGCAATGCAGCGCCTTGGAGTTCACTCTCATCCTATGAGCTGCTTGATGCTTCAGGACTTAAATAGTCAACTTGCTTGGTGATGCTGAACATTTGGTTTGGGAGGGGGGAAATGTAAATCTGTGGAGGGGAATGGGTGGAACAGAAATAGAGTCCCAATTTCTTTCTTTTTTTTTTTTTTTATTCCTTTGAGTGGTGCAATTGTTCATTTAAAAAAAAGTAAGTCATTTATATGTGTATATATTTACATATATATATATATATATATATATATATATATATATATATATATATATATATATATATATATATATATATATATATATATATATATATATATGTGTGTGTGTATATTATGAAAGACTATTTTCGAAAGCAGTGTTTAGATGATGATTATATTTGTTTGAATGTGTGAAATAAAATGTTGATTTTCTGTTTGCTTAGAATCTTAAACAGTAAACAGATTTATGATTTAATAAAATAAATGAGACATTGTGGTTTTCACTGACTATACAGGAGCATGGACTTGAGCCACGAGATGTGGCTACCCAACACACTGAACATTTAAAAAAACTTTACTTTTATATGATTACTTTTATAATTATTTCACTTCAGAAGAAATGTACAAGAGCTTTAAGGCATGTGGTGGTTTGTACTGTTGCTGCACAGCAACATGGTTCCAGTGGATGCTCTTGCACGTGTGGGTTCTTGCAGGGTTTCCTCCCACTGTCCAAAACTTTGCACGTTAACTGATTATTCTAAATCCATACATACATCCTATTCAGAATACATTAAAATTATGTATCCAATATGTATAATTATATGTATAATTACATATTTTAAATCTTGAACAAAAGTGTGATGATGCCCCAAAGTTTCCTTAAAGCCCCCCCACCCCCCCAAAAACTAGTGAGGTGATGTTCATGGACGAATCAGATCATCACTGTGAATGGTGAGAACCAATTCCTTGTAGGGAGATATTTGTTTTGTGTTTTTGTTGTTGTTTGTTTTGTTTTTGGGTTTTTTTTTTTTTTAGTTTTTTTTAAACATTTTATATAAAACATTTGTTGTGACTTGAATTGTCATGTAACACCTGTTCCAGGGTTTATTTTGTGATTAAAACATTGGTCTTTAAAAAAAACCCAAAACATAAAACTAAAGAGTCAGTCTGTGGACTGGCTCTTTGAAGTGAACTGATCCTGAACAAAGACTCCCTTCACATGACCATAGGCTTCATCATTACATAAAATCCTATAAATCCTGTTGTTTGAAACCTGAAAAAAATGAAACAATGTTTATTTAATAAGAAAAATATTTATTTTGAATTCTCTTTTGTAATATACATATATATATATATATATATATATATAAAAAATATACTGGTCAAAAATAACTATATTTCTTAGTACTACGTATTATAATTTTACAGGTTATGGTTAAATGTTATGGTAGCATGGATACAGGACCGTCTTCAGTCGGGTTTGGATTAGTTCAAATTTCATAAGATCAGAAATCGCATGATGATACTTGATGTTGAAGATTGTGATGACTACAGTTGTCTTCCTCTTTCTCCAGGAGTATTTCTGGGAACCTTTAACATCACTGCAACGCAAACTGTGAATTTCATGCAGTTAGCTCAGAAACTGTGAAAGCAAAGGCTTGTTTTGTCAACTGAACAGGAGATGAACGGTAAAAAGCTACATTTGATTGAATTAGTTTTCTTTTTTCATATATAAAGATGAACAATAAGATGTTTCTCAATAAAAAACTTTAGCAAAATCTTCTGTGTGATGAAGATAAGATTTTTCTTAAATGCTCATCATTTCCATTTCTAAGCTCAATAAGCTGTGACTTGTGAATATCTTTTTGCAATTTTTGCAATATTCCACACATCTCATTTATTGACTGAAAACCTATAAACTCAGTCACATTTGTCAATGGATTATTCACTTCTGCAAATGGTATCAATACTACAGATTTACCGGAGATAATTCTTTGATTAGATTAGTTTACTATGTTTAATTCCAAAGGTACCACATTTATGTCTTTAGTTATTGCTCATCATCTATAAATCTAGCATCAAAGTTCATCATTTACTCTTTTGCTTTTTAAAAAGAGGCAAACTTCTCTCCAGGCTAAACAAAGACAAGAGAGGCAGATTTATTTAAGCAACTTCAGGTAACCTAATTAGGAAAACTAGCCAAGAAATAGAGTCTATGCAGCAGAAAGCCCAAGTGAAAGCAGTGGGGAGTGTTGTCTGCAGAAATCAGAGGCAGGTTGAGCCTTGACTGTCACACCTGAGTTCAGCCTGAGGTGCTAATGGCCGCAGGTGGGCAGATTGTACATTAGTGGTGTTGCTGGCTTCAGCTGCTTTTCCTCATGGGATCCTAGTTCAGCTTGATCCCAGACTACTGCTGCTAATCCCACCAGGTAACCTCCCAAAGCTTCTGCTAATGAACTTTTTTCTTCAACCTTACTGTCCGGCAAAGTGAAACTAGTTCACACAAGAAAGCACTTAAGGTAATGAGCTTCGGCTAAATCAGCGAAAAGGTTAGTTATTTTATGAATAAAAATAATTTTATTCTGTAAAAACACACAATATTAAACTAGTCTGTGTGCTCGGCGGCTTTGGTTTTCTGATTAATGTGCCATTTCTTGCTGTCTGAGCCGTGTTTCCTCCAGAAATGTGTCATGTTTGCACTCTGACCTGCTGTAACCTTTGCATTTTCTGTCTCATATTAATGCAATCACGTGTTCCTTCACCTTTTCAAACATGCAGCAGAAACAACAGAGTGTTTAATATGTCCTTATTGATGCAGATCATGGCCTCAGTGGCCTGAAATGCAGATGATTTGAGGAAATAACAGTTTGTGCTTTGAGACACAGAGGCTCATCTGAAGAGTCACAACTTGAGCATTTTTTTCTTTAAGCTTGTTTGAAACGTCTGAACTTTGAGCAAACTGCAGATAAGAATACTGACCTTTCATCAAAAGCAACAAGTTGTATTATTCTCTGTCACTGCCACAGATAAAGGTGTTAAGTTTATCATTCTGAGGTGGTTGTTATCATTCTGAGGTGGTTGTTATCATTCTGAGGTGGTTGTTAAAGAAGTTTAAAAAAAAAAAAAAAACACTGCAAAGCAGTTTGATAAAAGGCTACAATAATGACCTACAACTGAGGCCAGTTGGATGCCGGGTTTGTCTTATCTGTGGAAATAATGATGGTCAAAGTTCAAAGGTTTCAAGTCGGTCAGCTGTTTTTATGAGATGTCATTCCTTAGAGCGGAGGAAGCGGATCTACACACCGGAGAGGACGAGCAGCAGGTAGGAAAGCTGGCGTGTTCCTTTGGCAGGAGCTTGTCCTTCACACACGATGCGGCGCTCGCTCCGTTTTTGTTTGTGCAATCTGTAAATAAATTGAAAGATGAGCGTTGAACAGAGGCTGAAACGAGCTGTGGCAGCAAAAACTATTCATTTTTAATTTTTTTTAGACCTAAATTAAATGTGAAATGAGACAAATTGTTCCCAATGTGTTGCTAATCAAACTATATAACAATATGTACATTTTAGACATATTTATCTGGTGAAACATGTGTTTTTAAGTTCTTCCGGTGTATGTAAACATCATTTAAATCCTACTATAACAAACTGATAGCGTACATGATGGTTAGTAGGATATTTCACTGGTAACTCCTGCTACAGTAAAAAAAAAACCAAAAAAAAAAACCAACCTGGATGTTTGACAACATGGTTTTTATCACGTGAAGAATACCACAACAGTCTGAAAGTTTCTCTCTCAAACCAGTTATGAGACATTGATTCATGCTGTTACTTTTACCTGTATTGATTATCGTAACGCCCCCCCCCCCTTTCTTGTCTCTTAAAGTAAAACATCGTGCCTGTAAAGGCTGAACTCAGCTGCTAAAGTTCTGAACTAGACCAGGAGAAGAAAGCGTGTTACTCCGGTTTGAACATCTCTGCGTTGGCTCCCTGTTGAAATACCTTTCCAGATCCTCTGACTGGTCTTTAAGGCTCCTAATGGTCTATTTATGTATCTAAACTGCTTTTACAGCACGAGCCTTGTAGAAGCCTCAGGTCTTCAGGTTTTTCAACAATCCTAAAGTAAAAACCTGATTTTTAGGATGAGAAGGATTTTAGCTCGACTTATGGAAGTCTTCCTGACGACGGCAGAAAGTCCTAAAGTTTATAAATCCAGACTGAAAACTAACCTTAATTTAGTTTAGTATCCTTTTATTAAACTGCCTTATAGTCTTTTTAGCCAATAATTTAGATGATTTTAGTGTTTTATTTCTCTAGTTTACTTATCTACTTTATTTTACATATTCCTTTATTTGTTTACCTTCGTTTTAAGGCCTCCAGTTATGCCTCACGATGGCTCTTCCTCACTAATTATTATTTTATTTTATATTGTACAGCACACAATGAGCTACACGATATATAAAAAGTTCTACATAATTAAAGATGGGAACTGATACTTTAGACATGCATTGTAATGTTTCTGAGCTTTCATTGGGTTGGACTCTTATCTTTGAATGATTAGGAGTAACTGTTGCTCAACTCTTTTGACTTTGAACCCAAGTAATTGCATCTCAGAGGAGCTGAAAATTGCATAATGTTGATGTCCAACCCTTCCAGTTGGCTTGGAGTGGTACATGCGAGCCCGTGTTGTAGATCTGGATAAAACCCTGCATTTCTCTGGATTCCAGTCAGCCCTGCACCATGGACTTCATCTTCCAGTTGCTGTTCTCCCCTCTCCCGACCCCGGCCATCATCTCACTGTTCGCGGTCGGCGCGGCAACCCTGTTGTATCTCAACTCGCGGCCAGGTCCCCTCCGAAGCCCAGCCGATCTCAACTGCCAGACTGTGGGCATCAAGGTAAGGAAAGCCAAATTTAATCCGTACATGCGTTAGTGCAGGAGTGTCCCAAGGGGGTCCCTGAGGGCTGTTGCCCTGCAGGTTTTCAACTTATTCCTGCTTCAATACACTTGACTCAAATTAAATGAATCCAACACCCCATGAAGTTCTGCACAATGACTCCTTCAGAGAACCTGCAGGATTGTGTCCCTTGAGGACCAGAGCTGGACATGCCAGCATTAGTGGCTGCATGTGTTTATATCCTGCAGAACCTTGAATGTTGTTGAACTGAGATTAGCAGACTTAACGTGATCAGTTTTCAATAAGTCAAGATTTGTGTTCATTCCTGTCATGTTTGTTTGTTTTTCAGGGTGGTGCGAGAAAGGCCGCCTTGATGGAAGATAACAACAACCTGATATCACATTTCTACAATGATGCCAAGACCCTGTATGAGGTTTTTCAGAGAGGTCTGAGGGTCTCAGGTAATGGAGTTATTCTTTAGATGTATTTCCAGGTTATTTTGAACTATTTTTCTGTGGCAGATGTGAGCAGCAGTGCTGGCATCAGCCAAAAATCTTTGTCCCCACTGCAGTTTGTCCAAATGCTGCGACACCAATCCTTCAGTCTTTGCTCTGGCTCATTGATGATGTTAGAACAGATTGTGAGATGTTGTTGGTTTCTAAGGCTTTACATGGACTCGCTCCATCAGACATCACGGACCTCATCAAAAGTTAGACTGTGGCAAGATTCCTGAGGTCTAAGGGCCAGCTTTTACATGTGGTAGCTAAGTAGAGACCTAAAGCCAGGCGGGCAGGGCTCATTGTGCGTTGGGCCCCGGACTCTGGAACACCCTGCCACCCCGTCTCAGAACAGCCCCCCCCCCACCGTGGAGTGTTTTAAGTCTCGTCTTAAGGCACACTGTTATTCCCTGGCTTTTAACACTGCATGATCTGTGAGGTCCTTTTGTCTTTCATTTACTTATTTAGGTTTAGTTATCTCGGACGTGCTTTTGTGTAACCTACTGTGGTGCGCTGACTTTGTCCAGCCATTTGGAAACATTTTGAGCTGTTCTGTATAAATAAATGGATTGATTGAAGTAATTATAATGGAAAATCAAGGCAGGATTTGAAGTCTGACTTCTTTATTTGTTGAAAAGGTGTTTTATTAATGGGGGAAACAAACCATGAAATCTTCATGGAAAAAGCTCAGCGGAAAGTTGTCGTCTTGTTCTGATCTAAAGGCGACAAAAGGAAAGTTATCTCAGCTCATGAAGAAGTCTTCAGAAGTTTGGTTTGGTCTATTTGTAAACTAATCTGTAATCAGTCACATTTAAACTGTGTCAACTGAAGCCTTTGCTGTTATTTAACTATTCTGGGCCAAAATGCTGCTGTGGAGCTGAAACTGTTTACATGTTAAACTGTTTCTGACTTGCAGGTAATGGACCATGCTTAGGCTACAGGAAAGCAGGAAAACCATACCAGTGGCTGAAATACAAGCAGGTAAAATAATGCAGCAACCTGAAGAAGAGTGTTATGAACTTCAGCTGATGCTTCCTCCTCTTCCTCTCTGAAGGTGTCTGACAGAGCGGAGCACCTCGGGTCAGGACTCCTCCATCGAGGTCTGAAGCCGAACTCCGACACCTTTATTGGCATCTTTGCCCAAAACAGACCTGAGGTAAGTTTCCTCATGGAGCTGGTTTAATCAAACGAATCTCTGGCCTGACAAGCATGCTGTAACTTTCCTGTCTCACTGTTTGATGGGTCACCTGCAGTGGATTATTAGTGAACTGGCGTGTTACACCTACTCCATGGTAGCAGTTCCCCTGTACGACACGCTGGGTCCTGAGGCTCTCGTGTTCATTATCGACCGAGGTAATTGGTGCTTCTCTTGCACTCTGATGCTGCTAATTACAGAGCTTGGTCGAAGTCCAGTAACTCCTCGGTTCCCCAGGGAGCTGATGAGTGTGCGTTAATCTCTCATCATTACACCATGAATCTTTTCCATATCCATGAGGACTATTTAATCAGATTTAACCAATATTAGAATCCCTATTTCACCACTTTCTCAATCTTTCAGCGGAGATCTCAACAGTGCTCTGTGACAATCAGAAGAAAGCAGAAACTTTACTGCAGAACCGTGAGAAAGGCCAGACTTCAGTCCTGAAAACCATCATTATTATGGACGCTTTTGACCCTGAACTGGTTGAGCGGGGAGCAAAGTGCAGCGTGGACGTTTTGTCCTTGCAGGACATTGAGGTAAAATAGTCGATGCTGAAGATCAACACCTGCAAATCTTTATCCCTGAAACACGCATGATGCCATTTAAACACTTGTTTTCCGTTCTCCAGGCAGTGGGGAAGAGCAATCTTCAAAAGCCGATTGTAAGTGTCCAACTTTGTGTTTGGTTTTGATGCAAAAAAAAAAACCAAACAAACAAAAAAAAAAAAAAAAACCTCCTGTTCTGATGCAACGTCTTCATGTCTGAACAGCCACCAAAGCCAGGAGACCTCAGCATCATTTGCTTCACCAGCGGCACTACAGGTGATCATTTTGCAGTTTAGACGGATTGCATTCTGTCAATATGATTGGATGGATCAACAGGCTCAAGGAGATTCATTGTGAACAAAGGAGCAAATCTTTCCCTTCAAATGTTTGGTTTTCCAAACTTTTTTAGTTTCCGGAGATTACATATTAAATTTCTTTAAAGGGAATCCCAAGGGGGCAATGTTGACCCATGAGAACGTGGTCTCTGATGCAGCTGGAGTCCTCAAAAGCTTTGAGGTACAAACTATAAAGCTGAATCTTTTCTCTTTATTGGGCCTTTTGAGCACAAAGCTTTAATGGCAGCTTCTGTCTCGCAGACATCGGTTGTTCCATCCACCCAGGACATCAGCATTTCTTTCCTGCCTTTAGCGCACATGTTTGAGAGAGTTGTTCAGGTAAGATCAGATCTGACTTTACAATCCCCGTGAGGATGTCTGAGCTTTAATGTCTTTGTCTGTGTCTCGTAGACGGTAGTCTACGGTGCCGGTGCCAGGGTGGGCTTCTTCCAGGGCGACATCCGGCTCCTGCCAGACGACATGAAAACCCTGAAGCCCACCATTTTCCCAGTGGTCCCTCGACTTCTGAACCGTGTCTATGACAAAGTCAGTCACTCTTTGTTGGAAACAGACTGCCTTCTCACTCTGAATCTGCTTAAGACATCAGCTAAGTGCAACAACTTACCTCTTTGTCGCCAGGTTCAGAGCGAAGCCAAGTCTCCTTTTAAGAAATGGCTGCTGAACTTTGCTGTGGAGAGCAAATACGCCGAGGTGAAGGAGGGCATCGTCAGGAAGAACAGCATATGGGACAAACTCATCTTCAACAAAATCCAGGTGCTGCTTCTGCTTGAACAAATGCAGATCATGTTTTATATAAATGTAAACACGCTCTGCTTATCCTAGGAGTCCCTCGGGGGGCGGGTGCGGATCATGGTGACCGGGGCAGCACCCATATCGCCATCTGTTCTCAACTTCCTCAGAGCTGCTCTGGGCTGCCAGGTAATAAACCTTTTAATCCTCTCTCTTTCCAAGTTGGCCTCCTATTAAGCTCTTCTGAATGCAGGGATCTGTTGGACCTCATCTTGTTAAAAGAATGAGTTAACTACACCAGTAAAGGATTTTAAACCTTTCTCAGATGAAGGGGGTGTTTGCAACAAACTCCCAGGATGGTAATTCTGTGGGAAAGTAAAGATTGCAGAGGCTGAATGTGTAATACCGACTTCTGCTGTCATGAATGCTCTGACTTTATGGTTTGTCTCAGATCTTTGAAGGATATGGTCAGACGGAGTGCACAGCTGCATGCACCTTCACCATGTCAGGAGATGCAAGTTCGGGTACGTAGAGATGCTGTTGTGTCAGGATGAACCACCGGTGGGCTCCCACAGAAAAATCTGTTTTTCCACCACAGGTCACGTTGGCGTGCCTCTGCCTTGTAACGTTGTGAAGCTGGTAGACGTGGAAGAAATGAACTACTTTACCTCAAATGGCGAAGGGGAGGTACGTTGAAGAGAATTGGAGTGACTTTTTGGATGCTTTTAAGATGTTCGATATTGGCTTTTTTTTTTTTTTTTTTTTTTTTTTTTTTTACACAAATCTGATACTGATTTTGTCCAACTCTTCATTTCCAACACAATGTCAACAGATATTTTTTGGAGCAAGTTGTACCAAACATGTATATGTGCATGTCGGATGATATCTGATGTCTCTATCAGATGTATCTAACTGTAACAAACTCTGATACTTGGCTAGCTGCTGCCAAAGCCAACAAGTAAAGTTTGAACCTAATCAGTCGTGTTCTGCCACAATGGATGGAGTTTATGACTTTAATGCTGGTTTTTATTGTGGTTATCTCAGGTCTGCATCAAAGGTAGGAATGTGTTTAAGGGCTACTTAAAAGACCCAGAGAAGACTGCAGAGGCCTTGGATAAAGATGGCTGGCTTCACACTGGCGATATTGGAAAATGGCTTCCGGTAAGACGAAAGTCAGTTTTACTAATGAAGAAAACTTGTTTTATCTTGGATGACCTCTTTTTATTGTTTTTTCCTTTAAATGTTTAATTCTGTTCTTTTGGTGGATTGTGTTCAGCACTTTGTTGCAACTCTGGTTGTTTTAAAGGGCTTTATGAATTAAGTTGAGTTTACAGTGAATACAGTCAGATTCTGGTTTCAGAGAAGGGTTTTTTTTTATTTTTTTTTTCCCCTTGTGGTAATTTCTAAACAAGTCACTGAAACATGTTGAGCAACATTAAATTCTTTAATATCTTCCTGTATCTTGCCAACTTTTATCATCAATTCCCTTTTTTATTCAGTTAAATCTTATGTTTCCAGCATCATCACAAGCAGAATAATCAATTTTTCATCGTGCATACCAAGTAAATCTGAAGTTTGACTTTTTTAAAAACCTGACTAGTTCCTCCAGTCTTCAATGTGGACTCTCGGTCTGATTTGAGTCTGTTGCTGCTGTGTCCTGCGGGAAGTTTGTTGTGTATAAATTGGTGATTTTTGCTCCTGTTTCATGTAATATGTGAGGGATCTTTCACACACAGCAACAAGGTTAAAAACTTTATCAGTGTTAACTTTTGCACAGGACTTGTTACACTAAACAGACTGTTTAAAGGTTTCTAAATATAACAGATGCAGCCAGTCTCCTGCCAATCACACACATGTTCTGGTCGTGCCCGAAACACAGAATTTTGGCGCAAAATATTTGATACTCTTTGTACTACCACGTATGTAAATACAGATCCATTTACTATTTATAAATTCATGGTCAACCGCTATCCTGTCCCGGCCAGCTCTGGTATCTCAAATTGCTACATCGCCTGCTTGTACATTAACAGACTTTCTGTACCCAACTGGATACACATTGAATTTACTAAACTGGACTCGCACCTCCATCTTGACCAGAAAGTCTCCTTCAGAAACATTGAAAAACCTTGGAACTTCTTGTTGGTCATGATACTGATTTTAGATGTAACATCCAAGGAGATGGATAACTGAATTAATTATCGAATTATATCAATTTTCTCATTTTCCCTTTTTTTTTTTTTTTTTTTTTTTTTTTTTCCACAACTTATTTTTCTGTTAAATTTTTTTCTAATTTGCCTTTTTTCTTTCAATGGTTGTGGGTGACTAGACCAGAAGAAGGAAACTGAGCAGTTTCTGCTGAGAAAATGTTCTCTTGTTCACCGTGTGGAGAAGTTAAGCTCAAACGTATAAAATAAATAAACTAAGTTAGTTTGCCTTCTTTTTACCTATTCTCTGGTCTCATCTGATCTTGTTTTGTCTGGAATTGCTGGGGCCTCTTGCCAGGTTATCATTGTAAATGAGAAGTTATCTGATTTTTACCTGATTAAATAAAGGTTAAAGTCAGCTGTTTTTAACTGGACAGAAATGTATTTAAATAACTGAGGAAAAATAGGGAATTGTTAGTTCTTTCAGTGGCACGGATGTTGACATGAACTCATCTTGCACCAGCGTTCCGGCAGGTCATACAAAGCACAGAAGTTGTGCATCATTTCTGACTTGTTTTGTTTGTCAGAGTGGAGTTCTGAAGATTATTGACCGCAAGAAAAACATCTTCAAGCTGGCCCAAGGGGAGTACATAGCACCAGAGAAGATTGAGAATGTGTACGTACGCAGTGGACCAGTGGCTCAAGTGTTTGTGCACGGAGACAGTCTACAGGTAAACCCCCCTGAATCTGGTGTGTGTGGGTGTGTGTACAGTGCAGTATAGTTTTGCTAATGGATGCTTTCCTCTGTCTGTAGTCCTGCCTGGTTGCCATTGTGGTCCCAGATGCTGAAGTCCTGCCAAGTTTAGCCAAAAATCTGGGCTTCCAAGGCTCCATTGAAGAGCTCTGCAAAAACACAGTAATGTTGTATTTCTCAGTAAAATGTGTGTAGGAGGACCTTTCTGCTCCAGAGCAGGAAACGTGATCATTAACACTAAAGGCAGCCAGTTGGAGCAGTTTTACATCCTAGCTGTAAAACTCATAAAGCCTGCGTCTGTAAATTTACATTGAATGAAATCAGAACTGAGCTGAATTATGTTCTTAAACATGTATTTAAAATGATTTTAACAGATTTTTTTTTTTCTTCTTTCCCTTTTCAGGAAATTAAGAAAGCTGTCATTTCAGACATGACCAAACTTGGAAAAGAAGCAGGTCTAAAGTCCTTTGAGCAGGTACGGATCTTTCGGGGTTAGCAGGCACATCATCGAGGCATGTTGCAGGTGTTTTAACTGTGCAGTTCCAACTGCAAGAAATGCATGAAAAAAAAACTGTAGTTTTTGGGGTCTTTCATGGTTTCAGTAACTCAATGCAAAGTCACTTTTACAAGCTTTAGGTGTTTGGCTAAAAATTCTACTAAATTTGCCTCGTATCACCATCTATCCACACTGAGCCTTTATATTTATTTAGGCACAAAGTTAAGTAACACCAAGTCAACTAATTTATCTTTAAAAGCCACAAAATATGCATTTGATCTCCTTTACAGATGCATTTGTTTCAAAAAGCAACATGTTAAACAGGTGGTTGGCCTTCCAGATTTTGATCTCTTAAAGTTTAATTTTTCAATAACCATCTAAACTTTTTTTCTCCTCTGCAGGTAAAAGATGTGCACCTCCATCCTGACCTTTTCACTATTGAGAACGGCCTTTTAACTCCCACCCTCAAAGCCAAAAGGGCTGAACTCAAAGCTTTGTTCCAACCACAGATTGACAAACTTTATGCCAATATACAATAAGTGGAATAAAACCCTCCAACTCATTTAACCTAGTCCTGTTTGTTTTTTGTTTTTTTCTTTAAATTCAGCCTTAACAAGGCTCCACGTTTAGGTGATTAAATAATAAACTGAATCCATGCAGTTTAGCATTCTTTAAAGACCCTCTTGTATGGTCTGGGAGTTTATCCTTGTTTGAGCTTTAAAACATATAATCTTTCATTAGAGAGGATTTGATGGTCGTGCTGATCATGGATCAGGTGAATCTAATGTTTATATTTACTTGGTTAGGCTGAGTAACGATCTGAAGGCTTCCTGTCACAAATGAAACAATCGGACTCAAGGTTTGAGTCTGTAAGACGTGAGTGGACGTGGAACTGAGTCGATGCTGCCCCCGTGTGTTCAATTTTATTATGACAACTAAAAATGTAAAGTGGTTTGTTTCCCAGAAACATTTTCCAGGTGCAATGCCAACCTGAAGAGCTCTGTGCACAAAACTATTTCTACTGAAGTGAATATAAAATCAGGAAGAATGTTTGGTTTAACTGCTATGATCAAACTATTACATAAGTGTGCAAATTAAACCAAAAAGGTTGGTCAAATGTAACCACGGCATGTGAAATTGTAATGTTACTGCACATACTCAGAAAGCTGCATAAAAAATAGTGACAATATGTAACTTAAAAATGCACAAATATATATGCAATCTAGCATGATGTTTTACAGATGAACTATTTTGTCATTTCAGTTTGTGGCCTGCGACTGAGCAAAAATCTTGAACTTCTCATTTTCTTGTAAAGGAAATGGAAAATGTTACAAGTAATTGAAATATGAAAACAAATAGAAGTACAGTGTGAAAAGCAACAGGTTGCCATGTCTGACTGAAAGTCAATATTTGGTGTAACCACTTTTATTCCTTGACATAATTCTGAACAGTTTCTCTCCTGATGGTTTATATTCCATCCATCCATCTTCTGCCGCTTATCCGGGGTCTGGTCACGGGGGCAGCAGCCTAAGCAGGGAAGCTCAGACTTCCCTCTCCCCAGCCACATTTGCCAACTCTGCGGGGGGGATCCCGAGGCGTTCCCAGGCCAGCCGAGAGATGTAATCCCTCCAGCGTGTCCTAGGTCTTCCCCGGGGTCTCCTCCCCGAGGGACGTGCCTGGAACACCTCACCGGGGAGGCGTCCAGGAGGCATCCTGACCAGATGCCCGAGCCACCTCAACTGGTTCCTCTCAATGCGGAGGAGCAGCGGCTCTACTCTGAGCCCCTCCCGGATGACTGAGCTCCTCACCCTATCTCTAAGGGAGAGCCCGGCCACCCTGCGGAGGAAACTCATTTCAGCCGCCTGTATACGATTTCTCGTTCTTTCGGTCACGACCCACAGCTCATGACCATAGGTGAGGGTAGGAACGTAGATCGACTGATAAATCGAGAGCTTCGCCTTCTGGCTCAGCTCCTTCTTCACCATGACAGACCGGCGCAGAGCCCGCATTACTGCAGACGCCGCACCGATCCGTCTGTCGATCTCACGCTCCATCCTTCCCTCACTCGTGAACAAGACCCCGAGATATTTAAACTCCTCCACTTGAGGCAGGACCTGACTCCCGACCCGGAGAGGGCAATCCACCCTATTCCGGTTGAGCACCATGGTCTCAGATTTGGAGGTGCTGATTCTCATCCCAGCCGCTTCACACTCGGCCGCGAATCGCTCAAGTGAGAGCTGGAGATCACGACCAGATGAAGCCAACAGGACCACATCATCCGCAAAAAGCAGGGACCCAATCCTGAGGCCACCAAGTCGGATCCCCTCAACACCTCGGCTGCGCCTAGAAATTCTGTCCATATAAGTTATGAACAGAATCGGTGATAAAGGGCAGCCTTGGCGGAGTCCAACCCTCACTGGAAACGAATCCGACTTACTACCGGCAATGCGGACCAAGCTCTGACACCTGTCGTACAGGGACCGGACAGCTCGTACAAGGGGGTCCGGTACCCCATACTCCCGGAGTACCCCCCACAGGAGCCCCCGGGGGACACGGTCGAATGCCTTCTCCAGGTCCACAAAGCACATGTAGACTGGTTGGGCAAACTCCCATGCCCCCCCCAGGACCCCAGAGAGGGTATAGAGCTGGTCCACTGTTCCGCGACCAGGACGAAAACCACACTGCTCCTCCTCAATCCGGGATTCGACTATCCGGCGGACCCTCCTCTCCAGGACCCCTGAATAGACCTTACCAGGGAGGCTGAGGAGTGTGATTCCCCTGTAATTGGAACACACCCTCCGGTCCCCCTTCCAGCGGTACTGCCCCCGATGTCCACGCGATGCTGCAGAGGCGTGTCAGCCAGGACAGCCCCATAGCATCCAGAGCCTTAAGGAACTCCGGGCGGATCTCATCCACCCCCGGGGCCTTGCCGCCAAGGTGCTTTTTGACCACCTCAGCGACTTCAGCCCCAGAGATAGGAGAGTCCACCCCTGAGTCCACCAGCTCTGCTCCCTCATGGGAAGACGTGTTGGTAGGATTGAGGAGGTCTTTGAAGTATTCCCTCCACCGACCCACAACGTCCCGAGTTGAGGTCAGCAGCTCCCCATCTCCACTGTACACAGTATTGATGGAGCACTGCTTTCCCCCCCTGAGCCGCCGGATGGTGGACCAGAATCTCCTCGAAGCCGTCCGGAAGTCTTTCTCCATGGCCTCGCTGAACTCCTCCCATGCCCGAGTTTTTGCCTCGGCAACGGCCGAAGCCGCATGCCCCTTGGCCCGTCGGTACCCATCAGCTGCCTCCAGACTCCCACAGGCCAAGAAGGCCCGATAGGACTCCTTCTTCAGCTTGACAGCATCCCTCACTGCTGGTGTCCACCAACGAGTCCTGGGATTACCGCCACGACAGGCACCAACGACCTTGCAACCACAGCTCCGGCTGGCCGCCTCAGCAATAGAGGCACGGAACACAGCCCATTCGGACTCAATGTCCCCCGCCTCACCCGGGACATGTTCGAAGCTCTGCTGAAGGTGGGAGTTGAAGCTCGCTCTGACAGGGGACTCAGCCAGACGTTCCCAGCAGACCCTCATAACACGTTTGGGCCTGCCAGCTCTGACCGGCTTCCTCCCCCACCATCTGAGCCAACTCACCACCAGGTGGTGATCAGTTGACAGCTCCGCCCCCCTCTTCACCCGAGTGTCCAAGGCATGTGGCCGCAGGTCCGACGATACGACTACAAAGTCGATCATTGAACTGCGGCCCAGGGAATCCTGATGCCAGGTGTACATATGGACACTCTTATGCTGGAACATGGTGTTCGTTATAGACAATCCATGACGAGCACAGAAGTCCAATAACAAAACACCATTTGGGTTCAGAGGGGGGGGACCATGCCTCCCAATTACTCCCCTCCAGGTCTCACTGTCATTGCCCACGTGAGCATTGAAGTCCCCCAGCAGAACAATGGAGTCCCCAGAAGGAGCACCCTCCAGCACTCCCTCCAAGGACTCCAGAAAGGGTGGGTACTCTGAACTGCTGTTCGGTGCATAAGCACAGACAACAGTCAGGACCCGTCCCCCCACCCGGAGGCAGAGGGAAACTACCCTTTCATCCACCGGGGTAAACCCCAACGTGCAGGCAGCAAGCTGGGGGCTGATGAGAATACCCACACCTGCTCGGCGCCTCCCACCATGAGCAACTCCAGAGTGGAAGAAGGTCCAGCCCCTCTCGAGGGTACTGGTTCCAGAGCCCAAGCCATGCGTCGAGGTGAGTCCAACTATATCTAGTCGGAACCGCTCAACCTCGCGCACAAGCTCAGGCTCCTTCCCCACCAGAGAGGTGACGTTCCACGTCCCTAGAGCCAGCTTCTGCAGCCGGGGATCGGACCGCCAGGGTCCCCGCCCCTTGCTGCCGCCCAGCTCACATTGCACCCGACCCCTACGGCTCCTCCCGCAGATGGTGAGCCCACGGGAGGTGGGGCCCATGTAACCCTTTCGGGCTGAGCCCGACCGGGCCCCATGGGCGAAGGCCCGGCCACCAGACGCTCGCTCTCATACCCCGCCTCCAGGCCTGGCTCCAGAGGGGGGTCCCGGTAACCCGCGTCCGGGCAAGGGAACATTCATGCCCAGGTTTGTCATCGTCATAGGGGTCTATGAGCCGTGCTTGGTCTGGTCCCTCCCCTAGACACCTGTTTGCCATGGGTGACCCTACCAGGGGCATAAAACCCCCGACAACATAGCTGCTAGGATCTTCGGGACGCACAAACCCCTCCACCACGATAAGGTGACGGCTCAGGGTTTATATTGATCAGTTTTAATTGTTTGCTTCTCTCTGTTGGACCTTTTGACACTGATTTTTAGTGATGTTTTCTGTCATTAACTTCGTTTTCTTTCTGCAAAACTTGGTTTCTTGACATCCATATTTAAATGAACACTGAATGGATCAACTGAAGATCTGCATCTCCCCGTATCCCTCCAAAGGGTCTCAGCTGGATTTTCATCCTGTTTAAGGACATCACTTTTAGCTGACACTATCTACTGTAGAAAGTGTTTTAAGGCTTCGTCCACTTGCCTCAAGTTCTCAGACACACTACACACCACGCTGAGATATAACCAATCTACAAAAGTGTGTAGCTGAGTAGTTATTTGAAATAGGTTCCTTGTTTAGCCATCTGTTTGTTGATACAATAAAGTTACATATCTTTTAATCATACACACTTATCTAGGCTGGAGTGGAAATGAGAGAAATAATAGCCAAAGTACAATGAAACAGAAGTCTGGAAAACTGTTGTTCAACATTCAATATTACAACAAAGTGTGGTTTCTTAGTAGAACATAGAAAAATAGGGCATATGAAGACTTTTGCGTAATACTGTTGCTAGAAACTATAAATGTCAACATATCTGTACTGACTATAGATCCAAATTTCCTTTAAAAATACGTAGTTATAGCTAGCTAAATATGACAAAACATGAAACATTTTACAAATAAAAATTGTAATATATTTGGAAAATATCAAAATAAATGAGATAAAACCTTAAAATGATGTAAGCTGAAAGCAAATGAATTTTCTGATTCGCAATTTTGATTTGTTTTATCATTACGAATTTTTAATTGTAATTTTCCCTTTTATTAATATTAATAATAATAATAATAATAAATACTACAGGGCGAAATACTGCCCTCTAGTGTCTGCCGTCCTCTTAACGTCAGCTGAGAGTCGCGCCTCCAGCTGCAGCTGCTGCACACTCCTCCGCTTCACCTGGAGTTTCAACCGGGTCACAGCTCCTCTTTTCCCAGACCCCTGAAGACACAAGACCAACATTTAGTCAAAGTGCGAGGCTTTGCTCACATATCGCCTCCTCTTATGCGTTTGCAGACTTTTACAGGCCGTTTATCCTCTGGGAGCAAACTTACCTGCGAGCAGCCGCACCACACACCGCTTCAACATGTCTTCTTCCGCCACAGGTGACCACGAAGAGCAGGTAAGTGGTCTTAAAGTCCCACTGCTGCTGAACGAGACAGCATTCTGGTTTAATCCCGTGATTTTTCTCCCAGTTGGATATCTTGTTGTTTGCACTAGGAGAGCGAGTTAATTCCCCACACGTAGCGTCAGAGTTTTACTTTCTTCTTTAGAAAACTTGACAAATACACCTGAAGGTTACCTGACGGTACATGTAACTAATTTATAGGACTTAATCCAGCCGTATCATAAGAAAAATAACATTGTTTATCAACTGGACCTCAACATTTTCAGGTGCATTTACGCATGAATTGAGCCTTCAATGTACATTAAACAGAACAGAGAAGTAATATTTGATAAATATGTTGCAAATACCTAAAAAAAAAAAATGAATGAAACATTAATTTTGTTTGCAAATGAAACTGGAGTTTACAGAACAAACATGCAAAACCACCAATGTAGTCACTTTAATGACATGATGAACTAGTATGACAGGTTTGTTGATATAAAGATGCTTTCTTCTGTCATTAGGATGTGCTTTTAAATTAAACTAATTGCTCTTGTGGATGTTCTGTACATGAGCTGTGAACTTGACCTAGTATGTCTTATCCTGCTACAGTTATTACACATTTGCTTGACGGCAATTGCAACTGGCTGATGTCACATAATTTCCATTCACTTAAATTTCACATCAACAAAATAGTCATTTGCCATTTCATGTTGTTTATGTATTTGTTTAAAAGTATTTTTGCCCACTTATTCTAATTTCAGTTGTTATATATTCCCAATAAAAAGCTGTAAAAAGGATTAAAGCCTCAAACTGACCAATATACCAACTGTCGCCTCTGCATGCTCAGGATGCTGGATTGGATCGAAGTCAAGTTTCGATGAAATCTGTTGGTTTCCCTTAACTCGGCGGTTAATTGATGTGTCCTTAGATGGAAAAAAGAAAAGATAATTTGGTCACAGCTTCGTGTGCAGCCATAAATGATCAGCTGAAATAGTTTGTTAAAGCCCTGGTGATGGTTTCCAACCATAAATCACCAGTGTTAAGCATTTCTATTTCCCCAGACCTCAACCCTGACCCTGAGACAGAAGGAGTTTTACAGCAGGAGCTCTGAATGTGGTAACATTACTCAGTCTGAGAGGACTTGCTGCTTTTGCAGGTCTGTAGCCTTCTGGCGTGTTTTAACGCAATGCCATGGAGGAAAGACAGAAGCAGTTATTAATGACTTTATTCAATAGTACAAGTGTCAAATTCCAGTCGTCGAGGGCCAGTATCCTGCAGGTTTTAGTTGTCTCCTTGCTCCAACACACATGACCAAAATTAAACAGTAGGTTGACAAGAAGCTGTTGGATCCATTTGATTTGAATCAGGTGTGTTGGGGCAGGTAAACAACAAAAACCTGCCGGATACCGGCCGTCCAGGACTGGACTTTGACACCACTGTGAGAAAGATCATTAACAAGTATGATTTGAAACTGTTCCTGGTCCTTTTTTTAGAACATGAGTTCAGTCAGAGCTCAGCTAAATCTGACACGAGCAAACTGTTAGTCCAGGAGAGTCGAATTAGAAAAACCAAAGCGTCACAGCTTGGGTTTGCAAAGTTTCATCTGCACAAACCTGAACACTTCTCAAGCAAAGTCCTTATGGACAAACGAGACCAAAGAAAAGATTTTTGGTGATTCTGCAAAGCATCATGTCAACACAAACGTCTCACACCAAATGTGAAGCACGGCGGTGGAGGATTTACATGTACGACCGTCTCTCTGGCGGCCGATGCTTCACTGAAATGGGTCCATGCAAAGGGACAACAACGCTAAGCAAAGCAGCAAATTTCCAATATAATAAAACCTCAATGAACTGAAGCGGTGTTGTAAAGAAAGGTGAACCAGAATGAGCAGACAGCTATAAAGCAGACTGATAACATCACACAGAAAACTATTCAAGCTGTTGACTCTTAAGACGCTTCTAGAAGATGAAGCTGAAACTCATTTTCCTTTTTAAAATCATAGCAATGACACGTTCATTTTCATGTCGCATTTCCTAATTCTAAAACCTAGTGAGGACCAGATGATTAGTTACTTTAGGTTTGCATGGCTGTGTGTGTGTTTGTGTGCTCCGATGTGTGTGTGCATTATAGAGACCGTCAGTCTGTGTGTTGCGATCTATTCTGCCTTCTTTTGTCAGCCTGAGACCAACGGCCCACCCAAGATCCTGGTTAATCTTTACTTTTATAGGCAGCTAATGAGCAGATAGTCATATATTCACTTGTTTTTCTTCCAGCTTGTGCTGAAGATGGCACATTGTTCTCATATCTACCATTGAGATTGTGTGGATGTTTGCGCGTGACTTTGGCTGCTGGCATACACTAACTCGATGGACTGGTTGTGTTGTTCTTCAGGAAAGTATACATGCGCCTCAGAGGGCAGGTTTCATAAATTTCAACCAGCCATGGTAGTGATCAGTTTTGAGGAGTTCTTACAAACAAAAGTGGTGAATTTAACTGCAAGACTGAGAAGTATTGACTTGCATACCTTAAACGTAAATGAGCAGCTTTTAGATGTTATTTTAATGCTGTTATGATGCTGAGGACGCATACTTACAAACTAGAATTTGTAGATGTTGATGGGTCTGTCAGTCTGTCTTTGTGCCTGTGTCTTTGCACTGGTTCCCAGTTCCCATTAATGGTTGACCACACGTTGTTACAGGAAATGGAAAGCTGTTCGCTTCTTAGGAACTGGGAGTAATAACTGCCTCCTGCCAGGATAATGTGGTGGGTGGGGGTGTATTGAAACAGAGTAAACAATGTGAGACTCCACCTATGTCCTGGTCAAAAGCAAGTGGACAACACAGTGATTCCACCTGTTGTCTGCTGCGTTGTGTGTTGAAGGCGGTGTGACAGCATCAAAAGGAGCGGTGCCCCATGATGTGAAATTGTATGAGTGTGTGGGATGCCATGTCCAGATGAAACATCAGTTCTTGTCATGGACATGTGGTTTCTCTTATCAAACTCAGCTGTGTCTTGTCTTTACAGCACTTCAATCACAGCTGAAACAACTGCAGATGTCTGCAAAGTATGGCTCTGGTTTGGGGATTCAAACTTCTTTTTTATCAACGTCAATTCCCAGTTGAAAAAAAACTGGAAATCAAAACCGAATGCAACGATTCGCAAATCTCCTGAACCAATATTTTACATGATGGAGCTCAGAAAATGACTTCAATATCAGGAGACACGAAGTTTCTTTTAAAATTCTGAGTTTGATGTTAGCAATGTGTCTAAAAGGAGAAGTAAGATGTCATAGAAAGTAACAGCTGATGAAACACAGGTGAAACCAAGCGACAACCTCCGGTGGTTAAAAGTGAAGCCTATCCGGAAGTGCATAAGACTGTAGTTCCCTCTTCATCCACAAGGGGCTCCAAAACAGAGCAAATCCCCATAGACTCCCATGTTAAAAAAACCTACTTCACGGTCTTCATAATAATAAATAAATAAATAAAATAACATGTTTACAGCAGAAATGAACATGTGTACAGTCTGGTACAAAAATCCATTTTAGGTTTAATAGGTCAGGTTTACCTTCATGACAACTGTGGGGGTAGTGAATTTTTTTCTAACTTGCCTGTTTAAAAGTAATTTAATCTCGAAGTTTGGCATATTTAGAGGCGTGTCCTTTTGATTGACAGGTACCCGATCTCCCGCTTCAAGTAAGAAGAACGTAGAACAACTGCAGTTTTTTGCCAGTTAACAACGTAACTTAGCTTTAGTCTGCTTACCTCCGTTAGCTGGTTATCTCCTGTTATCTCCGGGTTAGCTTGGTCAGCTTTTAGCTACAGAAAGCTTGGAGTTCACTCAATGTCAATCATCCACCATGACGCTCACGGCCCCCCTCTCAGCTTCACCTCTTCGTCCATATTTGTATTTTCCGGGCGAGACGACACGCATGACGCTGCCAACATGGTGATGGTAGGAACCGCCCACCGAGCTTCAATTCAGCTCTTCAGAAACCTACGGGTGACGTCACGGAGACTCCGTCCATCTCTTTATACACAGTCTATGGGTGAAACATGTACAATATGAAAAGAGCACCTTACAGAAGCAGAGTCTCTCAGGAGTAAAGTCAAGCAGAGGTCCATTTTTCTCCAAAAAAATCCTCTGACTACATATAATTTCACAATAATGTTCTGCAATGTTAGAAAAAGATCTGTTATACAAAGAAGTGATTTCCAGAGATTCACTCTTTTCTCTTGGCCAAAGCTTTTTTAAATTCACCCGAGGCAAAGTGAAAAAAGCTGTCCTCTGGTAAGACAAAGAAGAATTTTGGATGTCATCGACTGCACCTTCCCTGAACTAAAGGGGAGAGGTCTCGTCTGTCGTATTGGGTTTCTACTTGATTTTCAAGGTGTGATTTTACAAAAACTAAATATTGGAATTAAAAAACACAAATGGAAACACCTAAATTTTGAAAAAAAAGTCTAAAATATTGCTAAAAAAGTCTTTATGCTCTTATGAGGTGGTTTTTCAGACGTTTCTATAGAGAAAAATATCAAAAGTGTAATGAAAACACTTTTTTTGCATTTATGTTTTCCCGGACATGACGTGGGGAGTTGTGACTGTCCATTTCCGGTAACAATTGTGCAGTATGGAACAAACAACTGCAAATTTGAGGGTTTTAGAAATGAAAATGAATGGAAAAAAAAATCAAAAAGTCATAGCAAATTCTCTGTAGCAAGCAGAAAACCCCAAGATAACGCTACGTGGCTACTTTGCATCGGCCACTACTCTTGTGAAATCTTGTCAACTGGACAACAACTGAGGCTTTTGCGTTAAACTCTGTTCAGTGAAAACACCTGCAAATCTCAATTGTTGTTTGTCGAAACATAAAAAATATTGCTTTTATTTTGCCAATAAATGTAAGGGAGACTGAGCTTCTGATGGTATGGATGTGCATTAGTGCCTATAGAACTGTGTCTATAGTCTTGCGATCAGTCAGTGGGAATATATAAAAAGCTACATGTAGTCACTGTGCTGTTTGGTAAAAAAATTAAAATAATTTTTATTTATTACTACTTTTGTCAGATTCAAGTTATTACTGTGATCATTGTGAGTTTTTTTTTTTTTTTCACACACCAAAAGGTACCAACAGTTTTGTCCACTTGTGTTTAACATCAGCGTGGAGGGTTGTCAGGGCAACAAGTGCTAGCTTAGTCATCCTAATCATTGTAGATTCCCCTTGAATTTATTCCACACGAGCCCCTTCATTGTCCTGCTGGTTGTAGTAAGAAATGTCCAGTTTAGCTGACTCAGTGTGCAGCTGAGGAGGACTGAGTTCACTCGTTCACACGCTTGTTGTAGTTTAATGAGTAAACATGACCTCAGTTGTGATGAGGTAATGTCAAGTCACTGAATTACCATGTGTTTGTGGAGACGGCGCCGTGCTATCATACCAAGCAGCAGTTATAAAACGTGCACCGCAAGCCGCACACCAACATGAAGTTGAACCAGAGGATTTATGTTGACTCAGCTGTACTGGTTTTATTTGCACTTAATGTATATCTGTGTTTACGTACAGTGTGTGGCCGTACTCTGAGCTTCCTTTTATGAGGACACCAGGGTTTGTGCACGGCGAAGTCCGTGACTAGCTGAGCCAGACACACAGCAGACTGTGACACTGTGAGACAGACAGAGCCTGTGGAAACTGAATGCTGGCTATTGACGGGGGGTTGCTGGTTGAAAGATGCCAATACATGAACTCTCACTGGGTTAATCGGGTTGCATTTAATTTAAAGCAATACTGACATCCTGCTGCAACAATAAAAGACAATGCTAAATGTCATAACAAAACCAGGTTGCAGCTATTTGACCTACTTGTGTACACAATCAAACTATAGTGAAACACGAGGAGGTAACTGAGCTACGTTTCCCTATATTTTGTAACAAAGATATAAGTCCTCTGGAACACACTGAACCAGCTTAACTGGAAATTTTTTGCCAGCAGGACTATGAAGGGGATAATGTAGAATATATTCATGGGGAATAAAATAACTGATTACGTACTGGATAAATGTCTGAGCTTTTACTGGCCAGTTATAAAACATTTACCTCATTTTCTGCCTTCATCTGAGTGTTGGTTCTACAGAATATTTAGGGTTATTGTTAATCTGTAATGTAAATTTTTGTCCAAATAAGCACAAATTCCTCAATTTAAAACAGTTTGCCAATGAAAAACATACTTGGAGCAACATGCTACAGAGTATGCAGGGAGTGTCTTCAATGGTGGCTAAAATGTTCAATTTTAGTCTCTTCTAACCGGGGTACTTCAGTCTCTAACATGACTGTTGGTGAAAATAAAGCCAGTGTAAAATTTTTTAGTTATGCAAGTTCCATGTTTGAAAGTTACTTTACTCTTCAATGCCAGAAAGAAGTCACAATAAACAAAAATATTTTTCAAAAAGAATCTTTATTGGGCTTTTTAAAGAAAGTGTAAAATATAAATGAAAAAAAAAAAATCACATTTGTTTGGTACATGTGTGGCAGAAGGTTTCCACCATAAAGCAGAAGACAAGTATCAGTTTGTGTACAACAGGATTTTTAAGTGAAATGTTGACCATATGAAAATGTAATAGGTCTCAGATGTGTATCTATACCCGCGGCAACGAGGGGTAAAACACGTTCAAACAGCAACATTTCACTGAATTGAGGAGTAAAACTCAGGTCAAAACTACACATGCATGACACAGGTGTGTAAGGTGAGAAAAGCAACTCCACATTGGAACGGTATAAACAGACAGAGCACATAACACTGCATTAGCCTCGGTTTAGCTATGAACTCGCTAATTGTTCCATCTTCATCTTGGAAACGTGTCTTTGGGTTTGCAGAATATTTGATGTCTACTTAAACTGCAGAGGAAAAAGAACAAGCTGGATTAATTTCGGTCTGAGGTCTGGGATATACTGTTGGCAATCCGCCTGAGTATGTATCATGGTGCTCATGCGTTCTCAGTGTTTACGTTTGGCAGATAGGCCATGCACGTTAATACATGATTACCTGTTGATTGCATGAGGTGCAACGCTTGAAGCACTCATGCGAACAAGAGCAAGAACACAAGATTGGAGGTAAACACAATAGCAGATAGTTTTGAAGAGCGCCTCTCGGACCTTGTTTGCAACTACCAGCAATTTTATAATTGTCCCTCCCTGTTGCACAGTGACAAACACTTGTACCTGACAGTTAGCAACAGATTGGTAAAGGGCTAAAAAGTCCTGCAAATACGTTGCAGGCAGATTGACTTTTTTTTTTTTTTACCATTTTAAGAGTTTGAAGGGCTGTGCACTGCCCCCTAGTGGTGACGTCCAGTGTTGCGTGCTTTGGCCGTGCTATGCTTGTGTTGTTTGCAGCAAATTTATACAGACATAGCCGAATGTTGCCACGTATGGAAGTATAGACAGTAAATATATGCCTTAGATTTTCTCTGGGCTAGGATGACATTAATATTTACACCCAGCTAGAATTAACTGAGCAAATTAAATTACCTTTAAAGGTCACTAGCAGCTCCAGACCATGATATGGGGTGTTTCTCAATTCATGGTCTGCACGCTTCGAAGTGTGGATTCATCGGCTGTGTGAGTCATCGTGGCGCGCCCTTCAAATGCGCACTTTGTTTGGCTCCAGATTATCTGAAAACGAAGGATACAAGAGATGTTTGCACCCTCTCCTATCCCAGAATTCATTGCGTTCCTGATTTAAAATAATGAGCAGCAGAGTGCTGCCGTAGGTACCACACCAGCCAGACCCTTCATTTATGTATTTTTATGTATAAACACACACATATATTTGTGTCCAATAACCACAAATGGATTTCATTCCGGTTGTCCTCAGATGTCTTCGTCCCCTTTCATTCAAGTAAAGGCTGAATTTATTACAGTCACTCAGATAACTGGAGACTGGAATAAGGAACGATATTTAAAAATGTGCTAAATTATAATTAATAATAATAAAATTATAAGACACTGTTTTGTTATTTAATTGAGTTAAAGGAAAAAACAAACAAATGGATCCTGGACAAATTAGAGCATTTTTCTGTTGAACAGTGGGACAAAATACCTGTCAACAGGTGCAGAAGTCTGACTGAGAGGAACAGAAAACACCTGACTGGACTGGAAACATCACAGGATTTAAAAAAAAAAAAAAAAAAAAAAAAAAAAAAAAATATATATATATATATATATATATGTATATATATATATGTATATATATGTATGTGTATATATATATATATATATATATATATATATATATATATATATATATATATATATATATATATATATATATATATATATATATATATATGTGTGTGTTTATATATATATATATATATATATGTGTGTGTGTTTATATATATATATATATATATATATATATGTGTGTTTATATATATATATATATATATATATATATATATATATATATATATATATATATATATATATATATATATATATATATATATAAACATATATATATATATGTTTATATATATATGTATATATATATATATATATATATATATATATATATATATATATATATATATATATAAACACATATATATATATATATATATATTTGAGTGATGTCACATATGTTATTTTATCATATTAGTTTGCTTTTTCAAAAATATTTCTATTGAACCAGAATTAGAGAATAACGTCATGGTTTTAATAACACTTTTATTCATTATTACTATTGTCAGTTTCATTTTCTTTCCCAGGCAGCAGTTTTCTCCTTCTTTAATGGGAGGGTATGAATACACATGAGGATGACTGTACATGTGTCTAACAAGGATTATTTTCCACTGAAGTTAACGTCAGTTTGACAGGAAGAGCTGTTAGCCAGAGGAGAGCTCGTCTAAACCGCCTCCTCCTCATGTTGCTCATTTAGACACTAAGGTTAATGAAAATAAATCAAAGTTAAATTACTGGCACCATTTTCTGTCATTTAAAAAATATTTTTGTGTCTTTTTGTGGAAGAATGGGATCCGTAATCAGATAAACTTGGAGTGGAGCACGATGGGTAATTTTCGTACACTAGAGCGGCCGTCTCATTTTACTGGCAGTAAGCGCACTTCGATGTGTGCAGACGACGGAGAACACTTTGTTTCCTACGCAGTCTGCGCACTTGGAAGTGTGCAGACCCTGAATTCAGAAACACCCTTTGGGTCTTTATTTAAGGTGAACACTCAACATTACTTTTCAGGTTTGTATTTTTGGGATTGTTTTAAAACAGGAAATTGTCAAACGGATTATCTTTGCAAGGTATTGTGAGATCATATGAAGTGCATTTTAGAATCAGATGAATAATTAACTTGTTCTATTCATTTGGTTGATTGTACAACTTATCTTAAGTTATTAACCATTAATTTAGATTTAAAAAAATCGTTTAATTTTAAATAAGTACATTTATTACACTAATAGATTTTTTTTTTTGCAAAACTAACACTTCACAGAAGGGTTATATGCTTTCACTGAGGTATGAGTGAAGCACAAAACTCCCGGTCGGTCTTTAATATGACTTGAAGATTATGTTGAATTAAAATATTAAAATTTTGCCCAGTCAAAAGTTTTGCAGAGCTCAAAACTGTATTTTACACCTCAAAAATTAAACTTGACAGGTTGCAATAAAGGAACTGCATTAATCATATGGAAAATCTGACTTTAGCAAAGGATTGTGGGTCAGCAGTGCAAGGACAGACAAAAGATCAGTTACTGCGTGAACATCTGCATGTTGAAAGAAAGAATGAATAAATGAATGAGTACCAGTGTGTAAGCAGTCATGACTGAGACAGCGATGGAGGGAGAAACGTTGCAGGGTCGTAGCACTGACTGACACCAGGGTCTTCCAGCCACACAGGCTGCTGTTTTTAAATCTAGTCTTTTGTCGGAGACTTTTATTCATCCTTTATGGAACAAAAGTGAGAAAACAATTTCTTTTTTTTTTTTTTTTTTTTAACCTGTCCTGTCCAGCATCTCAGCATACAGAACAGCAATCTGCGTGCCATATTTTTGCCAGACAGATTTGCTCTGTCAAGGGAGACATCTCATGTAAATAGCTGCCCTTGATAATCTGAATATTTTTATTATTATGATAATTATTTTATTTTATTTATTGAGTAATATGTGAGAAAACAATTTCAAGGAAAAACGCAAAGCAGGCCTTTTCTTTTCAGGGTTTAGTGAAGTGTTTAATCATTAAAAGAGGAGTTTCCATCCAGGGATGTGATTGATTATGAAATCACCAGTAATCATAACAAACTGGGCTGGAAATGATTTGAATAAAAGTAAAAAAAAAACAAACAAAAAAAAAAACAAGCTTAACATTTCTTGCCATTCTTTATACTTTATAAGAAAACGGTACCGACAAATTAAAACACAATTACTTTCTTATTAATCAACAGTTTATTTTGTGCAGTTTAAACTAAAATGTTTGTTTTTTATTATTATTTTTTCTTTTTTAGTAAAGCTGGTGTTGTATATAAACCAACTTAAATGAATGAAATGAAGAATTTCAAATATCTTTCACTTTTATTCAGTTCATTTCAAGTCTTCATTTCTCATCATTAGGTAATTTAAAGCATGTATTTTAAAAACTCTGTGTTGTTTGCAACATACCAACTGAAAAATGAGGCAGCACAAAAAAAGCACTTCATTTGAGGTGTTATGCAGTAAAACTTTATTTGTAAAGCACTTTCTAACTTTATATGCAGCATAACATGTTGAAGAGAGCAAAATCAGAACTTAAAAGTACACAGTCACAGAAATACAAATGTACCATAATTTCAGAGCTATAAGCTGGTACTTGTCCACATGATTCATATCCTGCGGCTTCAACGATACAGCTAATGTATTCATTTTACTCGCTAAATGTTGCGCTTCACACAAACAGCCTCTTCATGGAAAACACATGAAGAAATGCACAAGATTCAACATTCAAGGTATTCAGTTCAATTCAATGATTGATGAGGTTGTTGAGAAAGAAAATAAAGTTGCACTGCACGTTTCTGTTTAGACGCATCTTATATTCAAGCTTGGCTTATATCTGGGTGCGGCTTTTATTCAGGCGCAGCTTGTGTTTCATAGCCGTGAAATGTAAGTAAGCATGCTCCAGGTGAGGCTTGAAGCTTGTTCCACTGAGTGGAACATGGATGTTGTCAAATATGACATCTTTCTTTTACATTGAGTTAAACTTCTAACTTGTTAGGCTGCTCGAATATGACAAAAATTATAATCTTGAGTATTTTGACTGAAATTGAGATCTCGATTGTTTAACACAATCATCCAGGATTTTTAAACAACGCTGTGCGTCGTGGTGTTCTCGACGCCGCGTTGCGCATTATAACTGTTGTTGTTGTTGTTAAATCCGCTTTTACCGCTTATATAGGAACTATTTTACGTCGGTCTGGATGTACGTTTTATACCAAACAACCGCTGTCAGGCTGCAGCGCGTTTCTCTCATTCACCTGTTAAAAGACGGCTGATCTGAACCAGCTGGTTAACGCGTTGCTATGGTAACGCCCCGTAACGGAGGGATAATACAGTGTTTAACTGGCCGAACTATGTATAGGAAAATAATGCAGCCAGTTGTCACTGACAATGGTATAAACTATGTTTAGGTGAACTTCCACAACCTACTGCAGTTATTCTACATTGACCTGCAGCCGGAGCCGACTGAGACTGGCCGCCTGGGAGTGCTTTAGGACAGGAGAGGCTCCCGCTGCTCCTTCCTTACAGTAACTGCAGGACAATATGTGCCTTCAAGTCAGTCGCCAAAACACCAGAAAAGTCTCTAATAACTCCAGTAAAAGCTGCTAGATTTGTCGCTTTTAACAAAAAAAGTCTCCAGATTTAGCGAGAAAGTCGCCAAGTTGGCAACAGTGTCTGAATGAAAGCAAAGCGGCTGTGGGAGGAGTTTACAGCACAGATGTAAAAAATCTGTGCCCAGCCTTATAACTTGTCATAACAGTCACTCATCTGTGCAACTTGACAAAGTGTTGTTGTTCCCTTGTTTGCATTTTGCACGCCCAGCATCCATTGATTATACTCTAACTCAATGATTTCAAGTATTTTTCGTGTGGAGGTTGCATAAGAACGGCAGTAAAACCCAAGCCAAGAAGCCAACCGGGAGGAGAATCTGTGAATTTGAAATGCCTGGTTTTGAAACGGTACTTCTCATAAAACCAGCACAGGTTTTTGCAAAGTAAACATAAAGTGTTGGATCTGTGAGAGGATAAAGATACAACTGCTGATTTTTCTTTTCTTAAAACCTCCTGTGCACATTGTATATACTTCACACTTTTTCCCTCACAGCTGTAGTTGTCAGCTCGCTAGTCCCCTCTCCAGCATCTTCAAATCAGTTTTCAGTTGCTGCAGGCTCGGATTAAATCATCATTGTGTCCCTCCATCTGATCTTTTCCTTTGTGTAATTAGAAATCAATCCATTTTGGAGCTTATGATAAGTAGGCAAGCAAGTATGTGGTGCCGTAGTGGCCAAATGCTGCAGCTACAGAACTAAACAGGGTTGCCAAGTTTGAAACCGTTTCCTCCCTTCAGCAAAAAAATGTTTTACTGCAGTATGCTTTGTTGGCTATCTATGTTAAATGCATTTTATTTATAATCACTCCCTTATTTGACCCTACTACTTATCAGGAAATGTACTTGAATTCACAAAAGAGATGGGAATTTTTTCAATGTATATTTGGAGCTGCAACTGCAGGCCTCAGTATTCCCAAACTCAGTTAATGTTTCATCTCTCAGAATAGACGGTGAAATAATGGATATGTGTTAAAACTGAGGTGGCCGCAGCTTAGCGGCAGAAAGTGAGCCAGTATTAAACTTTCCAGCTGAGCTCCTGTCACCATGCAGCTCGCTGGTGTTGGCGATGAGACCATTTTAGGCGTGGAACCGTGTCCTTTTCGCTTCCATTAGCATCGTGTGAGTTTGTCCTGAAACAAAGACAGATTGTAAATCAGGGGCGGACGTAAAGTGTGTCTCTTTGTGCATAGTGTTAGTGCGTCTCCTCTTTCTCAATAGTTGTGTGTGTATTTGTGTGTGAGAGTGAGAGAGGGAATCCTTTTCTTCTGTGTAAATGATCCTCTTTTGCTTTAGGACTGTTTAACCTTTTTTTTTTTATCTGACGTTGTTTATTTGGGTGTTGCATAAGAAGGCATGTCTTAGTTCGACAGATGAATAATCTCATTAAAACACACATTACACTGTCTGTGTCACTGTAAAATCTTGAAAAAAATTCTTAGATTTCTCTGTAATAATTTTTTTTATTGAAAAACTTTATTTAGATTTATTAATAAAACCAAAAATTGGAATAAAAAAAACAACAGAGGAAACTGTCATTTGCAACAATTGTTAGTCATTACAGCATAATCACCAGGGCCGGTTGTCCACCAGCCTGGAGGTCGGTTGTTCGAATCCCCCACAATTCAGTCCTGCGGGGGGCACAAGCCAGTCTTCTCTGAGGACCGGTCCTCATCCTGGGTAAATGCAGGGGTTGTGTGAGGAAGGGCATCCGGTGTAAAACGTGCCAACGACAATAAGTGAATATGGCTTCCATACCGGATTGGTAGCTGGGAGCAGGTGACTTGCTGTGGTGACCACTTGAGAAAGTGACATAGGAGGAGGAGGAGGAGGAGGAGGAGGAGGAGGAGGAGGACATATAGTCAATATCTCCTTAGTGAACACATTTTTTTGCCATGGAGCTGATACGAATGGTAATACTAACCTTAACTGCAGACGTTGCACAGCTGTAGGAAAGTTACAGAAATGTTTAGACATAGCCTCATTTTTCAGATACATTTCCATTTTATGGTACAATTAAATATGTTTTGTGATTTTTTTTTTTTTTGGTCCCATTTAATCATTGGTTAGTGACTGTCATTGTGGGCATATTTCAAAGACTATTAACGGGGCTTTAGTGAATCAGCGAAAGTTGGGATTTCTTCAAATGTTTTGGCTGATTTATGCTTAATTTACTCATCTGTGTTTGCTAAAATTATCTGTAATTGGCTTTTGTTGATCTAATTTTTTGATACTTTGGTGCAATGAAACACTGTTGAACATTATAAAACAATTATCGGGGAAATTACAACAATTCCAAGACATGAAAAAGGCCAAGCAGTGAAAGTACATTCTGAGATGAGACCTGCTTGATATATATTATATTTGGCAACTTTTCATGATTTAGGAACTGTTAGTTCGCCTCCACATGTCCAAATGATTTGTGTTTGAGATTAAACACACAGCACATATAATCCTTGAATGAATACATAAAAGAAAAACTGGAATTCACCACTAGCACTGCCTCAGTTGGAGATCTGACATTATTCATAATGGGATGGATGCTTTGTGCTTTGTTGATTAATTTGGTTTGAAATGTTGCAGAAAACGTGGCTAAAATCATGTTGCGAACTGTTTCCACATCAACCCAAAATCTCAGCAGAGATTTTATGAGAAACTTTTTAGTCTGCTGTTGTTGCAAAAAAGGTCTCAACAGTCAAATTTTGTAGATACCAAAGCAGGTACATGTTTTATTTTCACATCTGTATTAGGGCTGCGCAATTGTGACCAAAATATAATCATGATTATTTTGATCAACATTGTAATCACGGTTATTAATCACGATCATTCTTTGTGTCTGGAAAAACATGTATTTTTAATGCACCACATGTAAACAACCTACCTGGCAACTGAAAAGGAGGAAAATGTCCAGAAAGCAGCAGTTGTCTGGACAAATGGATACCTTGTTGATGTCAGAGGAGAATGGAAATACTGGTTGGAGATGATAACAAGACAACAGGAACTCAAATAATCACTGGTTCCGCCAACGGTATGCATACTGCCATAGCTGAACTCACATGTCCAACCTTGATGGGTTGCAGCAGCATAAGACCACACCTATCAGCTTAGAATGAGAAATTGAGGGTGCAATTCACTCATTGGCTCACCAGAATTGCAAAATAGAAAATTTGTAAAATGTTTGAGTCTCCATTTCAGCTGCAACATTCAGGCGGTAGCATCAGCATTAGGCATAGATATAATGAAAGAATGGTTCCATTTTATCAGCCATGTAATGGTGCTGATTGAGAATGGTTTAAACATCACATCCATCTCATCCTTCCCGATTTCTACACCCTTACTTATGCTTTTGACTCTAACTGTGGTATATTTGCCGCATCTGTTCTGTCCCCACTTCCATTTACCACTGTGCATATTCACAGGCAAAAACATTTCTGGCTTCCCACCTACAAGCATGTCAGCTTTTGGAAGGACAGACTGCACAGGAAGCATTCCTGCTGAGAAATGGACCCAGGCTCTCTGCACTGAAGATGACCTTTAGATCATTAGATCATTAGATCATAGTATCTAGTGCATTTTCAGGACAGTCGACTTATCGTGAAAGTGTGTCAAACTGCATGTTGGTGTGTAGTTTTAGAAAAGCAAATTGGGGCAGAGAAACAAATAAAATGGTTCTATTGATTGTGATAATATTAGCCATGCCAGACTTCCTTTCAAAACCCCTGACCGAGTCATCCAATAGAGATCTCACTGTTTATAGGGTTGCCATGGAGAAATCCTGCTGCATTACTGTTGTTACTATGGGGATTCATCTGTCACCATGGTGCTGCCTTGGCAACCAAGTATGAGCTCAGACTCATTTCCTCCTGGCTGGTCGTTGTAAAGATTCTCTCTAAAGATATCATTAATATGCAGTGAGGATCACAAATTGTCTTCATAATTTCTGCTCTTAATTTGAGCAGTTGAGGTCTGTGCTGACAAAATGGTAGCTTGAGATGGATTTTCTCTTTGCAAGTGGAGGAAAATAAGGCAGCAAAGAAGAGATAAGGTGTAAGATGACAGGCACAAAGGAGATGCAAGAGAAGTGAAAAAAATAATTTAGGAGGATGAAAAAAATAAGAAGTGGAAGACCAGTTAGATGGACATTTTGAGAAAAGGAGGTACTTGATGGGAAGAAGTTTTTTTTTTTTTTGGTTTTAATTACTTAAAACAGCGATCCTTATCATGCGGCCATGGCTGCATTTACATTCCTTCTTGTCAGGTAACCAGAGACATGGCAGAAATCATGAAAACAGAAAAGACTTTTTTCCTGTGATTGATTGTTGCTTACATTTCATATGTCTGCCCTGACAAACATATTTATGTTCATGTCAAAACCTGCAAATATAACATTTGTGGAGCAAACAAACACAAGCGCTGTTGTGCAGGTTAACAGCTCTTCTTGAGAAACAGATCTTTGCTCAATCGTTTTCAGCTCTCGCAATTTACAACACACAGCTGCGTCAAGCAAGTTCACACCTGCAGCGTTCTCGGGTTTGCCTAAAACCTGAGAGCGGAAACAGGATGGAGTTATGAAACAGAGGTATGCCTGCATCTGGCATGGAATGTGCAAAAAGTATTTCAATAAATCACTGTTTAGAAATATGAGAGCTTTTCATGCCTGCTGTGACTTTTTTTCTAATGAGATCCCTTTTACACTTTTTAAAGAAAAATAATAACCAAATCATTGCATCCGTTTTGCTCTCTGTTCAGCAGAGGATTTATTTTAAAAGTGCATCATATAATAAAATCAAAGGTCAATGACAGAAGAAATTTACTATATTATTAAAAATGGTTTCTATCGGTATGGATTGGTATATAAAGAAATAACACGGCATTAGCTGGTGTGCTAAAGCCGTGCAAGTAAACCTTACGGTTACACATCTCAGTCTATTGAGAAGACCTGGAGGTGCAGCTAGCGCCCGGTGACAGAAAACCTGGAAGAACCAGTCTACGGACTGGTAAGTTAGCTAAGAGCAACTGAGATATACTCTGTCCTAAGCAAAAAGAGGTTAACGAATGATGCTATGTCTTAACGCAGGGTACTTAAAGGTAGCGTGACGTAAGCATCACGATCACCAGCCGATCAGCATTGGCTTAATGAGGTAGGTGCTTCTGAGGAACGCACAGGGAGGCGTACCCCATAGTGAGACATTGAAGCAAATGCTATGAATGAGAACCGCTTTTGAGTTTTAATACTACAGTTCTGGCTTTATCTGAGAGGTACTGGAACACCGCTCCCTAAAAAGACGTATGAACACAACGTTGACATAGTTATCTGTAGTGCAGTCATCGGGTTGGGGTTAGGTTAGTTGCATCTGAGAGCACTGGACCCACTCACAGATTAAAACACTTTTATGTCTGGAGGAATTTTGAACACTAATGGCAACCGTCCATTCACAACAGTACTTGGCATTTGTAGTAATTTTAAATGCCCCTTCTTTACTAGACATCAGTAATTCATATACACCATACTTAAACTCTCGCTCATTTTTAAAGGCCTTATTGGAGAGGCTCTGCCTTACATGGTTGTTCCACAGATCCTCTGAAACACTTCGGTTGACCTTTAGCTCCGCCAAGGAGGTTGTGTTTTTACCACCGATTAACTGTTTATCTGTTTGTGTTCAAGATAACTCAAAAATTTATGGACTGATTGTCATGAAAATTTCAGGATTTGTTGGAAATATGAAAAGAAAGAACTGATTAAACTTTGGTGGTGATCCAGATCACCGTTTGGATCCAGAAATTTTGGGTTGTGCTCCCTGAGTGCTCTTCTAGTTTTAAATGTGTTGTATAAATAAAGAGGACTTTAAAAAAAATCTTGCAGGTACAACGAGTGATTTGAGGTCTGATATGCTGTCACAGAGTTGTGTGTTACTGTCTCTGTGCCAGTGTTGGTTGTGTCATGTGACAACATGATTCACACATCCATCTTTGAGTTGTCAGTGATCTCACTTTTGATTTGATTTACTTTAGTTGCTTGCAGTACAAAGTAGAGAATAGCTAAGCTTTTTAAACGCCATGGTTAGGGCCATGCTAAGGCCATGGTTATGGTCAATTTTTCTAAATTGTGTCAAATTGACAAATAATAAACTAATAATCTGACATCAAGTCTGATGTTCAGATCAATTTTCAGACATTGGACCATCCAACTATGGACCATTAAAGCTTGACATTCACGTACATCTTCTTAAAATTAAGAGTCATCCAAGAAAAACAAATACTATTGAATGACTGCTATTGATGCAAAATGAATAATGTTACAATGTCATTTTGATATTTTATGGATTGTTTTGTTGTTTTTAATTTAAAGCTTATGAAAACAATAACATGAAGATGAATTACTGCGACAACTGTCAGAGGCTCTAAATCAAGACTACAATGCAAGTGTTGCAGCCAGCAGCTTGTCAGCTCACATCAGCAGACAAGTCCCATCAGTGAGTGCTTTTGCTTTCACTCCTGGAGACACCCCAACCCAACCGCATGCTTCAGGTCAGACATTTTTCCAGGGTCATTAACCGACACCTTCTCACAATATAAAGTCCTCATCTGCTCATAAACTCATACATCAGTTATGAAGCTGTCGTGGAAAGAAAACTTATTGTTTAATTTTCATCCTGGTTCCTGTGTCACAGACGACTTCATAATGTAATAATCTAACTGATCTGTGAATATTATGGGAAAGTGTGAATGAAGTCATGTTTAGAAATGATTCAGTTGAAATGAGAAACAAGTTGAGACAAGTCGCACAGCTTCAGTCTGCTCGTTTTTTTTGGCCAGGAAAAACAAAAGCAGCCTGATATCTTTCGCAGAAAGCCAAGCCTTTTTGGGAAGTTTGTGGTGTAACTTTTAAAACTCAAAGCTTTCTGAAAATGAATACTGCGAGCATCTCTGTTTATCTATGCAAAAGGGCCTTTATCTTCCACCACAGTTTGGCTTTTACTAGCTGTGATAGTATTGTGTTTGATGTTGATAACATTCAGGAAAGTTGACTCAAGCCTGTTGGCAGCACTTGCAGTGTACTCGTTTTAACGCTGGGAAGCTTGTAAGTTACAACCTAAAATGTGTTTTAAGATCAAACCTTATCTTTTCTTTTCCACAAGGCCTTTTCTTATCATGTAGAAAAGCTATAAACATGACCCACCTTCAGACATGACACAAGTTAAACTGAGATAAATGATTAGAAATGTGGGTGAATCAGCTAACGAGTTATCAGTTCTCATTGCTTACATTAAATCAATATAAACACATCAGTTGCCTGCGTTTGTTTTACCATTGAGAGTCAGGAAAGAAAACTTTCCATTCATACTGTACATCAGCCACACAAAACACACACAAACCAGACTTCTGGCAAATGTCTCTGAGGTCAAAGTGCTCACCTGCTTGGACAAAAACCAGCCAATCGGCAAACGGGAACATTTATGATGTGTCTTCTGCAAACTTGCACATCGCAGGAGTCGCTATGTTGAGGAATGTTACATGCAAACCTCACAGAATAAACATGCTAAATATAGACAGTTGGCCTTCATCTTTAGTCTCTCCTCCCTGATCCTTCCCATCTGTCCTCTTTTACTCTGCAGTGTCCACAACAGAAGACAGTGATCATCTCTTCTGACTCTTGCATTTCCTGCTCTGTCTGAAATGTTCATAATTATTTCATTTCATGCTTAAATGTAGTGTTCATCTCACTACTGAGCTAATGGTTTAGCCCCATTAGCAGCCCACCAGCGCTAACCAACCCTCTATCTCCTGTAACCACGAGCTGGCTTAGTCTGTTATTATTCAGGGTTATGGAGCACTTACTGTAAAGTAATAAAACCACTCCTTTTTCCAGCAGGCCTTTAATGGCTGGCTGTCAGAGAATACTAGCTGTAAAGTTGTTACTGCTGTGTACATGGATGTCATCATGTGGAGACACATTACTGCATATTTGTGTGTTTGGGCAGCCGCATTTAATAGCACCTGAGGGATGATGAGATACTTTTGAGAGGCAGAGAAACTGAGAGAGATGTAAGCGGCTATACAAAACAAGCTGACATGCAACACCAATCTGTTTTAGCTGCATCCATTTAAAGCAACACATAAAAGCTAACAGTTATGTCCTCTGTTGAAGATAATCTGTTTTTCATTCATGCATAATTTCAGTGTAAACAGCACAAGCAGAAAAAGACTGTTTGGTTTAATATGTGAGGTAGAGAAGCAACCTTGGCCTGAAATTTGCTGCCATTTTATTACTTTGATATGATGCTCCCACCCAGCCATGCCGGATGAGGTCATTGCTGAAGATTAATTCCAAGAAAGTGACAATTTTCAGGATATTAAAGCTTGTACAAGTGTCTCTGTTGATTCAAGCAGGCTCTGAGTCTGTGTTTCTGTTTTTACACTAGAAAAGCCTTTTTAAAAGGATTCTGTGCTACTTCTACTAATTTAACTCTTATTTAATGAGTAAAAATAAATTCTTCAAGTAAAGTAGACATGATATTAGCAAAGACCAAAGGTTATGTTAAATATAGTTGAATAGTGTTATGACAATATGACTGAATGAACTATAGTTTAGAAAGAGCATTATGTCTATAATTCCGCATGTTGACATCATACACATCAGTAGACATGTTCAAACCTGTGTGGTTTAAGTGGCATTAATAGATAAATAAATAGACTTTAATATATGACACTAATTTTAGGTTTATTTACATATCTGCAGCTTGTGCATCTGTGATGCTAGTTATAGGTTGTAGAATTTGAACATAAACTGAGTCCTCCTTGATAAACCTGTACTTCTACTCCATGTCAAAATATCTTTGCAGTATTTCTAATTTAAATAGTGATAACTATAAACTTTCCAAATATTGTGCTGCCCTTCCTGAGATTTAAAATCTTGTTATGAGGACTGATTAAAGTGCCTATATGACTATGTTCAGACTGCTGGCTGAAGTCATCCAAATCTGATTTTTTTTTTGCCCCTATGCAACCTGCATCTGATCTTTTCATAACCATCCGAATTACCCAGATTTGATTTTTTTTCATATGTGGCTTGGATATGTGGTCCTTAACCTAATGTGTCTTATCTTTTGCCACACAACTTAAGTCTGAACAGCCAGGTCACATTAATCCGACTTATATCCATTGTCCACTCTCACAAATGCACATAAAGTTCCCCCTCGTCTGAAAAAAACTCCTAACCAGTGAAGCTGCTCACATCACTCTCCCACCAGTCCTGACTGTGACTCCATACCCACATGTCTCTCTGTACAGATGTTACTGCCACTGCTCCACAAAATACCATGGTCAAAAAATGTGACTGTTCTCCTTTTCAATTTCCTCCTTAAAACAATGCTATTGTAAATGTGCTGGCTACGGTTGGCCAACAGCCTTAAAACTGCAAGATATGCTCTGCCGTTACCTTCATTCTTACTTCTGCAAACCCGAAGATTCATACGCATGTTCACAGTGACATCATCGTGTCTTCTACGCACGTGGGACACTTTTGTAGCGCATGAAGTTCCAATAAGAAATTAAGTACAAGTCACATTTAATCTCAGGAAGATCCTTCAGACTACCCTGGCGAGGAGAAGTGTCCAGCTCACATGAGTTGAAAACAGGGGTGCCTCAAGGGTCGGTGCTCGGCCCTCTTATCACTTTACACCTCGTCACTTGGTGCAGTCACAAGCTTTCACGGCTTCTGCTACCACTGTTATGCTGATGATACTCAGCTTTTCCTCTCCTTCCCACCGGACGACACAACCATCTCAATGAGAATATCAGCTTGCCTTGCTGATATCTCGGCATGGATGAAGGCTCGCCACTTTCAGCTCCATCTGTCCAATACACAGCTCATTGTCCGTCCAGCCCATCCTTCCTTACATCCAGAACTAAGTGTGAAGCTTGACTCTATCACACTTGTTTCTACGTCTGCTGCCCGAAATCTTGGTGTCATGGCGGATAACCAGTTGACATTGCCTCGGTTGCTCGTACCTGCCGATATGCTCTCTACAACATCAAGAGAATCAGACATACCTGACAGGACAAACGACTCAGCTTTTGGTTTAGGCTCTGGTCATCTCATGCATCGATTACTGCAATTCCCTACTGGCAGGGCACGTCTGCCTGCATGCTCTGTTATACCTACAGATGATCCAGAACGCTTCTGGTTTTCAACCAACCCAAATGGGCTCATGTCACTCCGCTGCTAATCGCACTTCACTGGCTTCCGCTCGCAGCATGCATCAAATTTAAAGCTTTGCTTTGCTTTTGGCTTACAAAACAAAACCTCGAACGGCTCCTGTCTACCTTCATTCCTGAATCCAGACCTACACTCCCTCTCGACAGCTACGTTTCACCAGTGAAAGATGCCTACCACCAGTATGTGAGACTAAATCACTAACTACACTCTCCCAAACTCTGTCCGCTCTGCAGAGTCCTTGTCTACTTTTAAGAGCAAGCTGAAGACTCAGCTCTTCAAGGAGCACTTCCACACTTAGCTTAGCTAAATTTGTCGGGAAAGTTGGAGAACTTTGCCAAATATTATATTAATATTATGATATTCTTTGTATTTTAACATAGGTAATATTGCGGGGTGGGAAGAGAGAAAAACAAACAAACAAAAAAAAAGACTGTAGCATTTCATGTAAGGAACTCCGTCCAACTGGACAGTCCACTAGTACCTTCCTATGACGTCCTCAACTGTTTGATTTTGTGCTTGTGTACTCATATGTAAGTCGCTTTGAAAATAAAGTGTCCGCTAAATGACTATAGAATAGAATAGTATAGAAAAGAATAGAATAAAATGTGAATGGAGTCTCAAAACAATCATATTTTGCAGAAAATTCCAAATTGAGCATTATGTCTTGTAGCCCGAATGTAGCCTGAGATAGGCAGCAGCTCAGGCTAGCAGAAAAAACAATGTATACGCACTTCAAACAAATATGTACATGTTGAAAAACAATGCAGTCCCGTGCCAGTCAAAATCTACTAATATTTATAACATTTCCTTGTTTCATATAATTGTGGCGTGATGGAGTCGATATCTACCACAAGTGACTAGATTGGGATCAACAGATAGATGAAGATGGATACAGATAGATAAAAGCAATAACAGAAGTGGTCAGCCCAAAGGGCATATTCATAGCAAAGGACCAAACAGAGGTAAAAATTAAATGGTTGGATTACCTGCATTAGATAGTAAGGCGTGAAAAATAACAAAGGGTGTTGTCAGGGAAGAGGACCAGACATTCTGAATCTTACTGCAAGAAGTGAATTAAATCAAGCCTGTTATTGAGTTATAGCGATGAATGGGAGACACAGATGTTGGTATGGAAGTTGTTTTCTTAAACAGTCTTTTCAGTGCCCAAAGCGTTGCATGAGCCAACTTTCACTTCCAAAAGTTGTTTGTTTTTTTGTTTTTTTCAGCAATCTTTAATTTTTTTTTTTTTACTTTTCAAACTATTAGAAGGTCTTCATGCAACATGAGAGTGGCACCTCTGATACACATGATGTTGTTTGGTCTACATTTTAACTATAATTAATATTTTTTGTTTTTTTTCCCAACATTTTTCTTATGAAATTATCTTAAAGCATTGATGTTATTTAGGTTTTGCAGCTCTTTAAGAAGTAATACAGAAATCAGCACCTACTTGTTGTTGTTATAGCATAGTGCGGCCACTAGATGGCACACTCTGCGCTTCAGTTCAGCTTAGTAGACTGTCTTTACTGAAACGCACAAACACACCGGCTGCAATTCACTCACACACTTTGCCAGAGTTTTACATGCTGCAGACTTAAAGTCCTGTTCTCTTTTAAGAAAGAAATAATGATCATCAAACCTTCCAAACCTTAAATTTAAGTACTACATAACTACTTCTCTTTAAATTGAAAATGTATGACCTAGGAAGGAGGGGGAATTGGGATTGGATCAAAGTCAGGATTAATCTAGAATTTACCAGACTCATAGACGTAAAGACTGCGTGAGCATCTAATGAAGACAGAGTGACACAGACAGTGTGTGTGTGTGTGTGTGTGTGTGTGTGTGTGTGTGTGTGTGTGTGTGTGTGTGTGTGTGTGTGTGTGTGTGTGCCGTGGGGAATAACATTAACGAATAGCAATGAATACATTGCCTTGGCTTCTCATGGGTGATATAGTTATAATTGTGCTGGGCAAGCCGAATCACACTGCCATAATCCACTCACAACACATGCATGCTCATGCATGCAAAAGGCAATAATCCAATGATCCATCACCATGGGGTCTTCCTCGCTTTGTCAATTATTGATAAGGAAAAGGCTGCAGAGGCTTTGATGGGAGCGATGAAAACTCTTTGTCCTGCTTGGACAAAAGCAGGCCTCCACTCTGTTGTTTTACTCTTCTTTCTTGACATGTTTAACTTTTCTACCCGTGTGTTCGTACTGGAGCTTTTTGCCATTAACCCACTATGGTTGCGTGTGAAATTGAGAAATACGGTGTGAGATCAGGGGATGTATTTATTAGGATGTAAATGAACCCATTACATTGATCCAAAATGCAAATTTGATTAAAAAATCAATACAATTGTCAAATGCACTTTTATTCTGAAAATGGCTGCCTTTTGAGTTTCACAATCATTATTCCCATTTATAACTAGTCTGACTCCATTATTAGAACAGTGTTTTATTATTTATTTATTTTTTATTAAATTAATTCCCATGTCTGAGCTCAGTAATAAAATGTTTTATATTTCCAATCAAACCAACATTACAGAAAGCAACTTGAACAACTGTTCAATTACCTGTGATAACATTTCCTATCAATCAGTCCAAAGTTCACTTGATTGATTGATTGATATTTGTATTGTGACTGACTTTGAGATGTCAGGATGAAATTGATATAATATTGTTTAGTGATGATTTATACCTCGAGTATTTATGTTTGTGCCTGACAATCCAAAATGTTGCTACCATCCTAAAATCTGTTGCTAGCTTTAGTTTTTCTGAAATTACTTTTCTTTTTGTAAACTGACAAGGATTTGATGAAACTGAGTTTTCGGGATTCTATGAAGAGTTTAGGCCACCTGGGGTCCTGCTCTGTCCACACTATATTTTGTTGCATAAAGGCCACATAAGATAAATCCTTCTTTGTTTTGATGGCTCTGTGGCACCATTTCCATGCTGTAGTTGCCCATTACATGCTGGGATTGAATGAATGACAAAAAGTACATCCCAGTGGTTTTACTGCTTCCCAAAACATTTGTTTTCATGCTTGTCCATTGAGCAGCTTTGCTTCCAAATATAAACAAATGTTAACTATTTTTAAAGTTTTGCATGACTTTGATATTGAAGTACCAATATTTGTAAATCCATCCTCACCAGCAGGTGGAGATGTGTTGGTTTTTGGTTTTTAAGTAACAGAATGATATGAAAAAGTCACGGTATGACCATTAGATTTTCCATCATACCGTGCCTGCAGAATAAATAGTCTTATAAATAACAGGGAGAGTGTGCAGGTCAGGTGTACCTGGAGTTATGCACAGGTATGGTAAAAGTGTAAGGGTGCTCTCTTGTGGTGTGTATGGGGTGAACCCATCAAACTTTTTAGCCCAACAAACAAGACAAAGTCAGCAGTGTGAGAATACTTCGAATTCTGCAAAAAGGTGGATGACAAAGGCGTTGTTGCACAAAAAGCAGTTGTTTTTTTACCCAGACATTTAAAAGACAATATTTAAGAGCCTAGTCATAAGACAACAATATGCAATGAAACCGTGTTATTTTGGCTCAAGATTGTCATACCGTCTTTAATATAAATACATACCGTATTTAATATAAGCTCATGCCCAGTGGAGATGTAGGTTGTTTTGATACTGATCAAGTAAGGAGACTTTTTTTAGTTTCTAACAAACCTTGCAGAGCTGCAACATTCTAATTTTTCATTTTACAGCTATGGATCAAAAGGCACAATGAAAGTGTTGGATTTTGGTTATTAAAATGATTCATCCTTCGGCTGTGGCTCCATGTTTTTATGGTTCAAGCATCAATTTAAGCTTTTATACCAAATATGCATTGATTAACATGAACATTTAACTTGCAAAACCTCTAATTGTTAGGTTGACGTCAAGTGCGGGGGATTCATATGCGGACTCGGCTTGGAGTTTCAAACAATGCTTTATTTGCTTCCTTCTGATTTCGGTTTCTTTCCCAGGTGGATGCGGAAGATAGGTTAGTCGGCAGGCAGACAAGCGGGGAGGGAAACCTGGCGGACAGAGAGGCGGGCAGGCAGGCAGGCAGGCAGGCAGGCAGGCAGGCAGGCAGGCAGGCAGGCAGGCAGGCAGGCAGGCAGGCGGGCAGGCAAGCGGTAGGGCAGCAATCGGGCATGCAGGCAGGATCTCTGACGGGGAAAAAACACACAGGTTAACGATCAGGAAATCACACTGGGAAGAATCCTTCAGGCCGAGAGTTGTACCAAAGGCGTTCAACTATCTGGCGATGAACAGCAGGCTGGGCAGATCTTAAATAGTGCTGCTGCTGATTGCCAAGATGCCGATCAGGTGCTGATCCAGGTGCCAGGATGCCAGACACGCCCACCAGGGAACAGGATCACAACACTAATAGGAAAAACAAGTTTTAGGGTTGAATGATTATATTAGTGTATTTTAATTATTTACTTTCTCTTCTTTTGAAATTTTGGACTTGTTGATTGTTTTATCAGCTTCTGCATAGAAAGACACACACACACACACACACACACACACACACACACACACACACACACACACACACACACACACAAACAACTGCCAATGAGCTGGCATTGATTGCTATTAATACTCTAGCCCCCGTACTGTAGCTTGTTGCTGCTGTGATCTCACTTGTGGAGCGTGTGGGAGGCAACCACAGCAGCGGACAGGTAGAAGTGAAGTGGAAGAGAAAGAGCGACAAAGAGAAAGAGGCAGAATGTGCGTCTCTCCATCGCTTCAGCCGGGCTTTCTCGTTGGCTCCTAACCTCGCGGACAGAGTGCGGCCAGTGTGTTTGTGTGCATGGATGTGTGTGTGTGTGTGTGTGAAAGTGGGTGTGAGCAGCTGAGCGAGTTGGTCGCGCTGCGCTTTGAGAGTGGCTGCCACTTCACTCTTCTCCACTCATCCATGCTGGATTAAAAAGCCTTTTTTTGGGACTTGTATACAGCTGTTTGGGACGCACATATTCTGACAGCTGCTGCCATGAGTGAGGAGACCAAAGAGAAATCCTCGGGGAAGTCGGCTCATCGCAAGAAGAGAGGAAAGAAGGTAAAAGCAAAACTGAGCTTGACTTGGGTTCGTAAACAACATGGTGTGACTGCTTGGGCTGAAACATAAAATTCCTTTTTAGTTAACAGACTGGAAGAAAGGGATTGCCGTTGCTTGTTTTTAGACAAAAGTTAAGGTTTAATTTGATAAGTGGATGATTGTATGATCATTTATATTGTTAATTTTACGTGATTTGTCTTTGAAAAATGCACATTTGTGCATTTTGTTGATGGACGGAAGCATTTTTGTTGTTGCTGTGAGCAGTTGTTAGGTGATTTGTTGATGATGATGATGATGTCATATAAAAGGCTATTCTTCACTCATCTGAAAAAGGTTCATTAAATTCTCATAAAGCCCTTTAAATGTTGTTACTCGTGCATAGAACAAAGAAATTTTTATTGTTTTTTAATCAAGCAATCCTGTTTCTTCAGTATGACGGGAGTCATTAAGCACCTGTTAATTTCTTATTAAGCTCAGTGAGAGGCGAGGCCAAAGAGATAGGAGGGGAATGAAAAATGGGGAGGAGGATACTCGGGAGACGTGAGACAAAAGGTAAAATATCACTGAACAAAAAAGGTTGAAGAGGAGTGGGAGTTGGAATAGGAAGGGAAAATGGGAAGGTGAAGAGTAAAAGAAAAGAGGTGTGAGACGGGATCACAGACAGGAAGGATGTGGGAGAATATTGCAGCAGATAATCCTGATTTCATTTGATGGGAATAAATTATATCATTGTGTGTTTGGTTTTTTTTTTTTTTAACAAAAACAAGACAATATTATATTAATTAAAGTTCATAATAATGCTAACAATGCCATCTCACTTGTGCTTTGGTGATTAAACGTGGATTTTCTTTGCATAGTTAGTTGATAGAAGGTCCATATAAGGTGTTTGGTTGAATGTGTGTGCGGAGAATTTTCTCCCATGCCTTCTAAACACACCCCAAGAGACTTTAGAAAATATTTCACAGTTTAGAAATATATTCTGCCCTATAGAAATTTCATTTCATTTCATTTTGTTTTAATTTTATTTTCGATCTTGTTGAACTTACTTCAATTTTGGTCAGTTTTCTATTTAGTGGGTAAATTTGTGTGTATTAAAAACTTAGAAAGTATTATTAAAATTTTGGGCTTTATCACGCTGTAATGATCATTTCCACTGAATCAGTTCTTAACCTCAGGTATCTCTACATTGGTTTTGCACCCATCACAGCTCCAAATAGATTGTTTTTTTCAGATCAAGGTAAAGTGCTTTCCTGGTTGGTACATCATGAAGAATGAGAGAATTTGGATGTCTTCCTGTTGACCGAATTAGATCTTAGAAACATCCCGGAAGAAAGAAATGCCCTCCCTGAAAAGTATGGTTAATATCTCATTCCTTACAGTTTAAAATGATGGTCTGCAGTGGCTTAAGAATTTAACAAGGAAATTCAGGAAGTGTGATCAGGTAGGAAACAGATTGTTGGGAAACAAACAAAAAAACAACAACAAAAAAACAATATTGTATAGTACTGGAAAAATTAAATTTCCACTACAAAAATATTTTTAAAACTTTGAGTAGGCTATTGTTTTAAGTGACATTAGCAAAATGTAAGTCTGACAACATGAATAGCCGTGCCATGGGCCCTTTTAAAAATGATTTCTGGGACTGTGGATGGGAATAAACATCTTGCTAAATTCAGCATATTTATGGAAATACATTGTATGGTCATTAATATGTACAGCCCCCAAAGTTAAAAGCTATGTAGCTATGTAGCTGTTATAATGCCTAGTTTAACTTATGGTATGCCTTCATATTGACTGTTGTGATTGCATATGTTTTTTGTTTTTTTTTTAAGAATGTGACTGAAATTTAAACAAATATACCTGAAAAGTCTGGTTTTACAAGATTTATAATCAAAATTCTAGTGTTGCATAAACCACAAATATGCTAAATATCTTTGCATATGGTAACAAAAAGGTCACAAAGACCTTTACGTTTGGCTTATATTCTCTATACTTTGCAGTTTACTTTCTTTTGAAACGTTGTCCTCATAACCGAAAATCATTTTATTTAAAGAAGGTTTATAAAAAGGCTTTCCCTTGCAAATCGCTAGTTAACATGAGCCAAGTAACTTGGGTCAGATACTAACGTCCACCAAGTTTATTTTACTAATTCTACAAAAAAAAAAAAAAGTATCTTTTGAGCCATTTGTGTCAAGTTATGTCCTGTCTCTGTCTTCAACACTTTAGAAATCTTTACTTTGACACAGAAGGTTTAGTGTGTTGCTATATAACTCATAACCTATGCTAGCCTGTACCAGCCTGTACCTAATTGTATTAGAAATTACACATTGTATACCGTATCTTGGATACTGCAAATATTGTTTTACTGTTTTATGGCTCCTGACTGCAAAAATATCCACGTTTTACAGATATAATATATAGTTTATTAGGTGTACAAAGCAAAAGCCCAGTTAATTAAACAGTACTACAATAGAATGAACTTGAATAATGTTCAACATGCCATTAAAAATGCTTTTCCATCTTCAAAGTTGCTGTAGCATTTAACCTGCTAACTAACCAACTGGTTCACAATACAGTGGATGGATTTGCTGCAATTTTTAAGCACCTCTTACTGACTGTTGCCCATTGGTGAGTTGTATGTATGTGGAATATGTTGTTCTTTCTTTTAGCATTGTATATGTAAGCTTAAATATCTCATCTAGGGCTAGGTTATATGATCAAAATCTCATATCAGGATATAGCTCATTTTATATCCCCATAACGATATACATAACGGTATAAAATTGTTTGTTTAATTTAGTGTCAGTCAGTTATTTAGGCAGCAGTGATCTCCTTCCATCTGGGGGAACTATGGCCATATGGCGTTTTACGGGTAAATACCTGTTACTGTGTTTGCGTCTGAAGTTTATTATAAGCTTTCGCCTCCACTTTACGCTGCTTTTGCTCGTTGACTCTATTCTTTATTCTGTATTCTTTATCCTGATTCCTGTGCAGGTGATAAAATGAGTTAGTTGTGTCGGAGTCTGTTGTTGGGACTGTGAGCTAGTCTGTTGTCGGTTCCACATCAGTCTTTTTACATCCAAACCGCATCCAGACCGAAATTTCCCCTCTTTTATGAACAAGCTCATTGGTTTGGGTTGGCTGCTCATCTTTTAGTGAATTATCCTCTGAAACACATCTGCTGCTGTCTTCCTCCATGTTCGTTTATTTCTTACAGCGTGCCGAAAAGCGCATCTAGACGTAAAATACTGCAGTAAAGCAGTTTATCGTGCCGTAAACGATAGAACTTCATATGAAATGCATATGAAGTACATATAGTCATATCGCCCAGCCCAAATATCATCCTTACGAGCTGCATATTACCAATTTAAATGCTAGTTTTTGGTGTTATTATACAGTGCCAACATCTCTGGCCTAGTCTTTGGGGATCTTGAGCAGATCTGCTACCTACACTGGTTAAAGAAATGCACCAGTCATGCATTGCTTATTACAGTTGTAAAATAAATCTTCGCCTCCTTTGTTGCTCCATCGCACTCTTTAAGTGTTTGACAGGCTTTAGTTCTTACAGCTATATTTAAATCAATCAAATAGAAAACAGTGTAAATCGCTGGGATGTTCAATAAGCGCTGCCCCTGTTGTGCTTATTTGTGTTGGGATATAAATTAAGGAGGATTTTTTTTAAAGCCTTTTGCTGTGATAAGAATGCTGGCTAAGCACCACCATTCTGCGAGATGCAGCCATATGTTAGGTCAGCTGTTCTTGGTTATCCTCACAAAGGTACACTAAAGTCTTTATTAACACTGTGTAACAGGTGTCTTTTACCCCCCTTACTGCATATGTTAACATTGATGTTATGTCCTATTGAAGGGATAAATGCTAAGATGATGAACCTTTGCAGAAGTGCTGTGATTAATGGTTGCTTCTGTGCTGGAAGAATGCAAGTAAGCAGAAAAAGCAATGAAAACGAGCTAGAAGACACACACCAGAATAGTGGAGAGGGAGTCAAACAAGGTGCGAAGCAAGTATTGGGAAACTGAGGTTGAAAGAAAGATGTGTGCTAAAATATACAGGTAGTAGGAATGACGGTAAAAGTGGAGGAAAGGACCTGAGTGTAATGATAAAGGAGAAACTGAGACACAAGCTGGAATGAAATGCTCATGACTCTGTTGTTTGAAGGCATCGCGGCTGATGGGAGATGACTGTTGTGTCACTGTGATACTGTGAAAGGGAGACAGCCGAAGTGATCGGGAGGAAAGGGAGGGACCGAAAGAAAAGAAGATAAAAAGAGGAGTATAGAATGAAGTCAGTAAAAATGGATGACTATTTTAGGTAAGAAGTCAGAAGGCGGATGTAGAGAAGGGCAGGCAGAGTGAGGAGGGAGAAAATAGAGGAGGAAGGTTATTAAAGGAATAAGAAGACATAATAAGTAGAGATCAAGGAGACATGGAGTAATTTGTCCATAAAAAACAGAGGAGCGCCTCTTTGCTATGATGAAATGAGTGTTCCTCCACTCCTCCACTTGTTGCTAGGGACATGGTGTAACTGTAGAGATGAACCTGAGTAAAACTGGAGATGACAACCTGCAGGATGAGCATGAGTAATCCAGGAAGTTCCTCAAGCTTTCACACACTAAAGCGAGAAAGTGAAGGCTTTCATGTGGTTGTGTTAAAGGTGAGAATTATGTGAGCAGTGAAGATATTTAGCGAGAAGCAGTGCTGTGCTATTTTAGCTTGAGAAACTCAAAAGAATATTTTGGCTATTTCCACCTTAGATGTTCACAGTAAATGTGGATATCATGGCTCTGTGGTTTAGCTTTCGTAGTCTGGAGGTTTTTAGATTTTTTTTATTAAAATGGTGTTTTTTTCTTACCCTCATGCACATAAATAAATTGGAAAATCTCTGGTAATTTTATCTACACTAAAGTTTGGGAGTGTCAAACTCCAGTCCTCGAGGGCCGGTATCCTGCAGGTTTTTGTTGTCTCCATACTTCGACACACCTGACCGAAATCCATAAATATGTAGACAAGAAGTTGCTGGATCCATTTGATTTGAATCAGCTGTGTTGGTAGAAGGAAACAACCAAAACCTGCCGGATACCGGCCCTTCAGGAATGGAGTTTGACCCCCCTGCTATAGTTCACATATGAGCAACATGGGAAATATTGACAAACACACATAGAAACAACAAATTTGCCTTTTTAGATTTTCAAAGTTTGCAGATAGTATCTTTGTTTTGTACCTAAAATAACCAATAAACAATCCATCAGGAGGAAAACATATAATTGCTTAGGACAGGGGTGGGCAACTTCTGTCCTCGATGGCCGCAGTCCTACAAGTGTTGGGAGTTTCCCTGCTGCAACACAGCTGACTCACATCAGACTTAATTAGCAGACTGCTGCAGAGCTTGACATCCAACTGCACTAGTCTGATAAATACCCACTGATTTGCAGCAGCTGAGTTGCAGCAGGGAAACTCCCAACATGTGTAGGACTGCGACCTTTGAGGACCGGAGTTTCCCACCTCTAGCTTATGATGTTTTCTGTCATGTTTGTGTTAAATGTTACTCTCAATAAGACTGCTATAAACACAAATAATTTAGAATTATCTTCACATGCAGTTTGTATGTGGAATAAACAGTGATCCAATGCAGTTCATCTAGAGCTGGGATGCCCAAATTTGGTCATCGAAGGCCACTGTCCTGCAGGTTTTCAGTGTGCCCCTGTTCCAACATATCATTAAATGGATCTAACAGCCAATGAAGTTCTGCACAATGAATAATTAGTTTGATTCGGCACCAAAAACTTCGTCAAATCAAATCTAACCAAACTTTATTTATGAAGGACTTTTCATACATTAAAATTGAGCACAAAGTGCCTCAAAGATTTTAAAAACACTAAAAAGAATATGAAGACATTTGCACATAATAATCACAATATTCACAAGATCTGGCAACACTAGCTGCGTTTCCATTACATTTTTTTGCAAAATAAAAGCGATATTTGTAAGTTTTGACAAACAATTGCGATTTGCAGTGTTTAGCGAAGTAGCCTCGTAAAATCTCGTTATTCCTGAAAGATCTTACAAAAATTTTGGTTGATGCAAAGTAGCCACGTAACGTTATTTTGGAGCTTTCTACTTGCTGCGGAGAATTTGCTACAACTTTTTAAAGCTTTTCTATCTCATTTTCTTTTCTATTACTGAAATTTGTTATTTCTTGTTCCATACCATACCATCTTTACCGGGAATGAACTGGCCATGACCCCCCACGCCATGTATGCCATGTCTGGGGACACGTAAATGTAAAAAAAAAAGTGTTTCCATTAAACTTTTGCTACATTTTCTATATAGAACCATCTGAAAAACCACCTTATGAGAGTGTAAAAACTTTTTAGCCATATTTGAGACGTAAAGGAATAAAGTGGGATAATACTTGTTTTAGGGATATGAATAAAATAAAGATATTGCATGTTGTTGTGTATGGACTATGGTGTGTAAAATTAAATCTAAATTCCTGCATGCAACTTATGTGAACACAATCAGAATATTTATTTAGATTAAAGTCAAAAGTCGCTATTGACGCTATTGATAGGTGAAATAAAATGAATTTAAAAAGCAAATTCTAGTATAGCACTTATTTTGCTTATTTAATCAAACAACTTTAAAACCACACATTTAATGATGGAGATTGACCCCGTCTGTCTGCTGTAGCTGCAATGCATGCCAGAGGTTCTGTTTTGAGGTATAAGACAGTCACAGAGATGGCAGAGAGGAAAGGAGAGCGAGTGTGTCACAGGGGATCCAAGAGCTTAGCAGGTGTGTTAATGGATGTAACCATGACAACCAGAGACCTGCTGGGAGACAGGAGGAAGTGAGAGAAGCACTTCGGAGCTGTGGAAGTTAGTCATCAGATACAGAGACAGCCTCTTCTTATTACATATCAAGCAGGTTTAAAGGTGGAAGCATGAGCAATAAAATGCCTACTACAGTGCATGTAAACATGCACTCAGTAATGTTACTTCCCCTGAACTGGGTGAACTTGAGGTTTGGAGGATAAAATGAATCAGATTTGTTCTATCTTATGTTTTATTTGGCTTGGGTGTGTGTATGCATGCACACACAGGGTTCACAGTCCTTTCGTAGCCTGTCTGGCTGAGCTGTGTAACTGAAGGAGACGGGAAGACGGGCTCCACGTCTACCAAGAAATGCCTCAACCAAGTGTGGAAGTGGAGATTCCAAGTGCTGTGTAATCAGTCTGTTCACAATTTTTTTTTCTCATCTGTGACAGAAGAAATAGATAAAAGTGTTATTTTAACAGCTTTAAAGCAAATATGTGAACTGATAAAACTCCTGAGTCAGTGTGAAATGGTCAAATAGAGTCAAATGCGAAGTTAATTTGGAGTAATTTGGCAACCAGCTAAACAATGCAGCTATCTTATAGAACCGCATGGTTCTGGAGAACGATGGCATTTACATTTTTTATTTTTTGGTTGAATTTTAGGATTAAAAGAAGAATTCCAGAGATTGCCGGTTAAAGTTTAGTTTCATGTGTGTGGGCGAACTTTTAGCTCCATTAGAAGCTAATTCATTCCAATGGAATTCTCCATCACATCCAGTGAGTATGTGAAACAATATTTGTGCCTTTCTTAAGTGAAAATTGTTACCATTTGCAGTGGATTTAGGAAATGGGCAATGTTGTTTGTGAGGTGGACAAAAAAAGTGGTGAACAAGCTAACAAGCTACTAGCTTGACGGTGAAATTGAGCAGTAAAAATTTAGCTTGGTACTTGGCCAAAATTATGGCCAGCTGCATAGCATGCCAGGTGTGTATGGGTGTGCATATGTTTTTTCAGAAAATTGACCAATCAACTTGTTTTATCAGTGTTTCTCCAGATCCTTGATGCTTTCTGTCAAACCAGTTCATATTTTATAACCAGAACCAAAGAGAAAGAACTTTACTCTGTGGAAGTTTTTGCAGAAGCAAATTATGAAACTGCACTCAGGTACAGTGCGATTTGTTCTTTTATTCCAAACTTTAATCCTGCATGTAGTAAATTTGCCATGTTTATTTGTGGAAGACCCAGAGGTGGACGACGGTTCTTGGTTGGTTTGGCTTCTGCAGTGACAGAATTCTGCATCAGTGTTACCTGGATTGCTGGTTAATGATCAAACTGTCCAGTAGCTCAAACATGGACATGTAACACCACATCCAGACCCACTCTTTCCTAAGTCCTTTTCACTGTTGAGTCATTCCTACTTTACTTCTTTAAGCTGACTGATTACTTGGTCTGCTGTTTGGATAAAACCACCTTTAGTCCAGTGTAATGTCACAATCCATGAGAAACAATAATATTTACTATTCCAGCAGAGAAGCGACTTTTCAGCCTCTTTCTCAGCATTCTTTCAGAAAAGAAAGAAATGAAGCTGCAGAGATGCACGAGGTCTGGATTGGGACTAGTGGTCTACCGGAGAGCATGATGACTGATGCATGAACGAAGGACTTGACGCCATATGTTAATACTTCTACAACATATACTGTGCAGCCGTGCTCTGTAGCCCTTCTGTGAGGAAGATGAGCAGCAGATGTACACATGCTGCATCAGTGTTTTCATGCTGCTTTAGTCAGAAAAGTGGACTTCTGCTTATGTAACATGACTGCCCACGTTCAGTCATTTTCATCCCACACCCTCTCCAACGTCAATATTGTCAATGCTTCCAATAAGCATGAAGTGTTCGCTCCAGCACATTGGTAATCTGTTTTATTCCAAATCAAGGGTCAGAAAAAGTTGTGGCGTTATCTAAAATTCTGCTTAAAACATTTCAGATGATCATTTGTTACAAAAAGAATATTATTAAAGACATCCTGGAAAAGTCTCTTTTTCATTCATTCATTCATTTTCTGAACCGTTTAATCCAATTCAGGGTCGCGGGGAAGCTGGAGCCTATCCCAGCTGGCTTTGGGCGACAGGCAGGGTACACCCTGGACAGCTCGCCAGTCCATCATCCCTTTTTTATGTCCTTTTAATTGAACAACATTATGATAGTTAAAATAAATCTTGAGAGTATTTTCTCTAGTTTAAAGGCTTTCGAAAACAAAGAAAGAAGTTTGTGTACACATGGCACTAAACTTAGCACTAAATTCGTGTTTGGATGATAATTTCTCCCCTTGTTTTCTGATTATATCAATTATTGTTGTATTGTTCATTGTTGGAGAGCTGGATCAGTTATTCTTTCATTGAGGTATAACTTTTAAGAGACAGCAGAAGAGGCAACTTCCATACAACATTATCTTATTCAATCTTCATCAACTGATTCCATTAAAGGTGAGAAATATTCAACCAAACTCAGGTTTCATTTGTAAGTTTAGGCGTTTTCATTTTTAATTATCAAAAACCATTCATATAAATTTGGTCTAATCTGTAGAATTTAACTATCTGATCTTCGACAGGATTGTTTACCCCGATAAAAGGCAGAATTTGGAGACAGATGTGTGCATGATACTGCATGTCCTCAGGAATAGTAGGAATACTACAGACATGGTTGTCTATTAACCCTTTTTGCTGTTCCATCCAGTTTAAAGACGAATCATGTGAAGAAAAAGCCATATGTAAACATGATCCAGAAATGCTGACATTTTATCTGCACCAAAGTTTATTTAAAACTAAAGAGAAACTAAAGCAAAACGGAAACTTTTCTGTGTTCAGATGACTCTGAATTAGAAATTCCAAGTTGAAATCACAAATCCTGCATCCTCCATCTAGCATGTGATCAGTGAACACTTCAAAGGTTTGGTTCTCTTATGGTCTGGGGGGTGTGGGGGCATATTAGTGCCCATGGATCTAGTAACTCACACTTCTGAAAATACACCATTAATGCTGAAAGGTATGTTTAGGTTTTTATAAGATTTGCAAATCATTGCATTCTTTTGAATTAGGATGTTGTTGTCACAATGTGACATTTTCTTTTTAATTCGACTGCAGAAATGTTCAAATTTGCATTAATTTCATGTATCACACCATTCACTAGTGTTCATACTGGTCTGCACTCATAGTCCTGTTGTGCTGGAAAAGTCTCAAACTAATGAAAGCGCTGTCTTAAACAGAAAACACCCCCCCCCATCTTCAATTCTGTATGTCCTGATTGGACATAAGCATGAACACATCCCTGCAGCAGAAAAGCATGTGCATCAGTAGAATAAAATGCCTGCTGAAAAAATCATGTGCCACACACAAGCACAGCTGGGCGTTTCCACTTTGGACTGAATATCCTCTTCTTTCATAGGGTGCTGCTGGGTGGAGTCAGACAGGTTACTCTATACCAGAGTGTAATCCCAGTTGGAATGCCTGTTGCACGGCATTTTGCGAGCACGTAGCTGGCTGCCCTCCCGTACAGTTCACCATTCCTGTTGGGACAGACGGGGACATTTGATAAGTCCTCAAACACTATTACTAGCGTCTGATAGAGCTTGGCCAGGTTGTAGCATGGGTGCTATGTTGCAGGCTCTTTTCTGAAGCAGGAAGTGTAACATTAACCGATGAGATGCCCATTCTAAAATTCTGCTGGCTTGCTCAGAAAGTCAGCAACGTTATCCTCGTGTCACACCCTCGGCATCATATGAATCAGTGAGGTGAAAAAAAGAGAAATCATGCATCGGCGCCAAAGGCATTGCATTCATCAGGGAAACTTATCCTGGCATATGAATGGTTGTCAGAACTAGTTCTCCTTTCTATTTTCTCCTGGTGCACATTTTTTTCTGGGAAACTGATCGTGCATCATTGCTTTTTTTATGAGCTTAATGATGCCATATGCCCTTGATTATTTTGATATGTAATTGATAGTGTATTTGCTTTATTATTACTGTTTAAACTTCTGAAGGAGAACTTTTTGAACTGAGCCAATCACAATTTGAGATTGAGAAGATGATACTTTGTGAGCCGCATGATAAGGTGGCGGGTGTTCAGTTTGGTTGCAGTTTGCAGTTATTGCCATTAGGTGTCACTGCATCCTACACCGAGGAGTAAAGGTGCATTATGTAAGTTTCCAAGCTGTAAACCTCTGCGTTCCAGACATGTTGATGGCACAGTGGCATGTATTAGGCGCATATGTGGTGCTATCGTATCCATGCAGCGTCCTGAGGCTACCAAACCACACTCTACAGCTTTTCTGCCAGGACGCTGAGTGATGTTGCAGCTGAGTTTTGCTTTACTCACCGCGCCATGCGCTAGCAAGCAAATATAAACACATTGGCCGGTTTGAAAGCGCACCATGGCGGATTCATCAAAGAAAACTAAGCGGACATTATCAGAGGAAGAAAGTAAAAGAGATAGAGCAAGAGATAAGACAAGAGTTACGATAGGACAGCCTTTTATTGACTGTAGGGAGTTCACAGTACAAGTACGATGCAAGATGGATGCTGAATTAACTGTCAACTGAGAGCAGGCCTGAGAAAGTCTACAAAGTCTACAAAGTTCTGCAGTGTGTCTTTAACAATCCTAATTTCCTGTGTATTGAGAAGGCTAACAATATTTTTAAGTTTTCAGGGGATTTATTGATTGTTAAGAGCAATTCAATCACTCAAAGATAAAAAACTTCGTCACCTGCTGAGTCAATCGATCATCCCCAAGTCTGTTTTTACTTAAGCAAAGACAAGCCCAAGCATAGAGAAGTAATGAGAAAAGCTTGTGTGATCAATTTAACGACAAGTTTGTTTGGATGCAGTTCCCATAAGAAAAGTTTTTGTGTGGAGAATTATCCAATAAAGCAACTATGAAACAGGAGCAGATTCCAGTACTCAGCATTCTGAAACACTATTCATCATGCAGCAATATCCCCGCACCTCAATTGTTTAGTGTCTTTATAGATACCCTCGCCAAATACGCAGCATACAGAATAATGGAGCTGATGATATTCTTTGGGGTGAGAGTTCCTGCCAGTGTGGTCCTTTGGAGCCAACATATTGTGTTTTTGCTGAGGCAGCCGTGGAGCAGAATGCTGTGCTTGGCTCTATTTCTATTACTTCACAGGGACCGGATGAAGCCTGGCTCTGTTAGCATGGCAGGTTCAGTGTGCGGGTCTCTGTTTCTACCCTACTTCTCACTCAGGCTCATGCTAACTTAAAGTGAAAAAGAGAATATTGTTGGATGTGATGAGATGAGAGGGAGACAAATGAAAGACTTGGTGATGCTTCCTGGTCAAGACTTGATGATTCAGTTAAAAACGCATTTTGCTTTGGTTGCCTTTATCAGCAGTTGACTGAGACCCAGAACTGCAGACTTTTTTCTTCAAGTTTAAGCCCAATAAAGGATGGATATTTGTACAGAATTAATTTGTGATTATACAGGCCTTGTAATCAGTGTATGACGTAACAAATGTATGAGTTCCTGCAGAGGAAGCTGAGCGAAGCCCACAGTGCAGAATCACAGCACAGCCCCATTCGTATTTCAAATATTCCTGTAACTAAAATAATCAAGATTAGAACAAAGATTTTCTATGCTCTTGTAATTAGTATTGAGGCATACTGGTAATATCTAATATAATGTAAGGTTTGGTCAGCTTTCACCAGTTTAGTCTACTTGTCTGATTTTGGCATTTTATATTTATTTATTTATTTTGTATATGTTTTTAGCAAGATTGCCAATAAAAGTACACTGTAAGCATTACAATGTTCTGTTATTTCATTATAAATTATGGTCCAATATTATATTAAAACTGGTGAAGTTATTGTTGTGGTTGGGCCTACACCTTACAAATAAATGCATTGTAGGGGCATGGGAGACCCATCCAAGATGGTGGCACGATGAGACGTCAGCTCGTATTGGCAGCGTGATACAACGCTGCGTCTATGTATATATGATATTGATGGTTATTTCCCTTTTGTGAGGTCACAGAGGGAAGGATCTCACACTCACCTGTTTGAGCACACGTTTGTTAAAACCGTGTGGCAAACAAGTGAGAAAGGTGACAGAATTGAATAATTTTTGGCCTCATACATGGATTATGGTGACACAGAAAACCTTTAGAATGGGAGTTTTCCGTAAAATGAGACCTTTAAAGGTGAAAATGAGCGGTCCGTTTGTGGCCAAAATACAGAAATAATCATGTTTATAGCTTGTTTCCAAAACTCATGTCACGTTAAAACCAAACATTCAGCTTTTGTTTTAATCCTGAGTCGAGTTGTTGAACCGAGAAGAAACCTAATAAATCCCTTCAGTTATTGCTGACATATTCTCCTTTAGATTCCTCTACCATCTTTAATTTAAAGTGTGCAGAAACAACATATAGCTGGTGAATTAGCTTAATGTCAGAGCGACTGACTAAGCAGCTGCAGTCTCAGAAGTAGCACTGGTTTGCAGAAAAGCTTGGAAAGTGTCAGCTATAGATCACTGATGAATACCTACACCAGCAGAACACTGCAGTAGTTCAACTTTAATTTATTTTAGCTGTGGTGTACAGCTCTCAAGCTGTCATAGTATAAAACTATCTCTTTAAATGCTTTTAGAAGATATTGAACATAAAGTTTATTTAAATTATGGTAACAATTACAACGATTACAGCATTACTGTGTCAATGTAGACAACATGGACAGCACAGTACTTTCATGGCACATGGAGAATATGAATTCCAACTTATCAAAATCACTAAATTGGTTAAAGCTTCTAGGTAATTCCACTAGAGCGAAATGGGAATTAATATCTCTAGTTTGTTCCAGTAAAGCAAGTCAGCTTAGATATTGAATGGTGCACTTTTGACCAAAGGCCTTCCTAATATTTTGGAACCTGTTAAATATTCCATTTACTACTTCACCATGTCCAATAAAGACAGCTGCAAATGCACAGGCTATGCTGCATTTGTGTTTTATGCTTATCATTAGGCCTGAGCACCAAATGCAGCGTAAGGGCCTTGTGTATCTGTAGCATTTGTTGTCCTTATGCCAGATACTTTGCAATCAAGTGGCAATCTCTGGCGGTTAAAAGTGAAGCCTATGTGGAAGTGCATAAAACTGCAGTTCCCCCTTCATCCACTAGGCGCTGCAAAACATAGCAAATCCCCATAGACTCCCATGTTAAAAAGACCAACTTCACAGCAGGAATAAATATGTTTACAGCAGAAATAGACATGTTTACAGCCTGGTACAAACATCCATTTTAGGTTTATTAGGTCAGGTTTACCTTCATGACAACTGTGGGGGCAGTGAATTTTTTTCTAACTCGCCCGTTTTAAAAGTAATTTAATCTCAAAGTTTGGCATATTTAGGGGCGTGTCCTTTTGATTGACAGGTACCAATCTCCGGCTTCAAGTCAGAAGAACGTAGAACAACCGCGGTTTTTAGCCGGTTAACAACGTGACTTAGCTTTAGCCCGCTTACCTCCGTTAGCTGGTTAGTTCCTGTTATCTCGGGGTTAGCTCGGTTAGCTTTTAGCTCGGAGTTCGCTCGATGTCAATCATCCGCCGTGACGCTCACGGCTCCCCTGTCAGCTCCACCTCTTTGCCCATATTTGTATTTTCTGGGCGAGACAACGTGCCAAGATGGCGATGGTAGGTACTGCCCACCAAGCTTCAATTCAGCTCTTCAGAAACCTACTTGTGGCATCACAGGGGCTCCGCCCATCTCTTTATATACAGTCTATGTTTGCAATGTTGGAAGCCTTAATATTTTCAAAAACTAGTTTTACATCTCCTAGCATGGAAAAGCAACACATTTTATGCTTCTTTTGTGTTTCTCTACAAACTACATGACATAAAAAAAAAAGAAAATAATCACATTCGGTGCATATTTAGCATCTGAAAACCGCATAGGTTAAGCTTAACAGTGTAGCGTGTTTTAGCCTGTTATGCTCTTCTTTCTAAAAAAAAATGTACTTTTATCATAATTCTCTTCATCTTGGTAGGTGAAAGCCCTTTTTCAATGTAATTAAAGTCTACATTTCAGCTTCAGATGTTTGACAGCTTTCTCCTGAACAGAGCAGTAAGTTAATATTCTGTCTGTACTTTACAACACTTTTATGAACCATTAGAAGTTTTTCCACCACAAATGTTTTCAGCCTCAATCCCAACATGGCTCACTACACATTATGTCAAAACCAATGGTTTCCTGTGTAATATTACTCCTTCGCCATCAAACAGGAAGTTGCTGTTGCTGAACAGAGGGTCATCTTACACCACAAATACATTATTTCATCATGTATAATGGTCCCCTGCTTGAACTTGGATTACATGACTTTTAATTCATAATCACAGAGTGACTGGCAAGAGGAAATGAGTGTGATGTCATAACTGCATTTATATTTACACAGTGTTTCGTATCCATCCAAAGCAAAGTGATGTGTTGTTAGATTAACCTCATTGTTGTCCAGAGTAATCATTCTGTGCACCTTCAGAGCAGGCTTGGTGAAACATGAGACGCCACTGTGGTCGGAAAGAACACCACCTTTAATTCTGCTCGAAACACAACAAGAGGAAGATTGGAGAAATTTACCGTTTTAAAATGTGCCTGAAGCTCAGAGATGGAGCTTTCATCGAGACTAAGTAAAGCTGTCAGACAGTAGTATGATTAAGCTGATGTGACATTGTAGCCATGGCAACAGGAGTGTGGAAAGGATGATGTAATCAATGGGAAGACATGTCTATTTCTTGCATTTACAAGTGTCTGTCTCTGATTATTTGTTTGTTTTTACATGGTTTATTGGAATCTTTCTAACGCTAATGTTTTCTCCTCATTTCTATGTCCCTTAAGCTCTATTTTCTTTTTTCTACAGTCATATTTATCTTTTATTCTCTTGATTTCTCTACATGTTGGAGAGGTGGGTTTTTATTTACAGTGACATAAAAATAACATGTATGGCTAGACTTCCATTTAATTAAGACTTCATTCTTTATTACTGAGAGATTTTAGGTTTAAGGGTTTTTGCTAAATTGAGGCCACTACTGAACCTTCATACGAGTCTTCTGTTTGTTGGGATTTTTTATTGTCTTTCTGTTTTAAATGTATCATCACTGTTTGGTGGTTTGGTCACTCTGATGACGTTTAAGTCCTGTGGACCTGAAATCACATGAAGAGAAATTACTTAAATTTGGAAAACTAGAACGACATCTGTAGAATTGACATGAGTGATCCCTGAACTGGTTAAATCTATTCCACAAGCTATGAGATGGAAGAAGTCACCATGATGTTGCATATTGATGATTTAAACTTCTGGTTTGAGACTTTGATTTGGCTGTTGCCACGGTGCACTTGTTTGAGTCAAAGCCACCATTTTAAGTACCATTAAAACTTAATTTAAGGATCTTTGACTCTAAGTGGTAGAAATTTGATGCTTTTTGAATGGAATGCTGTTGCGAGCCAGTTTATGGTCATCATGTACAGCAGCCATCGGTGCACCTAAAAGTCCAAAAACATCCTGGATTGTTTAACCTTGATTCTTTTGGAAGAAATCAGCTCCGTTGAAGGTGTAATTGTTAAGATGTTTATCTTTGTAACACGCTTTCCACCAGAGGTTTCAGCTTAGACACATCAGTTATATCAGACTGTATGAAACTTTTGGGTTTTTCAGGATGTTAACAGTGGTGAATGTTTTTTTCTTACATCACAGTAGAAAAGGCAGAAATACAGATAAATGTTTAATATCTGCTGTCATTTACTTCAACAATCTTTTATCAGTTAGTTAAATTTTGCATCCTGTGTAGGTTGGCATCATAAGTACATAAACAGTAATCACAGCTGAGACTTCCTTCAATTTTTCCTTGTATGAATGTAAATTCACTGATAAAACCCAATAAAAACCTCATAAAAAATGATAAGGAATGATTGTCACCTGGTCGCGAAAGCTAATCAGTTTCTCAGGATAACTACGGATGAAAGGCTTTACATGACTGAACTGAATAAAAGAGGAAGAAGAACAAATGCAGTAATGATGGGAGGGAGATGAGAAGCAGCAGAAGGCTGAGGGGTTTCTGATCTAGAGCACTGAGAGTACTGGCGAATCGCCTGCTGGAAATACCCAGACTGTTCCTCACACACACTGAGATGCACGTCATTGTCTGCACGTGTATGTGTGTGTGTGTGTGTGTGTGTGTGTGTGTGTAAGCTACTTGCGGCAGTCATGTATGCTTACACTTAAATCATGCCGTCATAAATCATGTCAGGTTGCACGTCTGCTGCTAAGAGTGCAGTAGCCAAACACAGAAGACAGATTCATATCCTGAACAAACAGAGCACTTTGTGAGCATCATCAAAGAAGCAAGCTCTCATTTACTGGTTCAGTCTATTCGTCTCTGCCTTTAGGCACGTACACACCAATTTTCCCTCCAACATCAGCACAAAAGCAGCACACATGTGCAATAAAATAATGGTTTAATTGCACGGTTTAAGCACAAATAGGTGCAAACGCCCTATTTCTGAGCTGACTATAAACTCAGAAAACCCTGTGTCTTAAATATGACCTTGTACTATCAGTGTTTTCATAATGTTGTTACTGGTTTTTAAAGGTTACCAATGTTCCGTTTTATTACATAAAAAAAGCTTTGCTCCATGAAGTGTTCATTATCCTTGTTTGTTGTTCTAAAACATTTTAAGTACTTGGTTGATGATACGCACATTTTTATTGAACTGGCATATCAGTTTCATTGTAACATGTAGCTATCAAGCTCTCAGGTTAAAGGTTAAAGCAACTGGTCAACCAAGCTAACCAGACTATGACAATGAATTCAGAAGGAGAAGCTCTTGACTACCTGGAAGAACGTGTTCTTCAGTTCAGCTCAGAAAACTGCTAATTTTCTGTGGAATTATTCATGTTTGCATTGTTTGTATAGAAAAATACTTTGCTTAGGAATTATTGATCCAAGAAGTGCAACTCTGAAAATGTAATCTCTTCACTTGAACTACTAAGTATTAAGTTTTTAGCTGATAACTACAACTAAATTCAGATCAGTGGTCACATTTACATTGGAGTTTTAATTCAGAATAAAAGTTAAATCTGCTTTAAACTGATGAGAAATGGCCATGTAAACACTTAATATGGAATGAAAAAGTCCATTCAGAAATAAACTTTATTCTGAAGTAAGTTTTAAATCCAAATTGAATAATTCCTCTATCATGTAAACCTTATTTCCGCTCCTAGTTAATCCAGATCGTTCTGCGTATGCTTGTTACATTGTCTCGTCCCAATGATGCACATATCCGCGCGTTGTTTTGTCTCCCGTCTTCGGTAGTCTGTCTTCCTTCTCCTTCTCAGCTGCTGAAAAAAGGGAAGTAGTATGCTTGTGTCGAGCTGCTGCTTCAGAATTATAACCAAAATAAAGACTAAACTGATACTTATTCTGCAGTTTCCATGTTACGACCGAAAAGACGAGAAGCAGGAAGCGACCTTTGTTTATTTCTAGTAGACGTCAATACGTCACGTCCACCGTCTGTCCAATCAGAACCCTTCCCAACCTGCCGATCTGAAGCGGAATTAAGTAACGACATGTTTCCATGTAAACCGCCATTCGGAATTATTGTTTCCATGTAAACTTGTAGGAGAATAATGTTAATCTGGATTTATTTAATTCCAAACTATTAATTATGAATAATTAAAAAAAAAAAACATACTGTAACTGTACTCAATGTGGCTTTGTATCTATATTTTCTCACCACTGGCTGAAAAAGCTGTAACATTATTGACAAGATGCCTGTTGAACATGGTTAAATACCTCCCAAGTTCTGAAAGATTGTGACCTGAAAGGACTAAGATAAACCTTAATGCCCAGTTTCATGGAAAATAATGAAAAGTAATATCATAGAAAACTTGTTTAGTTTGCACTTGTAGCAATACTTTCGATGTAGTTGCTGTGTCCAGCACATTTAGTGTGTTTAGCCGAAGGAGCAGAAGCCAGCACTTGGTAATCAAAGTGTGGTACGTTACAGGTTAAAAGAAGGTAGCATGTTTCCCAATCCATCTCATTTTGAATAATGTAACCTAGTACGTTATGTGTAAAACAGCGACAAAATAAGGCAACAGCACATGAAAAAAGCATCTAAATGCAAACCAGTTGTTAAGATAGGCTTCAACATCCACTCTTCCACTTGGTATCTGCATATTTCAGACCATTCTCCATCCCCTCCGACCTTCAAGTGTGGACTTTTTGTGTGATGCAGCAGTCAAAATGGGACTATTTCTCAACATGCTGTTAAACTGCGTGAAAATGAAAATTGTGTGTGTGGACTTAGATTTACATTACTTTTAACATGTTTTGCTGTGAGACTGGGTTATACATTCAGAATATAAATTTGTCATGCGGACACACGTACTATCAGATTATAAACATCATGTTACATTTGAAGAAAACTGAAATAAATTAATAACGTGTATGTCATGGATTTTATATAAATTTTTACATGTTATTTCACTGTCTGCCATGTTGGACTCACATGTGTGGTAAAAATTAACTGCAGAGTGGGACTATGTGCAGATGCACAATATTCAAAGTCTTGGATGAATTGGTTATTGGGCACATCTTCACATACGGATTAAATGGGGAGAAGATCAGTCATACATGTTGTTTGACCACTGTAGACCAAGTACCTGAGTTTATTGGATGTTTTTTTCTTTCTTTGCTTTATCACTCTCTCACCTTTCTGACTGTCCCTTTCTCATCACCTTTGCTTCATTTTGTTTCTTTCACACCTTTTTCTCATCTAGATTTCCCCCCATCCCCTCCTCTTACTTCTCCTTCCTCCATCCTCTGCCAGTGGCCACATGCCTGCTTCTTGATGTGTTGCCATGACAGCCTGCCAAGGTGTCACCACTGGGGTCGCTTTCATAGCTGTACTGAGCATGCCCAGCAGAGCTAGGTCAGGATTCCCAACCTAAAGTGGCTGCATCCCGCTGGGTTCGAGTATGGTCTTTGTGTGTGGGTGTGTACATTTGTGTGTAAGGGAAGGGAGAAAATATATGTGCTGTGTATGAATGCATGGATTAGGATGAGCTATCAGTGTCTATAATGGAAAGTTCATATCTAATTAACCTTTCTAATGTCAGGGAGGGTTGTCATTCCATATGGATTAAGTAGACAAGCATTATCCTCTGCTCACACACATAAAGACGAGAAGAGTGACTTAGATATGAGGATTTGAGCTCCAAAAGGCCTGCAGATTACAGTGTAATCTAATTTCGAATCCAATGTTATTTATAATAATCCATATAGAGTCTTCCCACAGTTACTCTACAAGTGATGAGTGGCGCTTCCACAGCGATGCTGACGCTAAAATATTTCTATATATTCCAGTTTTGTTACTAGATTTTATGCTTCTTGACTGCTCTGATAAAAATCGAGGAAAAATCCACAGGACAAAATAAAAGACTGTGGTGTTTTCATTTTTGTTATTTATTTACTTTTTGGTTTGTGGCAAGAAATTTCACCAAGGTGAAATATCAAGTATGTATTTTGGAAGAGGAGCCTCATGGCGAATGATTTTAGAGGTTGCAAGCAGTAGGTGATGCCATATATGATCTGTTGCGATGTGGAGAGGAAGACAAGCTAACACAGTAGCTAATATAGTTAGCTTGGCATGCTAGTCCCAAAGTAGCACATAATTCTATAGATGAATATCTATAGTTTACTTCGGTATGTTTGTTGATGCCGTCTGCGTACTAAATCTCCCGCCATGCTAACACCCAGCTGTCTAATCAAGTCTTTCACCTGCCCAGAGAGCTGTTTTTAATTAAAGTTCAATTAAAATGTGCCTTTCAGAATGTTTTGTATAGTTGTTGAGATGATGTGCACATGCAGGAAATTAAAGGTGGGTGACAGCAAATGATTTGTTTTTTCGGTTCTTTATGGCCGTCTTTGGTAATTATTTGCCACCATAAGAACAAAAAAAGGTAGGATAAAGTATTGTTCACCTTTTGCAAAGATACATTTGAAAAATACCTGTTGCACCATTAGTGCATTCATCAGTCTTTTATTGTGTTCTCTGTTGCATATTCTCTTTTGTCATTTTCCTTTTGAGTGATACAATAAAAGCTGATCACTGTGCCAGTTCTGGCCAATTAGATTATTAAGCAGGAGGTATTTTTTCAGAAGATTGATGCACATTAACCTGTTCTCATAAGTCCTGAAATTACATGATGAGCTTTTGAATGAGCACATTGTACTGAAATAAAACAAAAAAGTAAACATAAATAGGGTTTTATAGTGTTATTTATTGTTCAAAGGATTTATGAAGTCATAAAAATCTAAATAAGGATATGAGTTAGATTCTGGAAAGGTCTAATAAAACCTTCCCTTTCCAGTGTCTCTGTTTTATAATTATTCAGCCAATTTTAACTTTGTTATGTGAAATAAGCTACATGTGATAACTTTCACTTCTTGCTAACTGAGATGTATTTGTCACTGTGGAGGGATTTGAAATTTGAAGAGTGTGATTTGGCTTGAAATGGCCCCGATGCGGCGAAGGGATACTCTGCTCAGAGTGCTATTTGTGGCTCGGTGTATCCGGTTGCCTAGGAGACAGCTGGCAGAGTGCCAGCACTAGACTGAAGCTGACCCTGGACAGACAGACAGACAGATAAATAAATCCCCAAACAGACAGATGTAAACAAGACAGCCACTTCTGGCCTTTGTTTACTTAAAATTCTTGAGGTGTTTTGCATCTCTCTCTCTCTCTCTCTCTCCACTAGGTAGGTGACTGTTATGGTCTCTCTGCCCAGACTCTGGTCTCAGTATTCATTTGTTGCTTTTGTTCTTGGCTTGCCTCTGAATCGTCTTTGGTTTTGACTCGGGGAGTCGGCAGGTAAAACCAGAGATTAAAGGACAGAATGAGTGGCACAGTATCGAGGTGTCCTCAAATTCTGTGTCGTGCACCTCCATGTTTAGAGCGCTTTGACCTTGCACATAAAGTGGTATTCAGCCTCATCAGTCTCCATGATGATGACTCACTAATTGTCACGTGCATCCCATAATGACTCCACTTGGAGCCCCGACTTCCTTGTGAGCATCAGACAAATAGAAACACTAAAGTTGGAGGCACAAAACATGTGTTTTGTGGATTTTTTGGGCCACTAGGTGGCAGCAAAAGCAAACCTGTAGCTTAACAATATTAATTATCAGTATTTATATGTCAGCAAGGTGATATGGTCCATTAACCTCTTTCGTTTAGTTGTTTTTTTTCTACCACCAGTTGTTTACTAAGGATGATCCTGCATAAAGACTTAGATTTCACGAATAACGCCAAATCAGCACTCTTTCAGTCTTATTGACGATTCAGTCATCACATCTTCTTCATCACATGTAATCTCTTGGGACAAGTAAATATGATCACCCCTGCTGACAGTTGGTGAGATGATGCTGTAAAAAATGCTGCATTATGATCAACAACATGTTCTTATTGATGTAGAAGTACATAAGTATATTACACACTGCATTCGTTTATACTTAAAGGGGTCCTATTATGGTATTTAGATTTTTCTGAGCTTTCTACAGTGTTACAGTGTTGAATCCTCATCAGACACGTGAACTGCACTGTTTTTTATCACCTAAACGCATGTTTGAATTTGAGTTCCAGCACGCTCTCCGTTCGGTTTCCATGGCGACAAAAAATGTGTGTTTTAGAGTTTTTCCTATTTTGAAATCCTTGTGACGTCCCGGGGGATAAGGTTCGGTGATTGGTTACCTTCTACTGGTTAACAAGGGCATGTACAAATACATCAGGCGGGTGGAAAACGTGGGATAAAGTTATTTCCAACGATGGCTGGTGAGTTTACCAAAGAGAGACATCCTGCTGCATTCGTTGCTGTGGGTTGCTGTTTTCCACTTCGTTTTCAGGCTCTGATTCAGGTTCCAACATGTAGGGCTGTATGCTATGTGTTGACATTGTATTTTGTTATTTTATTGAGTTCATATTAGCCTAATCCTTCTGTTTATGAGATGTTACAATGACGGCGAAAGCAGGTGCGGTGCGCGCTCCCGATGTAGTGCAGTGGCGGGAGGCGGGGCTTAATGCGGAAGAGTCTCAATCCACTCGTTTTGCCCGCAGGCTGATCTGACAGCCTACGGAGAGGGTCGGTCTGAAGTAAATAAAGCGATTTGTGACAATAACTCCATCAATCCCAGCCCTTCTGGTCTCAGAAATAAAAATAAATTAGTCTGAAATGCACATAATAGTTCCACTTTAAGCGTGTGAGGCTTGTCCAGATAAAGGTTAGTTTACTCTGAACATTTGTTGGATCGGATCCATGGCGGTCAGTCAGAAGTCCATCTTCGAACACACCACCTCTTTTAAGTACATTTTTAAACCATTTGAATGGATTTTCTGCTTTTCACATGGTGTTCTGTCAGTGTCTTGTTGGCGGTTTTCTGTGGCTGGACTCTTTGTCTTTTGTCTGTCTCTCCAGATGCTTTCTGTTTTATCCTGTTTCACTGTGAAGTTTCTTTTCCTTTTGTCTACTTCTCCTCCAAATGAATCTTGTCTAAAAGTACAAAACGATTTTTTGTGTTATTGAACTGTGTTAGCGAAATCTAAATCTGGCAAAAGATGGAACCTGTTTTATTTTTCTTCGTTTCTTCTGGTGTTTTGTGACATTGGTCGAAGATGATCGATACTCTTGACTCTAATTTGGCATTTTTGTCCTACAAAATTAGCTTTTTTTTTAACAATTAGACAACTTGTGTTAATATTAATATCACAGCGGACAGCAAACATGAAGGCTCAGTTGGACCATGGTACAATATTATATAGATTTAGTGGATAATAATTTGACATTGCATGCTGAGCCTCTTTTCAGCAATTAAGACAAACTAATCATGGGCCATTCGTCCAATCACATGAGTATTTGGGATCATACCATTATGTGAAAAGAGAGACTGGGGTAGAGGCAGACCACCGTGAGGTGGTTTGTGATTGCATTGTGGGGTCTAATTGGGACTCTCTACAGATTAAAGTATTATTGAAGGCATTCCTGCTGTTTTCTTGAATTGTGTTTTCTTCTGTTTTGTGGATTTTTTTGCTGTTTTTTGTTCATTTGTGCAATAAACGATTTTGCTTGTAATAATAAACAATATTGACTGGCAAGCTGTCCAGGGTGTACCCTGCCTTTCGCCAAAAGACTGCTGGGATAGGCTCCAGCTTCCCCGCGACCCTTCATTGGATTAAGTGGTTAGGATAATTAATGACTCAATAATAAACTAAATAAATGCAGAAATGGAGGGAAATAAAAGTATTCTTATAAAAACACAAAAGGATTTTCAAAACACAAAACATTCATTTTTAGAAGTCTCATTGTATATAGAAGAACCAGAAAAGACCGGAACATCCCATCACTGCAGTGGGCAAAGAGTCACAAGTGAAGCAGAAGATCTTGGATTTGATTATTCCGTCCCTCTTTGACATTCGAGATGGGAGAAGGCTGCAGTTCTGATGTACTACCAAGCCCAGTTCGATCCAAGATGGCTACCATTACAGCTCATGAACTCAATTACTTTGCTAATGGACATATTTTTATTTATTTTATAATGGGCTGCCCAGGCAAGCCGGACCCAAACGGTCTTCCCTTTGAGCGTGATCTAATCTTCCTAACCAGTCCTGCAGGCCAAGCAGACGTCTGAAATCATCCAGCAGTTACTTGAACATGGCAGAGTGTACCACACTGTTACAGGCATCCTTATCTGCTGTAAGTCCATTTACTGTGTCAGATATGTGGACCCTGCCTTGACAGTGTGGAGAGAGTGAGAGTGGAAGAAATAAAGAGAGTAACAGAGACTGGAAGATGTCAGACAGAGTAAGGAGACAGCCGGAGAGTCAGCAGCCATGTTGTGTCAAAGCAATAAGAGCTTTTCTTTGACATGACGACGAAGAGTCACTGGAAGGATTACACTTTATTATATTACAGCCTGCAAGACTTGATTTTACAGGCTGATGGCAATGTTGACATAGATTAGAGGAACAGCAGGAAACTTAATCATTTTAATTGTTTTTTTTTTTTTTTGGTTTTGTTTTGTTTTAAGTTCATCTAAATCACAGATATATAAATACATGTTGTATCTAGATGGATGCTGGAATGGAGTAATTTCCACACTTCTATAGTCATGATATTCGTAAGAGCAACAACAAACAGCTCTAATGAATATTTCATTAATTAATCAGACAGTAAATAATTTTGCTTTATTAAAGCAACATCTTCAAAAAATACAACATAACTGTTTTTTTTCTTAAATAGAGCACATGTGATTCAGAGTCAGAACAACTTTATTCATGCCTAAGGGGAAATTAAGAAGGCAAAGAGCGGCATAATAAAAAATGAGTAATAATAATAATAATATGTAGTTATTTATATGCATGCCAAGAAATTAGCTTCTTTTATTGTCTTCAAAGCAAGCATTTTAAAGTCAGGAAGTTCACTTAAAATGCTTGAAAAATACAAGTAACCTGATAAACTTGATGTTGGCATTGTCAGCGCTTAGGTTGTTTGTTGAACCTTGATGAAAAATCCCTGCCTTGCCTTTATAAGTTCTTAGCCGTAAATTGTTAATCAGAACTCATAGTCAGTCATTTTTATATATATACATGTATAGGGATCTCATATTTCTGTGTTTTGACGCAGCTGTATTTTCCATTCTCGACATGACTTGCTCTAATCAGTCTAAAGCTCTCATCGAGGGATCAATGCGAGGGGGAAGCTAGTTATTTCATATTTAACGAGCAACTTCCTCCTTGGCAGGGCATGTTGTTCACACGGCAGCGTTTGTGTATTTTAATGCTGTTTAATCAAAACAATCCGTTTTACCTGCAACAGGAAAAATGCGGAAGCGGCAATTTATCGCTTTATGCTTTCCCGTGTTAACCACGCCCACCTCACATGTCCAACCAATCCAATGATACTTAAATGGCTGTTGGTAAAAGGTGTGAGCGCTTGGTATTTAGGGAGCTTAATAAAGCCTTAATCACGCGTCGTTCCCTGGTGGTTGGCAGACTACTGGTTGAGAACCCGAGTGAACAGAGATCCATAGAGAGAACCATAGACTATATTTAAAATGATGGATGTAGCATCCGTGACGTCACCCGTAGGTTTCTGAAGAGCTGAATTGAAGCTCGGTGGGCAGTTCCTACCATCGCCATCTTGGCAGGGGCTTACGTGTCGTCTCACCCGGACAATTCAAATATCGGCAAAGAAGTGGAACTGAGAGGGTCATCGTGGATGATTGACATCGAGCGAACTCCAAGCTTTCTGTAGCTAAAAGCTAACCAAGCTAACCGGGAGATAATAGGAGATAACCAGCTAACGGAGGTAAGCGGGCTAAAGCTAAGTCACGTTGTTAACTGGCTAAAAACCGCGGTTGTTCTACGTTCTTCTGACTTGTAACGGGAGATCGGATACCTGTCAATCAAAAGGACACGCCCCTAAATATGTCGAACCTCGAGATAAAATTACTTTTAAACGGACGAGTTAGAAAAAAATTCACTCCCCCCACAGTTGTCATGAAGGTAAACCTGACCTATTAAACCTAAAATGGATTTTTGTACCAGGCTGTAAAAATGTTTATTTCTGCTGTAAACATGTTTATTCCTGCTGTAGACATGTTTATTTCTGCTGTAAACATGTTTATTCCTGCTATAAACACGTTTATTTCTGCCATAAACATGCTTATTTCTGCTGTAAACATGTTTATTCCTGCTGTAAACATGTTTATTCCTGCTGTAGACATGTTTATTTCTGCTGTAAACATGTTTATTCCTGCTGTAAACATGTTTATTTCTGCTGTAAACATGTTTATTCCTGCTGTAAACATGTTTATTCCTGCCGTAAACATGTTTTTTTCCTGCTGTAAACATGTTTATTTCTGCCATAAACATGTTTATTTCTGCTGTAAACATGTTTATTCCTGCTGTAAACATGTTTTTTTCCTGCTGTAAACATGTTTATTTCTGCTGTAAACATGTTTATTCCTGCCGTAAACATGTTTTTTTCCTGCTGTAAACATGTTTATTCCTGCCGTAAACATGTTTATTCCTGCCGTAAACATGTTTTTTTCCTGCTGTAAACATGTTTATTTCTGCTGTAAACATGTTTATTTCTGCTGTGAAGTTGGTCTTTTTAACATGGGAGTCTATGGGGATTTGCTCTGTTTTGCAGCCCCTAGTGGATGAAGGGGGAACTGCAGTTTTATACACTTCTGCATAGGCTTCACTTTTAACCACCGGAGGCTTCGTCCATCTTTCATATCCGGTCTATGGTAGAACTCACGTCATGAATGTAAATATCGTTGACAATCAGGTTTATTTTTTAAATAATTGTGGCAACTAAAATGGTCACAATCAAAATCCGATTAAGTTTGCAGCCCTTGTCAGGAGGTGGTGCTTTTATACTCATTGATCTCTGATCCAGAACATAACCAGTTCCTGAGCAGCAGTAGTACTAAAAAACCCGGGTAAACCCTGAAGTTGCCTCCATAAGCTTCGTAGTACAGACCTGTGGAGGGTTAGCCTTGATGAAAGCTGCTTCTTTGCAAGTGACGTCAGCGTGTTCTGTGGGTGAGAAGAACCAGCAATCCGGGCCTTTACAGGCGTTTTCTCAAGATAAGGAACAAAGTAAGCTACACTTTGGTTGCAGAAGCCAAACAGTGCCGAGAACTTGAGATGTTGCACCGCAATGCTTCTAGAAAAGAGAAATCTGTATGATCAGAAGATTTATTTTCTTCCCGCTCAGCTTTTGTCTTCATGCCGCTGCATTATCCTGCTCTGGTGAAGAAAAATTTTCACCTGGTCAGCACATAATAGTGGGTGCATTTCACTGACTTCAGCAATACTCTTAATATGCTGTTGTCGTTGCTGCACTAATACCTGGATAAACCCCCCCCCCCCCCCCCCCCCCCAATCCCCGCCTGCAAATGTGTGTTTATGTTTGAGAGATGCATGAACCAGATTGCACAGTTTCAAGTTATTTATGTCCTCAGTCATCACTCTGGGAAAGTTTAGATGCACGATTAGCTTGCATGTTTGTGATTTGACGTGCTCCCCTGTTAAGACAGGATACTTTGGCAGGAAATAAAAAGACATAAAATGTCTCCATGGTGGAGACTTTTGGATTTAATCAGCAGGATGAGGATGTTTTCAGTTTTATCTGGCACTAAGTGGATTTATAGTACCACTTTGGACCATTCAGGAAGTCCCTGAAACTATTTAAAAGTAATTCCACAAGGTATGCTTTGATGGACCATTATGTAACGGAAATGTGTTGTTGCAAACAAGTGCCTGCTTGCAAGTGTGTCGGCATGCCTGTCATTTGTTTGTGTGCAGCTTATGGTATTGAAGTAACTATTTATTTTAATCAATACTCATTTGGAAGAGTGTAACTTAATTAAAACTCAAAGTCTCAGCTTTTTGTTTTCTGATACGTAAACCACAGCAAATACATTAAATTCCACCTTCTATCTAAAGTAAGGTGCACAACATGGCATCTTTCAGTGTGATTGTTGCTGCACATTGAATCAAAATGTAAAATTAATTATGACAAAGTTCAGTTTCTCCTGAACGGTGAGCCTTTCCTCTGAAACTCAGAGAAAATCTTTCAGAAATAAGCCTTTATGTTTGAAGTGTGTTCATAAAAACAACAGCCACTTTCAGCTGCTCCTCTTGTTTTTATTAGTATGAAGGGGCCTCCAAGTGGTCAGAAGAAGAACTGCATGTTACACACACTAACACACTGAATCAGCTGCCAGCTGTTTGCACCAGTCATCCCTATCAGGTCCATCCAGATAACTCAAGGTAAAAGGCAGAAAACAGGCATCACAGTGGGTTTATATCACACATCTTTTATTTACTTCCATGATATTAAGAAAGCAGAAATGTGGAGATGGGTTTGCATGATGCTGTTCTATTGTCTAAAAACTGATAAATAACTAAGCTTTTAGAATCCCCCTCAAAGATTTGATGATAAGATTAACCCTAAAACTCAAGGTTACCTTGGTTACCCAATCTTAATGTTCTCCGTTTAAAGCTGGAACTGCAATAACGCGCGTGGCCACAAGAGGGCACCAAAGACCGCAGGAAAGCAAAATATTTCAGACTAAAAGTTCACTTCATTGTGTAACACTAAATATTTTTATGTTTATTAGTTTTTCTTTTGCAGGGATGATGTTGTTTCTTTTGATTTTCATTTCTTATTAGCAAGGAGATTAAATGCAAATATAATCGGAGGCTCTTGGTTTGAAAAATGAAAACATCTCATGGACCGACGTCAATCCAAGCATGTTTCCTACCCCCTTATTTTTTTTTTTTTTTTTTTTTTTTTTTTAAGATTCTTTCCTCATTGGCTTTTACTGCTCATCCCAAGACAATAAGCAACAACAAACAGAAGCAACTGTCCATATTTGGACTTTTTTTTTTTAGACATTTCTGCTTTGTTTTTAAATTGATAAACTGTCTCAAGACTGTTTCAGAGAGCATTATGAGTACATTTTACCATAGTTTAACAATTTCTTTCAATATAAGCATAAAATATTTTTGTTGTTTGTTTGTTAAACTGAAGCTTATTTCATCAAAAGCTATATGCTTTTTTTTTTCATATATTTAGACTAAATTATCATTGTTATTCATATTTATACAGTTCCACTTGTGTTTATTTTATTTGACATCAGATACCCAGAATTATCTTTACTCATTTCTTTATTATTTATCCTTTTATTTTTTATTTTTTCTAGCCAGCCGTTGAATTATATCATTATTTGAATACAAAAAAGAAAAGAAGAGAAGAAAAAACCCAAAGTTTATTCAAATACTAAGTGGTGGTTATCATAGTTACAGGTTAACAGTTCATCTTGAACATATTACATGCTTATGCTCCTAATTTGGGTCATTATGTTAATGTTTTCTTCCATGGAAGGAAAAAGATCTGATCAGCCCTCAGGTGTCGACAGTTTTCATCCTTCTAGAAAGCAATATTGTATCTCCCCCGTGGAGGCCGGTAACGCACCCTCAGCCATGACTTGATTAACTGCAGCTTCATGGGTTTGTGCACTGAGGAGTTTGCTGCAGGCGGTGCTTAGCATAGCTGTGGTTAGATCAGCAGAGCTCGGACAAAAGGACTGATACAAGAAAAATGGATCAGAAAGCAGAAGGAGCAGATTATGAAAGAGGAAACTCAAAAAGAACAATGCAAGTTTGCGGCGCCACTGCTGCTGACCCACATCTAGAGCCTGACATTTTTACTGAGCGTGCCGTTTGCTGCTGTCAAGATGCCACCAGAGACTACAAGCCAAACTCATCTAACCTTTAAAGATCTCAGCTTTTGTTTGGATAGTTTAAAACATCTGATCTGTGTTGAAAGAAATCACCTGCTGCTAATCCCAGTTTCAGGACAGACAGGAAGCCTTTAAGGGCGAGTACATCTAATTCATAAGCTTCTTTTACAGATGGAGATAATGACGGATTATTCCAATAAATCCTTACTGAAGCCACTGGCTGACAGAAGACGTATTAGATTGCAGAACGTGGAGTTTTACTTTGTGATTAGCCTCAGGTTTAGACTTGGAAGGAATTTTTCTTCTTAATTAAGCATTTTTCCTGACATATGTCCTGTTTTATAACATATTTATGAGGCTGTTAAAGCACGTTCTATCTGAAACACTTGAAGAATGAGGAAAGCTGGGAGGATATGTGTTTAAATACCTAGAAAAGTGCGACTCAGTTTACATAAAGTAGTGAGCAATAACGATGGGATTTCCAGCTGACAGTGACCAAACAGGATCCAAGGTTCCAACAAGCTGTGAGCTTTCACTTTGATTTGCTGCTGTTAGAGCTGAAACATGTGCAGGCGTCAAAAAGCTGTGAGTCCTGAAGACATGTTCGCTTAAGATTATTATATTTCTAAAAGTTTAAGACCCATGTAAGCGTCTCTTAGAGGCGCTGCATTATGCTAGCATTATTTAATTAGCACTAATGATATTTGCCATAACAAGATCTGTTAGCATTTAAAGATGAGATTTAAAAGGGTCTCCAGTTGTTCCTGTTCATCCTAAAACATGTTAGTTGTATGACAAATCTCCTGCTTAGCTACAATAGGCCTGCTTCACTGAAATGTTTGCATGTTCCCATAAATGTAATGAGGTTTAACATCATTCAGAAATGGCTACAGCAGCTGCTTCTCCATGGAAAACATAATGAGAACATTGGTTTCATCAGTCAGTCGTTATTACAGAGAGACTGGAGACAGTTTGCTTCATATGCAGGAGTTTTATGCAAAGTGTAAAGAAGTTACTGGACTCGGCTATGGATAGATTATTTAGCAGATGTGTGAGGAAAGCTTTCCAATGAGACCAGACTGCCCCGAGGTTCACATGAAAAACATCACGGTCAGCACTGCAAAGAGCCCACAGGAGCAGACAGAAGGAAGGAAAAGACTTCTGGGTAAATAAAACATTTTACATATTAAGGTTAGAAAATCCCAACATTATTCAGGTAAATGTGACCACAAAGAACAAATGAACACAGAATTACATTAAAATATTATTTGATCATCAATAAAAACATAAAATGGTTCAGAAAACACTAAACTACTTGTTTTTTTTCTTTTTCACTCTCTCCTCTTATATATATATATATATATATATATATATATATATATATATATATATATATATATATATATATATATATATATATATATTGTACACACACAAAAAAGTTATTGTTTATAGGGAAGAGGGGGAAACCTACCACAGACATGTAAAACAACTTTAATCTGTAAAGATGTTTGGAAAAGGAGTGGGAAGAAGTATACACTCACCCCTCCATTCAATATCCATATACTGCATAAATGAGTCCAATTTATTATACATACATTTATCCATACATACACTCATATCCCCGCGACCCTTCATCAGACTAAGCGGTTAGGATAATGAATGAATGAATGACTGAATGAATACACTCATATCTACATAAACTACAGAAGTATCCCCAATGTTTATCAGTTTTACCTTTTTTGTACCTCTTTTTAAATATATTTTAGAAATATATGATGTGATATATGATTATAAATATATGATAAACAAACAAAAATGATAAAGAAAAAAAAAAAATTTCACAAAGAACAGCCAATGCAACCATAAAAAGATACACATGAAACCCAGGAATTGGCAACAAAGACATAACAAAGTGACAATATAAAACTACCAGAAATGGTAAAAAAAAAAAAAAAAAAAAAAAAAATGGTGCAAAAAAATGCACAAATTAACTCTAAAAAGAGACAAAAGAGCAAATGTGTGTTTATAAGAGAGAAAATCAACACTGTAAACATATTTCATGGAGCTATGTTGTATGAAATATAAGGAACGCCAATAATTCACACGTCTATAAATGCTGGTTGTTGTTTTGCATCTTCCGCCTCTTTTTCTCTGGTGTTATTGTTGTTGTTGTGTTGCAGGTAGGACTTCTTTCTCTACATCAGCCACACGTCAGCCAGCCAATAGGAAGCCTCCTCTGGTGTCACATGTTCCGCTCACAGTCCCAACCCCACTCCAATGTTGTTAATATTCAATGGCTGCAGTCCACCGACATGAGCTCACACTACAGTAGCACTCTGTTTACACACACACGCACACACACACACACACACACACACACACACACACACACACACACACACACACACCTAAACACACAGGAAAACCTAAAAAAAAAAAAAAGACATAGACATGACATTCACATTGTTTCTGCTCAAGAAGACCTTCTTCTATAATTTTGCATCATTGTTGGGACTTAATGTTAGTTTTGTTGCCATGATATTTAGATAAACAAGCTAAATAGATAAATAAGCTGGATCGTGTGTTTTCTTTTATTTAATATCGCCTCTTAATGCTTCCAGTAAAGTAGCAGATTGCCTTTATGGGATGATTTCACTGACATATTCCTCCATATCTAAGCAAATCAATGTGTCGTCAATTATACATTAGGACTTTAAAAATTGATGCAGTAGTGCACAACAGCCTGCACGCACCTTTAATTTACAGCTATAACTGAAAATATTAGGTTTTACTGCATATTACACAGTTCACACACATCTATGCTAAAAAAGAATAATTTATAATGAATTGTTATTGATGAAGAAGCCGCAGCCGTTAACAGACATTTCTCACTCAGATCAATTTAAAAGGTTTTTTTATCTAAATGGTAAAAATGTTTGGGATCTATAGCTGGATAATTCAATATGGCTGCAATGAAACCCTGTAAAGCAATTATCTTAACATAAAATTACCTCATTTTAGCCTCTGAGAGACCAGAAATGTAAAATCCAGTTGGAGCTTCCAGGATACGTCTCCTCTGACCTAATTAGCTGTATACTCTTACATCCCCATGTGTTTACATGTGGAAAACTTGCTGTTCTGCATGGAACAAGAGGAAACAATCGATGCAGAGCAATCATATGCTGAGTATAAAAAGCTGAGATTCAGGTCTTGTCAGTGGAATTAAAGGTGAAAAAGAGGTGGAACTGAAAGTTAACTTCATGAAAGTGTGTGATTATTTGTTGTTTTCATGATGACTATCTTTGCAAGTACATCATTCTCCCTGCTGTTTTACTGTCTCCACATGCAGAGTTGTATAATTTGATTAGTTTTGTCATACTACTTGCCGTTACTTGACGTACTTCTCCACTATATAACTGCAGTTTTCAGCAAATGAGCGCGAGTGTGCAGAGAAACTGGAGATTGATGTGGTGTGATGAGCATGCTGGTGAAACAGTAGGCCCAGCAAAGTAGCCTGGATGGAGAGAAAACTGTGTGGTGAATATTTTCTGTGAGTTAGCGGGTTAGTCTTTTTACAGAGGGAAAAAAAGGCTAATTTTTATGTTCTGTTGCTTTACAAAGCCAGTTTGTTTTTGTTTCTCTTTAGAAATGATGCTGTTCTCTAAAAATTAGACTAGCAACATACAATCATCTTTTAAATTAAATATATTCATCACTTATAAGAAAATCCAATAGTCAATATGACTAATTATTCAATATTCCTTGAACTGTTTGACCTTAACCAACAATAGTTGTATGTTATTACCATCACAAGGTTGCAGTGATGCACCAAACTGTTTGCTAACCTTCATGAAAAACATGAAGAACTTTACTGGCTCGCTAGCCTTGACTTGTGAGCTGAGATGGTCATGTCGTAAAAATAGCATATGAACAAAAAGACAAAGACCACATTTGTCAAAACGTTCTGCAAAGAAGTTAAAGCAGAAAAATAGAAACAGAAATTTGGTGTTGTGCAAACTATCGTTGCTAAAGCTAGCATAGCATGAGGCTAACTCATGAAGACACTGGCTGCAGTCTGTCGGGAAGAGGGCGCACATTCGGACATACACTATTCAGAAAAAGTTAGGGATATTCAGCTTTTGGGTGAAATTTCACAACAAGCCTAAAATGCATTCAAACCTGTACAGGTGAACTTAATGTGATCTTCTCTAAGCTTTTAAATGCACATGTCCAACTGTTAAATGTTTCAATAAATTTTACACAAGTTGCTGTTCTCTAACAAGGAGCTTAACGGCAAAAATCACGGCAGGTGTGTGATCCTTGAATTGACCAATAAATGTCCTGGTTCAATTAGAGCTGGTGTTTAAACAGTTGTCCTCATCATGCTGTTCACATTTTGACATCATGAGACCAAGACGACACCTAACAATGGAACAACAGTCCCTTGCCATTGCGATGCTTCAAACAGGACGTTCTCAGACAGAAGTGGCCACTGAGCTTGGAGTGTCACAGTGTCATCAGCAGGTTGCAACAGAGATATGGAGAGACTGGAAGAGTCACAGAAAGGCCTAGAAGTGGACGTCCTTTGGCCACATCCCGTGCTGATGACCGCTACATTATGAACACTGCCCTGAGAAACCGGATGATGAATGCCACTCAACTCCAGGCACGTTTAAGAGAGGTGAGAGGCACCCAAGTGTCACGTCAGACCATTCCAAACCGTTTCCATCAGCGTGGTCTGCGTGCTAGACGACCTGCACGGGTACCTGACCACACCACCAGGCACAGGCATCATCGTCTTGCATGGGCCAGGGAGCATTTACGCTGGACGAGGAACCAGTGGGCCTCAGTGCTGTTCTCTGATGAAAGTCGATTCACACTGAGCAGAAATGATGGCCGGCAACGATGTTGGAGACGTCAGGGAGAGCGCTATGCATCAGCCACTGTTGTCACCAGGCCAGCTTTTGGTGGTGGCGGTGTTACAGTGTGGGCAGGGGTGTCCACTTGGTACAGAACTGCCCTACACTTTGTGAATGGTACAGTGACAAGCCCATACTACCTGAATAACATCATTAATCCAGTGATTGTGCCCCTACATGAACAGCACAGGCCTAATTTCATCTTCATGGACGACAATGCTCCTGCTCATCGAGGCCGCATCATCAGGGAACGGCTGTTGGAGACTGGTGTACCTCAAATGGAACGGCCTGCACTCTCTCCAGACCTGAATCCCATTGAAAACCTGTGGGATCAGCTGAGCCGTTGTGTAGAGGCTCGAAACCCTGCACCCCAGAACCTCAATGACCTGAGGGCTGCCCTTCAAGAAGAGTGGGATGCCATGCCTCAGCAGGCAATAAGTTGCCTTGTGAACAGCATGAGATGTCGTTGTCAAGCTGTAATTGATGCTCAAGGGCACATGACCAGATATTGAGACGTTCAAATTTTTTGTTGTGGTGTAACTACCATTGTTGTTACCTTTTGTGTTGAATTAATTTTTTGAGATGAGGAAATCAGTAGTGCATCCTTCTACCTAAATGTCTTACTTTTATGATATTATATCACTGTAGCATGAACATATTGCATTTTCCATAAATTTCACCTGAAAGCCAAATATCCCTAACTTTTTGTGAGTAGTGTACATGCTGCTCACACTATTTTCTAGGGGTTTCCAAATGTTCAGAGAGAAAAAAGTAGTGCACTTAAAATTACCCACAATGCATCTTTAAAAGTAATGAGCATCGATGGTCATTAGATAGATCAATATAGACCACAATGCATTGCAGGCAGGAGCTCAAAGTGGCGCAAGTGACACTAACGTCAAAGCAGATTAAGAAAACAATTATAGGTTATTCATTTTATATCTTTATTTGTTAAATAGATTTGTAACAAAGAAAGAATAAAATACAATATAAGAAAACACATTTTTTTCGCATGAGTTTGGAACGACTCGGGGCGATTGCTGTGTTGACAACATAGACCTTATATGAAAGATGGACGGAGCCTTCGGCAGTTAAAAGTGAAGCCTGTGCGGAAGTGCATAAAACTGCAGCTCCTCCTTCATCCACTAGGGGCTGCAAAACAGAGCAAATCCCCATAGACTCCCATGTTAAAAAGACCAACTTCACAGCAGAAATAAACATGTTTACAGCCTGGTCCAAAAATTCATTCAGTTTTAATAGTTCAAGTTTACCTTCATGACAACTGTGGGGGGAGTGAATTTTTTTTTCTAACTCGCCCGTTTAAAAGTAATTTAATCTCGAAATTCGGCATATTTAGGGGCGTGTCCTTTTGATTGACAGGTACCCAATCTCCCACTTCAACTAAGAAGAACGTAGAACAACCGCAGTTTTTAGCCGGTTAACAACGTGACTTAGCTTTAGCCCGCTTACCTCTGTGAGCTGGTTAGCTCCTGTTATCTCCAGGTTAGCTTGGTTAGCTCTTAGCTACAGAAAGCTCGGAGTTCGCTCGATGTCAATCATCCACCATGATGCTTACAGCCCCCCTCTCAGCTCCACCTCTTTGCCCATATTTGTATTTTCCGGGCAAGACGTCCCGCATGATGCTGCCAAGATGGCGATGGTAGGAACCGCCCACCGAGCTTCAATTCAGCTCTTCAGAAACCTACGGATGATGTCACGGAGGCTCCCCCCATCTTTTAATATACAGTCAATGGTTGACAATCAGTAATCACGTGATCTGCTACAGGCAGAAAATAGCCAGCTTTGTGTCCGAATCGCCAACAGAATGAGTTTACTATGTAGTGCGCAATATGGTGTAGTCCTATTTATAAATAAAAATCAAACACATATATTTTTTAATTGTTCAAATAATTTTATTACAGAATGTAGCATATTGTTTGTATGTATATATATATATATATATATATATATATATATATATATATATATATATATATATATATATATAATGTATATACATATATATATATAATATAATATAACATAATGAAGGCCAATTCATAACAGCCTATATAAGGAAACCAACAGATTGAGTTGAGTCCAACTCAATCTCCCATCCTGAGCAAGCACACTGGCAACAGTGGGAAGGAAAAAACTCCCTTTTAACAGGAAGGAAACCTCCGGCAGAACCCGGCTCAAGGACAGGCAGCCATCTGCCTCTGCTGTGTGGGGGGAAGAGGACAGAAAGACAACAGACAACAGGAACTGCTACTCCCGGCCAGGGAGACCTGCTGAGACAGGAGACATACATGTTAATGATGCAACACTGTTATGGGGGGGGGGTAAAAGAGAGAGATAAAGAGAAAAAGAAAGAAGCTCAGTGTATCAGGAAATGTCCCTCAGCAGTCTAAACCTATAGCAGCATAACTAAGGGATGCTAACCATCCCTAGCTATAGGACTTATCAAAAAGATAAGTCTTCAGCCTAGTCTTAAAGGTGGGGAGGGTGTCTGCTTCCCTAACACTAACTGGGAGCTTATTCCATAAGAGAGGGGCCTGATAACCAAAGGCTCTGCCTCCTGCTCGGCTCTTTGAGACTCTAGGAACCACAAGTAAGCCTGCAGTCTGCGAACGAAGTACTCTGCTTGGTATATAAGGAACAATGAGGTCTTTGATATATAGTGGTGCCTGGTTGTGGAGGGCTTTATATGTAAGGAGAAGGATTTTAAATTCTATTCTAGATTCAACAGGCAGCCAATGAAGAGAGGCTAAAACTGGAGAAATATGATCTCTCATGCTGGTTCTGGTCAGGACTCTGGCTGCAGAATTCTGGATCAGCTGAAGGCTTTTCAGGGCATATTTAGGACAGCCCAGTAATAGAGAGTTACAGTAATCTAGTCTCGAAGTAACAAAAGCGTGAACCAGTTTTTCTGCATCACTCCGAGACAGAATGTCCCTAATTTTGGCTATATTACGTAAATGAAAGAAGGCTGTTTTAGTAACCTGCTTAATATGTGGACCAAAGGACAGGTCAGGGTCAAATATTACTCCAAGGTTTCTCACTGTAGCACTGGAAGCTAAAGTAATGCCATCCAGGTTCATTACAAAACCGGAAAATTTAGCTCTGAGTTTTTCAGATCCAACGAGAATTACTTCAGTCTTATCTGAGTTTAAGAGGAGAAAAAAATATCACTGGGTCATCAAAATGATTTGGAAGCAGAGTTTTAATGTTGGGAACTTAGTGTTGCTTTAAAGTTTCCTGCCAATAAATGTATTTTCACTCAAAAATGTAAAGGTCACAATGAAGCTAAAGGGTCAAAGCACCACTGATATGTGAAAGTGTGAACTTCCTCTGGGAATGATGTATTTAGAGGCGAAGTGATGGGTCAACACTGACTGATCCCTGCAGCCATGTTTACTCACATTGGGTGGCAAACATGCGTTATGCTGTAAAACCAATTAGCTGTGTTAACTGTGGACACACATCCTCACCTCAGTGAGACAAAACGAGGTCTTTAACATTTATATTCAACTGCAACTCTTTTCCTGTAAAATATGACTGGGATGATGAAATTATTTATTGAAAATGAAACATTTTTATTCCTGATTCCTGACACAGTGTTTTGTTTCCTGCACAGGCTTGTCTGTTTATGTTTTTGTGGAATAAATACGAGATATCTGTTTAAATATTCTTGTCTGTGCTGTTGATGGGGAAGTTGTTATTGCAGCATTTCTCTCTTTAACCAACAACTCTGACGAAACTCTGCGTTGTTTGGCTCAGATCAGAAGGAAAAAAAAAAAAAAAAACCAGTAGGGAGACAGTGGGATGCTGAAAGAGGCTGAGCAGTGAAGTTTCATAACAGGAGCATCATGGCTGTGTACGGCTGGACCCCCACTGTGTGTTTGTCCTGCATGTACCCTGCGTGAGGTCTCGTCCTCCCCTTTTCCTGTCTTCATCTCTCCGTCGTAGCCAGCTGGTACTGAGCAGAGGTATTCATCCATCCCTGCGCACGTATTTTTTTTTCTGCTGTCCCAGCTGCTCTCTCTACCTCTCTCTGCCACCCCCTCCTCTCCCCTCCTTTGCCTCCACTCCCTCCCCCTCCACCTCCTCCGATCTCAACCTCCTTTCCTCTGTCATTTCCCTGCTGTTGGCGTGTCCCGACGACACGCCGCGGACCGAGCGTGTGCGTCAGAGTGTACATTTAGGATGGCTTGGAGCTCAGGTGCTGCCAGCAGACTTGTGGAACCAGTTAAGCTGCCAACAGGACCAGTATATTTACCAAGAGCTTTTTCCTAGGGTAGGGGCTGGAGACTGAGCCCCATCTTGGACCTCCATCCCTGGAGTTCTCTTAATGATACCTGTAACTGAGCTATTTTTAGACATAATTGGAGAACATGAGACCATTTCAGCTGTGTATGGATCTTAGTAGTTGAAAGGACTTTCTTTTATATTTTAGATTTAATTATGTTTTACTCATTTTTGCACTTTTTGCAGTGGAAGCAGCTGCCTTATCAGGGAGGATTTTTGAGGAGCGTGTCGTGTCTCTGTCCTGCCCCAAACTGGATCATAGCATCTGTACACTGTGGATAGCTGCTGAAGGAGAAAAGGAACAAAAGGGAGAGAGAAAAGACTGAAAAAGGAGAAGAGGCAAGTGCCTCCTGGACAATCACACCTTCTCAGACAAAACCACAGCCAAGAAAAAGAGGAAAAAAAAAACCTAACAATTAAGAGCAGAGGTGGAAAACAGGCTAAAGGAAACACTGATTCCACGCTCCGGCTCTCCTTCCCACCTGTGTGGATTAATTGGGCTGAACCAGCATGGCGCACGCCGCGTCGCAGCTGAAGAAAAAGGCAGACGAGAACCTCAACGCTGCAGAGGAAGAGAAGGAGAAGAAGAAGGCGAAGAAGCGAGTGCGTGAAGTGAAGAAAAAGGTACAAAAAGAGGAGAAAAAAGGGGAGGAAAGGGGAGTTTGAAAGGAGAGGAAAGTGGTGGTGAAACGGAAGCAGGAGAACTGGTGGATGGAAGGTTTGAGTCGTGTCAGTCTAGTAAAGTCTGGGAGCTTCTCTTTTGTCATGATGCAGCCTCACATGCACACACACAACCCCCAGCGGGATGAGAGGGGGGATCCCAGTGGGAATACTGAGCCGTGACGGGGGGTGGATGGCTGGAAGGAAAAGAAAGATGGATGAGCAGAGAGTACGCACAGGGAGAAGGAGTGAAAGCAGGGATCCGCTATAGAGGACAGGCTGGTATTTTTGGCAGCATCTGTGTGTGTGTGTGTGTGTGTGTGTGTGTGTGTGTGTGTGTGTGTGTGTGAGAGAGCGAGAAGAGACCTGATCACACACACCACATAAACATTACTCTCATTAAAGAGATTTAATCAGAAAAAAGTTGCTTCCTTTGCCTTAAAAAAGCTGTAATTTCCTCCCATCGGGTTCAGCTTCAGGTGTGTGTCCTCTGTGTGTGTTTACTGGAAACCAAACATGCGACTTGAGGAGAGAAATATAAACGTAGCAGCAGTCACGCCCTGCAGTCAGGCGCGGGGTGTTCCTGTGCACGGCCGCCTTCATGCAAGGACAAAGTTCAGACTTGATCCTTGACTAGCAGGTGATCAATAGGTCTGATTTGGGATCAATATGATCCCTTCTGATGGCTTCATTTGGCTGATTGAAGCTTTTTTTTTTTTCCTGAGGTTGATGTTAATGAAGGGTTGAGTGTTTGAATAACTTAGTTGACCTGTGTGTACGTGTGTGTTGGGTGTGCGTTGTTTTTTATTGCCACGCGATCCAGAGGCCATTATCAGTTCCCGGCGAGCCACCTGTCACGAGGGGTCGATACGCTGACCTCATTAGTGTCAAGGTTAAAATGGAAAGAGAGGTGACTCACTTTGTGTGTTTGGGATGTTGGTGATGGCGCTGCACGGGGAATACGTGTCAGGGCGGTGCCGCTCACTTCGCAGCAGGAAAGTTCTCCAGGTTCAGAGTCGCTGATGCTTCATGCTGGATGTTTTTCTTATTCCTGAATGTTTTCTCAGGTGTTTGCATGTGAGTGTGAGTCTCCGTCTGCACTGGCAGTGTTCAGGAGGAGCCACACCTCTCTCAGGGCTCTGACCGGCTTCAGTCCTCATCAGGGGGAAATGGATGCAGAAACTGATTCAGTTCATTGGTAGCAAAAATTAGAAATTTAAGAGGAAACATGAAAGAAAAAAGTCCACATGCAGAAGAGACAAACTGAGTCACTAGAAATGCCTGGCTGTTTTCCAGATCTTTTTGCAGAGAATAAAACCAAACTTCTAACCCACTAAAGACTTCATTCTCAATGTTTTACTGTCTTAAGCTGACATTTGTTTCAGTTTGGCTCAGTAAATCAGTGAAGATTAAAATTGTTGCCAAAATCTTGACTTAAAACGGTTGGAAAAGAGAAAGCAGTCAGCTTTAAAAGAGAACAGCATAGTGGTGGTCCACATCAGTGAAATTACAGACCTCTTTATGGGGTCTTTTGGCCTTTGATAAGGCTTCTAAATGTTGTGCTTATCCTGCTCCCTGTGACTTTCTGACCACTACTCCCATGAGTTCTGTGTCACATCCCACAGAATCCCAAACCCACTTTGTGTGTGGAGGAAAAAAAAGCCCCTTTGTTCCACCTTTAGTCTTGGAATTTATTCATTAAAGTCCTGCTTTAATCTTTGACTTCATTTGTTCGTTCCAACGCTATGATTTTTATCTGGAGCAGAAGAACCTTCTTCATGACCATTCAGTTCTTGATTAGATGAATAATTAATCTCCCCAACTCTGTTATTGTGCTAAACGCCGTTAGCCGCTCTTGCATGAAGTCCACCTCTTACATCGGCTGTAATTGAAACAGGGATGTTATTGGTCGGCGAGGCAACGGCGAGCACAAACGCAGCCGCTAATGATGTGTGATAAAACTGCATTATGACGCTTTTTAAGCTGACTCTGAAAGCAATTCAGGTTGTTTCAGGTTTTGACTTTGAGCGATCAAAGTAGCGTGAATGTGAGCGCAAACGGAGTCACGGAGGTTCGACCTTGATTTGAGCATGCGTGACCACTGATTGATGATTTGCGATCGAGGCAACAGGTGAGGGAGACGTGTTGCTTGCGGAAAAGGGCGTGCAAGGTGACATCAGCAGTTTGTAGCGTAACGTAGAGAGCCATATCAGCTATCTTTGGCTCACTCAAGGTAAATCTATATCGCTGTCTGCCCAGGGCCAGGACTTGGCACCAAGGTGCAAAAAAAAATCCTCTCCCTCCTCGGATCACATCACCTCAATTATTTTCCTTTTCTCCTCCTCGCCTGGCGTGATCTCCGTTTATCTCACAACGCACGGCTGGCTTTGTCTGTCCCCCTTCACAATATCAGTTCCACAGATATCAAACTACACATTTAAAGCTTTCTGCAGCCAACCAGTGTTTGTTGTTCTTACAGGAAGACAGAAAACATGCATTAAGAGCACCGAGAGAGATGTGCAGCCTTTAAATCTATTAGCTGCACGCGCCAAACAAGCGAGCTGTATCGAACGAAGAGACACCCGGTGCTTTTAAGCCGCATCGCCTGACAGGATGCAGCTTTTAGGTTGGTCGACTTCCTGGTAAACAGGTTGGATGGAAGGCTGACTGGTACGATAGATGCTGATTAGTCACAGAAATGACTGGGATGAAGAACTTTACCTGTTTGTTTGATAAATCCTGATAAATGCATGGAGGATAGCAGCCTTCTAACCTTCCTGTTGACTGACTGCCAGCAGGGTGCCGTTCATCTGATTTATCACCACTCAGCTCAGTAAGCAGCTCAGAGAAGATCTGAGAAGAGGGTTGTAGATTTTACACAAGTCAGAAATTGAACTGAATGCAGCTTTCTCTGCGCGGTCAGCTGTACAGGTTACCAGGAGTTTTACATTGTTTTCTACCACAAAACCTTTTAGGTGAATGTTTTATAGTCGGATGTGACGCAGATGGAGCCGTTTGCTTCAGCATTGTCTGTTTCCACAGATAAAAATGAAGGGATTATTGTTAAAAAGAGGATTTCTGACTCTGTTACGAGGTGTTTCAACAAGACGCTGGGCACCAAAGCATCAAGAAGTTGAGCTTTAGTAATTCTATAAGGAAAACTTTCTATTTTAGACACTTGGAGGGGCTTTCATTATCATCCTGACTTCAGTGTTGTCCAGTCAACCAGTTCAACCAATGAAGGAGGCAATACTGTAAAGGTAATAACGAGATTAAGATTAAAACTAGTTTCTAAATGTACACATTAAAGATGTTACACAGACCTCTGGATTGATGGTTGGAGAGCCATTTTTACATTTAAAACCTTGTGAATGAATATTAGCTGCAGTCCTATAAAATCCTTAGCATTGACACACTATCCTGAAAGTGAAGAGCTGTGTGTTTGTCCACCGTGGCTTCCACTGACTCTTCGCAAAGCACATCAAGTCAAATTTAAAGTTTAGAAATCATTTGACGCTGATGAGAATGAAAGGCTTTGGTCTGAAGTCGGCAGAGCATCGACGAAGTGCAGCTGCAGCCTGACAGATCCCAACACAGATCCGGGTCTGAGCTGCAGTCCTGCAGGATTTAGATGCTTTTCTGCTCCAACACACCTAGTTTTAAATGAAAAGACTCTCCTCAACAGCTTGTTTTCAGATGCTGCAAAAACAGTGATTTATCAGTGTGATTCTGGTGGGCCACAGCAAACATCTAAAACCTGCAGGACAGCCTAGATGGGACGAGACTCGCTTCGGACCGAAAGCAACACACAAGAAAAACACATTCAGCAGCTTTTTGCAACCACAAATTAACCAAAAGTGAAATTCCTATTTATTAACTGCGTTTATTTAACAGCAGATTATAGAAATAATTAAATGAAAACTACTTTAATCCCAGCGACAGATTGATATGTTTGGAGGTTTTTTATTGCTTTGTTTTTTGTTTGTTTTTTTTATTGAATTTAATGACTTTTTAAATTATTATTTTAATGATCCCATAGTTATAAAAATAACTAATTTTCATTAAGTATATAAAAAAGCGTGTTAAAGACACATAAAAACTTTCAGTAGCATGTAATAAATCTTTTGAATATAGAAGTCCTGAGTCGTATCTTTTAGAGAAACATCTGGTAAAGATGTCGCACACACCACCTGGTTTTCTGACACTTTCAGAGTCTCAGCTCATTTCTGCACCAAACTCTTGATTATTTCTGATATGCATGACGAGGCCGACAGAAAAGAACACTTGACATAAATAATCGACACCTCAGGATGATAATGTGCATGAAATGTCGAGATGAGCAGAACTGTGACGGGAGTTTACCCGGTGATGTGACAGAAAGGAGGTTTATCGGGATACAACCCGACTCCAACGATGCTTCTGTTCAGACTGACTGGAAAAACGCCTTGTGGTGCAGAAAGATGGAACCAAACACAAGTCGCACACAAAGGATGACTGAGAAGTGAGTCGGAGACGACGGGACAGGGGGGAGGGGGGAGGGGGGGGGGGGTTGCTGCTTCTTCTGAGGTTTATTTTTGGGATGGACTCAATACGGGTTTCTTTTTTTCATCTGCTGCCTCTCGTCTCCTCCACTCTACCCCCCCACCTCACCGCCCCCCACCACGACCCCCCTTTCCCCTCCAACATCTCTCCATCGTTGACTCGCCCTCCCTTGGCGGGCCTGTCGATGCCTCCCTTCCTCCATCCCGGCTTGTCTGTCAGCTGGCAGAAGGCTGCATTGTTCTGTCACACTTCTGCTTGGGGTGGGTGCACACACACACACACACACACACACACACACACACACACATTTAAAGAGGTCCCCTGTGACCAGGCATTGTACCATATTAATCCCCTGACACTTATTTAAGCCAAGACTCATATTTGAAACCTCCTCTCTCTTGCTGCGTTGCAACCAGAGTGTTTTAATCTCTTTGTCCTCGACTCCAGCAGACCTGTCCCCCATTTAAATATCCTCTCCTTACATCATCTGCACATTTCTCTTTGTTCTGGCTCCATATATACTTTATGTGTCTGGTTTTAGAGTTAAAATTGTTGTCTTTTGATGAAGTTAAGCATTTAGTGGGTCCTTCTTCACACATGCAAATATTCTTTAAAGGACTTTCTCCATCTGGAAACTATTTTTCGTTTGGGTTCGTTTTTGTGACGGTAACTCAAGAAGAGTCTGAGGGAAAGCTGACAGCCATTTCACCTTTTTCTCCAAGTTAATTCACTTCCTCTCAGTCAGTGAATCAGTCAATCCATCAGTCATTTCTCTGAAAGACAGCACTTGGTTCGACGTTTTTATTATTTGACTCTTTATTAACAGAAACGGGATGTTTTTATGGATGTCTTTGATTGTTTTGTTTTGGGTTTTTTTTTTTTTGGAAAAACAACCCAGAAGAACAATCAGACATATATTTTCTTAACTTTTTAAGACTTTTGAAAGATTAAAAAGAGAAAGTAAGGCATTACTTTGAGTCAATGTTGAGGTGTAATCTTAAAATTGATAAATGCACAACTAAGCCTGAACCTGTGATTCAGACCAACACCTTCCACGGGGAAAAAAACCACGGAGGCTTGAAAATAGAAATAAATGATATACGTTATTGATCCAGACAGCTTTGATTGCAGCACACATTCGTCATCAGAACATCTCCAGAAGCTTCTATAAAAGCCACAACATTTGTTTTGCATCGATTCTTCTCCATGATCTTGCATTGATGTTCAGAGTTGGACTGCAGCGCCAAGTCTTCTCCATCCATCCCATCATGCACTTTCTTCATCAGCTGTCTAATTTCTGTGTTTCCTACCAAACAGAAGCCAATGTATCTCAATTACCCTTCATTAATAGGAGGTTTTTATTGAGTCTGTGCAGCTTTTATGTTCCATTTACACTTAGCAGCTTCACATTATGCATCTCAAATGCTGCTGTTGATTTTCTCTGCTTGGATTTCACAGAATGTTTAAACCAGATGAAATTATGTTCAAGATCTCCTTCCAACTACATTTCTTTCTGAAAGATGACGCTTTGCCACCATCCCTCCTGGTTTTAATAATGCATTGCAGCTCTTAGCATAGTTCTAGTTGCTTCTTGAGTTCCTTTAGTTGTTTTGTGCATGATTCAGTCAAAAGGATTTGACCCAAATAAAACAAGCTGGATCTTCAGAGATGGTTTTTTAAAGAACAAGACGCCGCTCACTGCAGCAGGTCGAGATGAATAACTTGTTGCCAAAACAAAGATAATTGCTATATTTTTCCAGTAGCTGAATCTTCGTTTTTCTCGTAGTTAAATCAAAGCAATGATTGTTTTGTTGTTGATTTCCTCCGTTACTAAATGTCTCATCTGCGTTGGGAGCTTTACACAGGGTTGTGCTCAGTACAGATACCTGAGCATTTCCTCCTGCAGCGGCTGGAAGGAGACGGTGGGAGTGAGCCATTATGTTAAAGCTGCAGCCCATAAAGCAGAAAGACATTTAAAATCCTCCTGCTCAGATAGAAACTGCAGATCTCATCACGTTACAACATACTGACTGAAACTGTCATTTTTGATAGTTTAAAATGAGCATGACTCTGATTTAGCCTCAGTCATCACTGAAGGAAGAAGAAAGTAGCAGAAAAGTGTCATTTATTCATATTTGGGTGTTTTTTCAGTCATAAAATGTAAAACAAGAAAACAAACAAGAAGAAACAAGCAAACTGAAAAGAAGTAATCAGTAAACAGTCAAATGGAAGAATAATGAAGCAGGACCTTCTTTTTTTAAAAAACCAAAAATGAAGCTTCATGAATCCCAACAACAGATTTACGTCTCCTTTAATTCCTTTTTTGGCCCTTGGTACCATGAATTAAGTCTCTGAAGTCATACTTCAGAAATAATTGAAATAATCTTTAAATGCTGGCTGGGAGTGACTTTAATTTAGCTCTATACTTTATTTGCATTATTTAGTAATACACCCATTCTGTTGCTCCTTCTTTGACACCACTTACAAAAACCAGCTTGAAACCTCATTTTAGACCTAAAAAGTACTTCATTTATGACCTCAGAATAACGGAAGCTTATCTGTATTATTGTCCGACCACGTGTGAGCTTCACAAGCTGCAGCACCAGAAGAAGAGAAGCAGGAAAAAACTGGTTCTAAAGGAAGCGATCCGGATCTGCTCTTCATCTGTCCGTGTTTCACCTCTTCATCAGGCCAAATGACATGATAGTTTTTGTAATGATGCTCTCAGACAAGCAGACCTACAGAAACACGTGATCTAACTGAGTGGAGAGCGTTATAAATTATGGAACGACTCCATTACAAGGCAAAGAATCAAGACGGCTGGACTGGAGAGGAGTGTAGACATGAGAGCATAGCTTTGGGGGGAAAAGGGAGAGTCTGAGGAGAACAGATGGAGCTAGAACTGTGGCGTTAAAGCACTGAAAGACAGTCATAAAGGTGACATGTTTTATGCCATACTTGTGGCACCAGCTCACAGTTTTCACAGTAGCGTGGCTTTAGAGGGGGTTGCTGGGCCACAGGATTGGTGCAGAGGCTGCCAAGCAGTGATTGGTGGACAGGAAAGATGAGGAGGGGTCGGCGAGGATGCGGGGGAGAGGTACCACATCCTCAACACACTGCAAAAAGAGATAGGAAGAAAAGGGATGAAATCAAATGAAACTAAGGGGGGTTAGCGATGGCATGCTGGGGGGAAAGCAGTTAGATAAAGGAGAGAGAACAAGTAGGAGAGCAGAGTGGGCGAAAAGATGGAGAGAATGATGAGGATGTTGTTAGTTAGGCCTTTTATCCTCCCTTCCTCCGCCTCCCTGCAGCATCGTTCTCGCTTCTCTCCTCTGCAGTGGAAGATCGACACTAAGAACTGGGACAGTCATTCATTTATTCAACACACACACACACACACACACTTGCATCTCGGCAGATTTAGCCCATTTTGCCGTCTCATTTCACTCAAGGCTTCACTTTGTGTTGGCATGAAGACATCACAATACGGTAAACTGATTCGGTCTGCGTGAAGCCTGTTCATCGCAGAGAAATGTTCCTCCTCCTGCAGCCAACAACCATGTGTTGGAAACTATAGTTCCCAACTGTTCATAGGTTCATTCATTATCCTAACCGCTTAGTCTGATGAAGGGTTGCAGGGAAGCAGGAGCCTATCCCAGCAGTCTCTGGGCGAAAGGCGGGGTCTTGGACAGCTCGCCTGTCCATCACAGGGTTGTTGTACTCCCCTATCCAAGGAATGAGAAGCGTTTAATCAGGGATGTTCTACACGTTGCCTGCAACACACATTCAGCTCACACCCTCAGTAATAAACATGTTGGACTTTTTAAGGCTAGTTTCCATTTAAATCCACAAAAACAAACTGATCCAAGACTTTTTTACTCTAATATCTTTTTCACTAACAAAAACAAATACCAGAAATGAAGTCTCATTGAAAGTTTTGATTGAATATAAATCATAAAAAGACCGAATGGTGAGATGAGTGGACCTGAAAGGGATCAGGACTGTTTTATGGACAGGATACTGCCAGTGTGTGAGGTCTTGATCCGTAGCCTGATTCCATCAGATGGGATGTGGGAGTCCTATCTGCCTGGCTGGATTTCCTGTGAGAAGTGGGGGTTTGGAAGGTGAGCAGTGGGAGACCTTTCTGGATCTGACAGGAACACAGACTGACAGAGACTTACCTGCACACACACACACACACCATTCACTGGAATTTCCTTTATCTTCATGTGTGTGTCAGACTCAGAAGAAAGAGAAGAAGCTTGTTTTGTTTCAGAAATTTATGCAAAAACTCAGCCTTAAAGGTAGAGTATGTAAGATTTTCAAAATAAATTAACTAAAAAAATAACTACAATCATAATTAGATAGTTTTTTTAAACATGTAGGTTCCAGTCTGTCCATATTTGATGTGTTATTAAATTACAAGTTTAATTAATGACAAAAACCCTTCTTAAATGTTTGCCTACCAGTAAAAAAAAAAAGTGTCTTTTGTCATTTGTCATCAATTCAACTTGTAATTTAATAACACATCAACATATATATATATATATATATATATATATATATATATATATATATATATATATATATATATATATATATATATGCATAACTGAACTCCAGCTACATTCTCCACTCATCTGTACACCTCTGGAGCATGAAGCTGTTCATCAGGAAATGTTTTGGGAGTTTCCTAACAGTAAACTTTGTAACATTTTGTAACATTTTTCTCACTCATTTTGTTCATTACGTCTGTTTCTTGTTGATGACCATTCAATGAGACAATAACAACAGAGAGGCGTTCACCCTGGAAAGGCTGAGGAAGCAAGTCAAAGCCTCGTCTTGTTTTAAGACCTGACGGTAGCTTTACCGCTTGAGTTGCATTAACAACAAGGAGCAGTAGGTGTTACGAGGCTTTCGCCCACATCCGGCCATTGTGGAGGGAATTATTTCACTGTGATTCATCTTGGGGTTATAATAAGATGCTAAAAGCCATGAAAAAATAACTCAACACCCACATATAGTGAAGGTGTTTCGGGCTTGTTTTATATATCACATTTGCAAACCTCAGCATTGCTTCTCCATCAGGATCAGAGTATCTGAACCGCCAACATGAGTACAATTATGGTAAAAGCTTTCATTCAGTAGTAGTGTTTTTATTTATTTTATTCTGGGTTTTTTTTTTTACATTTGCCAAGCATAAAAGTAAAAACTCCTAAAAGAAAAAAAACACAACATTGTTCCATCTGTTTGTTGTTGTGCTGTTAACCACTTGACTCGCTCATGAAACTGCTTTTTCATGCCAAATGCTCTTTAGAAAGTATTAAAATATAGCAGAAATACTGAGTATTTAATATTAAATGGTTGTTTCTTTTTAAATGTCTGCCTCTTCATGTCACAGTGGTAGTATTTTTTTATCGTCCTGATGCCAGTAAGTCGTCGTGGCCAGGACGCCTGAGCGTCAGCAGCAAGCGGAAGCAGCCATGCTGACGTTGGACATCCAGCTGAAAGTGTTTTATTGATTAATCAGGCAATTCCTTAATTAGCTGTGGGCCATTGATCGTGCATTGCTACTGTGTTATCTTTTTGCCATAGGTTACATTGCTCTCATTGTGTTTGTTAAAAAGAAGAAGAAAAAAATTATAAAGTGAGATATTTTAGTTTAGGCTCAGAAGCAAAACAAACAAAAAAAACTAAAATCAATGACTTTCCAGTTTTATCTTTGGTGTGTTTGAGTTTTAAAAAAAGGTTGTATATTTATAGATGCTTAATTGTGACATTTAGTTGAAAAAAAAAAGTTAAGGATGACTTCATGAGATTTTTGGTAATATGTTTTACTTTGAGTAATTGAATCATATTTAACTGTATAAATCGAAAGTAATATGTTCTTTGTTTACTCTGTGACCCTAAAAAAACATTTCTAAAGCATTTTATATCATAGATAAATGAAAATAATTAGTTTGTGACCGTGTATTAGCATAGAGGCTAACAGCTAGCACCTTGAAGCTAGTTACCAAGTTCCATGGCAACTCCCACAGATGATAATTAGCCTTTCTAGTCAAGCAAATATCAAATACAAGCTAACAACCTTCTGCTGACAATTAGTCAGCAGACGGCACTAGTTAGTGAAAGTTAACAGGTTTAGCTTTTAAATTAGCTTGTCTTCTTGTTTCAGTGACAGATTGTACAGCATGCTACCACCTCATATTGTTGCCTTGGCTGTGCTGCCTGTAGGCTATTCCCATACACTAAAGAAATTTAAATGCTATAATGCAGGCTTTGTGTTTTTTTATTTGAGATAAATACAGTTAGTTTTTAATATTTTATCAGCCTTTTAAATAAACAGCTGATCACAGAAATTCCCGAAACAAATAACAATAAATGTAGAACAAAGCTTTAACTTTATGACACTTTACATTCACTAATTTCTTCACTCTTTCCACATGTACTGGTAATTTATGTATCACTCATAGACTGTATATAAAAAGATGGACATAGCCTCCGTGACGTCACCCGTAGGTTTCTGAAGAGCTGAATTGAAGCTTGGTGGGCGGTTCCTACCATCGCCATCTTGGCAGGGTCATGCACGTCATCTCGCCCGGAAAATACAAATATGGGCAAAGAGGTCGAGCTGAGAGGGGGGCTGTGAGCGTCATGGTGGATGATTGACATTGAGCGAACTCCGAGCTGCCTGTAGCTAAGAGCTAACCGAGCTAACCTGGAGATAACAGGAGCTAACCAGCTAACGGAGGTAAGCGGGCTAAAGCTAAGTCATGTTGTTAACCGACTAAAAGCTGCGGTTGTTCCAAGTTCTTCTGACTTGAAGCGGGAGATCGGGTACCTGTCAATCTAAAGGACATGCCCCTGAATATGCCGAATTTCGAGATTAAATTACTTTTAAACGGGCGAGTTAGAAAAAAATTCACTCCCCCCACAGTTGTTATGAAGGTAAACCTGACCTATAAACCTAAAATGAATTTTTGAACCAGGCTGTAAACATGTTTATTTCTGCTGTAAACATGTTTATTTCTGCTGTGAAGTTGGTCTTTTTAACATGGGAGTCTATAATGGGATTCGCTCTGTTTTGCAGCCCATTGTGGATGAACGAGGAACTGCAGTTTTATACACTTCCGCATAGGCTTCACTTTTAACCACCGAAGGCTCCGTCTATCTTTCACATACGGTCTATGGTACCACTAGACTCCCTGGCTTCTAAGAGCTTGCCCCCTTCCTCCTACCACACAATGGTATGATCCTCGTCTCTCCTGGTATGCGATTGGTCACTGGGTGAACCAGTTAAAGTAAAGTCCTACCCTTTCCAAAAAAAACGGGCTGTTTCCGAATGTCCACACTACTCCCTAATCCATCATTGACTACATAGGGCTACACTGTACACTACGGAACTCATTCTGTTGGTGATTCGGACACAAAGCTGGATATTTTGTCCTTGCCGCAGATCACGTGACTACCCATTGTCACCACGGCAACCATCACGCATCGTTCCAAATCTAATCCAAACTCATGTGAAAAATTGTATTATAAATATATATATATATATATATATATATATATATATATGTATGTATATATATATATATATATATATATATATATATATATATATATATATATATATATATATATATATATATATATATATATATTGTATTTTAGCATTTCATAGTTGCACATTTATTCAACAGATAAAGATATAAAATGAATTATCTACCGTTTTTTCTTAACCTGCTTTGACATTCGTGTCACTTGCGTCATTTTAAGCTCCTGCCCGCAATGCATTGTGGTCTACATTGACCCGTCTAGTGACCATCGATGCTCGCTACTTTTCAAGACGCATTGTGGGTAATTTTGAGTGCACTACTGTTTTCTCTCTGGACATTTGGACACCCCTAGAAAAAGGTGTGACCACTATATAGGACACTATGTAGGGAAGAGGGTGGACATTTTGGCACAGCCAGTGTCTTCTTCTTGTTCACTAAGAAGAATCAGCTCTTTAAATTGATTAATTTAATGCACCAACTTTTATAATGCTGCACTCTGTAGTGACTGAAATATGTTAACAGCTGGTAGATGAATAGCTAATAATGTTTGTACAGAGATGCGTATAAGGATGAGAGGATGCTACGGTATCTGCACATCTGCTAAATTTTGTTATCTTTACTTTGATTATTTTAAAATAAAAGCATGTTACTTGCTAATCTGAATACATTTAAACTCGGTGGTTATGGTAAAAACATCATCATCTTAACTTTAGCTGTTGCTCTGTCCCAGTCTCAGAGCTGCTCACAATGCACCAGTCTTTTAGGCTCACTAATCTTTAATCAATATTGCCTCATAAATCCAATTGCAATCTGGCTCTCTGCATAATGTGGATGAAGTGCATGCTGCAGGTTTTGTAAGAGCAGGACTTCTGCATGCATGCCTGGGCCACACGTTTGCTGCTTGTCCCTGCTGATACCCTGCGTGTCGCGCATGCTTTTGGTTAAGGAGTTAATTTATTCATGACCAGGACTCAGTCTCTGTTGGAGATGATAAGCATGGAGCAGTCCCACATTAGCTGATGCCCCGTTTCTTTCTGGACCTCATTGTGCTCATAAATCTCACAGTTAAAACACACACATCCCTGCACTCTGCCAGTTGGGGTGAGAGTGTTTTTAAAGATTCTGGAGCTAATGCTTCCTTTCAGGCTGCTTGTGTGTCTGCCAGCTTCACCGTATGCTGTACATACAGCCTTACATCAGCTCAGAGCCTGCGATCCAGCAGCAGAGCAGCGTCATCTGCCTCCACCCAGTGAGGGGAGAGCGAAGCAGATCCCTCGGCCAATTGCAGGAGGAGCCAGCCGGGGACAAGGCTAATGTCTAATGTCTGGAGTTTGAACATCTTAAAAAGATATGGCCACCTGATTTGTGAGTCAGAACTGGAAATACACACCAAAGTCCCAAATCTGGAGGTTGTTACGTCAGATGAAATGTGAAAAGACTGACAGAAAAAAGAGGTGATGAGGAGTTTTATATGCTGTTTTTATCCTCCTCCATCTGTATCTTTAGTGCTCTGAGAACGCTAAGACTGCAGTGGCCAAGCAGCCAATCAGATTGCAGCACTCAGCAGTCAGTCAGAAGCAAGACAACCCATACACACACACACACACACACACACACACACACACAGATGAAACAGACACATCGCCTTCATATGGACGTTTGTATTGATGTCATCATAAACAATAAGCGGTAGCAAATGACGTTCGTTTTCTCAGGACGTGACTCATTTTTATGTAACCAGCTGTTTACACAGTATTAACAAAAATACAGATTAGATACCACAATAGGATAATTACATTTCCAGAGACCAAATTAGACACACACTTCTTTTTATTTACATACCATATAAGGACATGATATCATCATTTATGCGCGTGTGTTTCTGTCTTTCAGCAGTTGATGTAGTTCAACAAAGTGACCACTAGGGTCTGATAGAGGACCTAATGACCAGACAAGCTGGGAGTTTTATGTGTATGATTGAACATGTAAAGCAGTGTTTCTCAATCCAGGTCCTCAGCCCACCCCCCCCATGTCCTGCATGTTTTACATGTAACCCTACTTTAAAACACCTGAATGAAACCAAAGGCTCATTGAAAGGCTGGAAAGAACCTGATGAGGATGTTGAATTCTCTGGCTCAGGTATTTTGGAGGAGGGACGTGTCTAAAACATGCAGGTCAGGGGGTCCTGAGGACCTGGATTGAGAAACTGCAGTGAAGTGTGTGAATGTGAATACCTAAATTATTCAGGAAAAACACATTTGGCAATGTGTTGCACTTTCAGATACAGAAGAATAAGTCCATTGATTGGTTGAGTTATGTTTTGGCTAAAATGTGACCCAGATGTGGTTTTTCTTCCTCATAGATGGAAATGAAGGGTGCCAAAGTTATGTCTGTATCTCTAATCCTCTTTTATTAGTGCTGTGAAAGACAAAGAGCATTTTTCTTATTTGTTCTTTGAGCTGTGCAGAAATTAAACAGCTCTCTGCTCACAAACACAACAGGCTTATGTTACATTGTCCTGGATCCTGTTTGCTGAAATTGTTTGGATATTTTTTCTCTTTTTTGAGTCATTAACTCATAGTATAACGCTGTATTTAATTATGGCCTTGTTTGAAACTTTGCAACTTATCTAAAAAAAAGTAATTTTGATTTCTTTAAAGATTGTTGATGAGTCTCCATAATGGTCCTTGCAGACATTTTGTTTAAAGGGAAAGCCTCTACATTGCTGTTCCTTGACATGAATCACACACTGAATGAAAAAAACATTCAACGTGCTTCCCCCAGTGATGAGATCAAGAGTTTAACATAAAAAATGGACTCAAATTAAAGATTTTGAGATTCAACAGAGATCTTTTGAGATCTCCTGAAAAACCAGCAGCTTGCAGCCATAAACACCTGGTTAGAAATCATGTTTGAATCTGACAAATTTCTGTTGCAGCAAAATTTACAAGGCAAAGCCTGAAGGCATATATAAGTGCTGACATGTTTCAAAGCGCCAGTAAAATTCAGAACCCGGTGGATAACGTTTTGTCATCTTATTTAAACTTGTGTAAAGGAAAGTGTGTGTTTAGCCACATGTGTTCAGTTCATCTGTAATTTCTTCAGGTCAAACGGAGCCAGAAACACAACAGTGTTTGAAATAAGTTTTTTTTTTTGTTGTTTGTTTTTTTTTAATGCACTCAACTTTCTTCTCTTTATTTTTTGAAAAATTTTTGTTGGAAAAAAGTTCAATATTTTTTCTGTGATTTGACATTAATCCCTAAAGTGTTTCCAACAGCTGAAATAAATAAAAGACAAACATAAAAGCGAACCTTGTGTCCTTGACGGGGGACCCTCATTCGTTTGTAACATCTGCATGTGAAGTCCCAGATGTGGTGCCAAATCCATGGCGCTTGCTTTGTTTCTGTTAATCCACTTAGTGCTTCAACTTCACCCAGCAGCACATTATGAACCCATGAAATTTAGGACCTATAGTTGCCATGGCAACCCCTCTTTCTGCCTCATCTATACTTCCTCCCGTCACAGACACCATAAACCGCTAAAGATACATCATTTAGTTGTGTGTGTGTGTGTAAGTGTGTTTATGCCTGCAGAAACAGGGCAGAAACATTCCTCTACCTGGCGTTTACGTTCACAGTATTGATCAGCATCAACAACAGTGAATAATTTTGTGAATTCTTTGTCCGAAACTATGAATTTCTACAAATATTTTCAAATTAAACCAAATGTAGGATTCGTTTAGAGGAAAGACACAATTTATGTTCTTAAAAAGATTTGTCCAGAAGCATTTCAAGAGGAGTTGCTTTGCTTCACGTCAGATCTCTGCTGTAAAACATTCCAGACACGATGAAAAAAGTTAGATCAGTTATCTTATAAAACATTTTTATCTGCAGAGGGACAAAGAAACATTTAGGAGTTTCATGCAAATCATTCAAGCTGGTGTTTAGGAAAAATGTGCCTTTAAATCGCTAAACCTATTTCCTCATTCTGCAGCTGAGCAGGAGGGCTGCAGCTGCTCATGTTTTCTCATTGAATAGATCCAAAAGGATCCCACAGCTACATGCGTGACACTTGTCGTTTCGTCAAGTAGATGCCGTTTTTTTTCCTCCTTGTGAAGCTGAATCTGAATTTGGTTGAGCTATTTCTGAATCGTGTCTGTTTGTCAACAGCTCTTACATTTCCTGCTAAAAGACTCCAGCTGTGCCCGTCAGTCACAGTGAGGGTTTTCTGACATGTCTGTGTTCAAACATTTCCTCAAATTTTCTGCTAAAACCTTCTCAGTCTGCTTTACGTCTTCCACTGACCCAGTTTTTCCTCATCAGGGATGACTCGTGTTTTTCTGTGCTGTTATTACTCACATTAAACTGCATCAGAAGAACCTCAAAACCAACAATTTCTCAACCGTTTGATGCATCATGTCACTGCAGTGACACCTGTTAAAGGCTGTTTTCTAGTATATTTATAAGTTATGGAATATTTGTAATTTTGCCACTTCAGTAGACAGAGTCAGCCAACACACTAGAGAATAAACAAATAAAGTCTTAAATTTCACATATACACAAAGACATAATTACTAACTTTACCTCAGAGATAAACAAGACAAGAAAATGATACTAGTCAATTATTATAGAATATTTATATTATATAAATATGACTATTATTTTATAAAATTTCTATAGAAGAAGCTAAAAAAAATAAAAGAAAAGCATCTTTGTAAATGTCTGTAGTATAATATTGCATGTGATAAAAATGTGGCACTGCTTCAGAGAGTTCATTTATGTAAATCTGTTTAAAAACATCCGTGATGCATTGTCCAACCACGAGGACGGGTTTTGTTTTTATGAAGGAAGCAGTCTGAGCTGCTTTATTATGGATTCAGAGTATTCTAGCCTTATAAAGGAGCCTTGCTGCACAGGGTTGAAGGTTTCTAGGTGTAGATGCTGCTGGTGTAGCTGGTGCCAAAGCCGGCTTCACCCTGGAATCCTCTGGAGTACAGCTTGGCACATTTAGAACCGCGTGTGTTTTGATCTCTGACTGTCATGGAAAATCTGGGTTCATTGGGAGCATCCTGGATCAGCTGGACCAACATTTTAATTTCATTTCATTTTTGTAATTTCACATCTTTTTCATGCTCCTAATAAGCATGGAAGCATCTATTTTCATAAACACCAAAACCAAACACCTGATTGGTGGATATGATGCACCAGCAAAGGAGTTTTACTGTAGTGACGGCCTTATTGCATGCCAGACAAGGAGTCACTGAACTTCAGTCTCTTCTCTCCTTGCCATCCCCTCTGCAGAATTATCAATGTCATCTTTGCTCATGTTACAGTAAACCTGCATAGGAGAGGTTGTTCCTGCTGGGTGGATGGTGTACACCCCATCCAGGCCAGAGCTGAGGTACAAAAGATACACTTCTACTGACAACATCGCAGTTAACACAGCTTTGAGCTGCAGTAAAGAGGAAAACATCAGTTTATATTGCGACCCTGTGTTGCAAAATGAAGCAAAAGATTTAAAAAGAAAACACAAATCATATTAAAATGTTTAAAACCGCACCAACATGGCAGAAAACACAATAATGTTTGACAAAAACACATTTTAGTTGTAACAGAAAACTAGATAACGAAGCACATTAAAACCTATTTTACTTTCACAAAACAGACAAAAGCAGAACAATTAAAAAAAAAAAAAGAAACCTCTTAATTCCTGCAACCAGCTGCATGAGAGGCACATTTAATAGATAGAACAGCTGCAGGGATGAATGTGCAGAGAGGTCGGTCTCTACATGACTCATCCAAACCACACCAGGAGCAACAAACGTCTCAAAAAACTAACTAGTTTCTCAGAGGTGAAACCTGATAAAAGCGTAAAGTAAGCTTATATATGGATGATAGATTTACATGCTCGTCTCGGTGGGATCGCTTTCAGAGGCAACACCTGCTGGTTAGGATGGAGACTGAAGCTGTTGCTAAAACGGTTGGCTTATAATAATCATTAGAGCTGGAAGTTACAGGTTTAATCCCAGTATAATAATGTTTCTGCTGAGTAATGCATAATGATTTACCAATGCCACAAATTCTGCTATGATGTCGAGTTTGATTAGATTCAGGAGCCAACAATCAATATGAGACAATATCACGTTTATTTAAAGCTGCACTACCGAACTTAGTTTTCACTTTGCACCTCTAGCATATACATTTTTTATGTCATTTGTTCTCTGAGCTCTCTCGAGCCAATAAAAGTCAGTCTGATGTTGACTATGTCACTTTCTCTTTTTCTTTTTCTTCATTTCGCTGTCTGGGTTATTTAGGATCATGTGTTCATATGCAGCTGCTGGTGTGTAACGTGGTATCATGAAACAAAATGCAGCTGTTGTTTAATGCTCCAGGCTGGAACGGAAGTTGTGATGTTCGCTTTCTCAGCCTTGGGATGATGCACGACAAACAGCCGTTCCAGGAATCTGCATGATGAACATCAATGTTTTATCTAAACAAGTTAGAACCAGAGACATTTTCTTTTTTGAAAAAACAGACATTTGCATTTTAGCATATTGAGCTTTAAAAAGTTTCCGTAAAAATACGAGAACTGTCAATGAATGTGCAATTCTCAATGATTGCTGGGAGAGGCTCCATCTTCCCTGCAACCTGGTTGGACTAAGCAGTGAAGAAAATGGATGGATGGATAGATGGATGGATGGATGATGGATAGATTGATGAATGGATGGATGATAGATGGATGGATGATGGATAGTTGGATGGATGGATGATGGATAGTTGGATGGATGGATGATGGATAGTTGGATGGATGGATGGATGGATAGATGATGGATGGATGGATGGATAGATGATGGATGGATGACGGATAGTTCGATGGATGATGGATAGTTGGATTGATGATGGAAAGTTGGATGGATGGATGGATGAATGGATAGATGATGGATGAATGATGGATAGTTGGATGAATAGATGGATTATGGATGGATGAATGATAGATAGTTGGATGGATGGATGGATGGATAGATGATGGATGGATGGATGGATGGATGAATGATGGATAGTTGGATGAATAGATGGATTATGGATGGATGAATGATAGATAGTTGGATGGATGGATGATGGATAGTTGGATGGATGGATGATGGATAGTTGGATGGATAGATGGATGGATGGACGGATGGATGGATATGTCATGGTGTGAAGATGTTGGACCCACATGCACGATTAAGCAATCTGGAGAATGTGAAAATGGTTTATTTGGTGAACTGAGGGGATGGTTCCGGAAAGACCCGAAGGCGGGGTTCTCTGCAAAGATAGATGTATGAGTAATGGAAATGATGGAATAATTCTCAGGGAAGTGAAGGTGTCCTACTTGTTTCGGAGTTGCCGTGAATTCGGGTGGTGTCAGGAGGTCCGAGAGGATGGATGTTGGCAGTGGGTGCCAGTGAGGGTCCTTTCGGTGGAGGGCAGATAGGCAGCGACAAGCTGATCGGATCCGGAGGATAGCCAGTGAAGAGAAAGCCAGGTTATTGGTAGGGAGTGGTTGCTGGTGATGATTGGCTGCTGGGAGGGAAATCGCAGGTAGCTCTGGAGAGTCCACAAAGGAGTGTCTCTGGAAAAAACAAGAATTTGTAAAGTCTCTCAAACGTTAGAGGAAACAGGAACTCACTGGAGGGCTTAGGTTTTACCACAGAGGCTCAACGCTCAAGCAACGAAGGACTGGCAATCAGCTGCAGATATAGTGCTGGCAGAAGATCTCTAATTCTCTACAGGTGTGCAGGTCTGCACACCTGTGGTGAAAACATCCTCCCTCTGGTGGATCCTGAAAAGAACCCACACCCCCTGACAGGATAGTTGGATGGATGATGGATGAATGATGGATAGTTGGATGGATGGATAGTTGGATGATGGATAGTTGGATGGATGGGTGGATGGATGGATGATGGATAGTTGGATGGATGAATGATGGATAGTTGGATGGATGGATGGATGGATGATGGATGATGGATAGTTGGATGGATGAATGATGGATAGTTGGATGGATGGATGGATGGATGATGGATGATGGATAGTTGGATGGATGGATGGATGGATGGATGGATGGATGGATGGATGAATGATGGATAGTTGGATGGATGGATAGATGATGGATAGTTGAATGGATGAATGATGGATGGATGGATGAATGATGGATAGTTGGATGGATGGATGGATGGATGGATGGATGATGGATAGAATATGCTGACATTACAGCAGTATTCAGTGTACATTTTTTTCTTTGTCCAACCAAATCCTTTTAGACTTTATGTATAATAACTCCCATATTTTGAATAAAGTCTTTATTTTATATAAAAATTTGTTTTTACCAAACCACATTTTTTATGTATATTTACCATTTTTTACCATGTGATGTCATATTTTTTTGTTTTCTTCTTTCTGATGAGGAAGACCAGAACCTTGCACCATGAAGTGATGCCAAATGTGCCATAAACTGCACTCATTATATGTCGCGCTGGGTTCTAATGGCTTAAGCACATCGTATATAACTGCTGCTGGATGGATGCTATTAACTGGTTGTATTGATGTATTTTTACATTTTTAATAATCAGGTGTTTACTTAATAATCACCACTCTGTCCTTTTAGAGAGATGGTGGTGGTTCTGTGTCCGTGTCCTGCTGGATCAGGACCTATACTGAACATGGACATGCTGATCTTATATTTTTAAAGCACTGAGGATAAAAGTTCAATCATTTCATATTTCTGTACAGCTTGTCACACATGTGCGTCCACACACTCACATTTGGAGCGGAGTGCCCTGTGATCCTGTGTTCCTCCAGTGAGAGTTAGTTGGAGATTAACCCTTCACCCCCACCCCACACCACCACCCTTATTCTTCTTCCTCCATGCTCTGGACTTTCTCACTGCTGTTTAGGTATTTTTAGCTGTGACATAATGCCCCTATCTCTCTCTCTCCCTCCCTCCACCACCACCGGCAGGCCCTCCCCCTGCCTGCCTCTCCTCTCTTGCCCCCATCCCACTCTTCCTAGCTTCCAGGCTAGGGCTAAGCTGCCACAGTAATTGAGTGCTCAGGTTTCACACTTTCAGCTGCAGGCAGAGAAACATGGCAGTGGAGGAGGCGGCAGAATATTTGGCAGAAGTAAGTCCTTACTGTACTTTACTATAAAGTCCGAGACTTTGTTTGCTGCTATGTAGCATTGATCTAACATGAGTTGGGGGGGGGTTATAAGGGTCACATTCAGTAATGTGGCAGTTAAATGGTCCATTAAATGGGACATTACTGGATGTTGTGGGACTGTTGTTATAGATTGAGGGTTGTTGATGGGACAGGTTGCAGTGCCACCTCTGCTGCACCACTCTGCTGCAGTGTGTGTGCTTGATGATGTGTGTGTGTGTGTGTGTGTGTGTGTGTGTTAATAGATGTGTATACTTCTGTGTGTGTGTTTGCAATCCTGTCTGCCTTCCTGTGATTGAGCATTTATACTTTTTTGTTGCTATGAATCTGTACATGAAACTGCTCTGTAGATCCAGCTTCATGCTGCAGACTGATGTGACTGGAAGCACCTGACCTTGGACAGTGGCGCATGCTCGTTGTGTTTGGGTAAAACGAGGAAAAATAGATCAGAATGGATTGCTTAGAATTGATAGATTAAAGAAAGTAGAAGAAACTGAAAATAGAGCTCTAGATCGTTAACTTAGACCAGTTTAGTTCTGGAGAAAGACAGCTGTTGTGAACAGAAAAAGTCCCACTAAATCCAGTGATATGTGATATGCTCAATGCAGTATATCCTTGCTTTGGCTTTGGCTCATGACAGACCCTGAGCAGTGGTTTAAACAGACTTTAAGAGGAACTGATGCAAACTTGTTTCCTACCATATTAAATAAGAATGTTTACAACTAATTAAAATGTGGGGAAAATGTGTTTAATACCCTCAGAAGTGGTGAGTTTTCCAATTGTCCATGTTGGAACGAATGTGGCTGGACGAGCGTGAAGTGCGCTCTTGAAAAAGCACATTTTTTGCATATCTCTAAAGGGTGAATGAAGTTGCACAGGAATGTCATTCAGCTGATCAAGTCTCCGCTTTGGTATCTTTCAAGTTCATGCCACGCATCACATTTCATGTTTAATGTTGGTAAAGTGTGGGATGACAAAACCTCGGGCTACGACACACAGCTGCAAGTCCTCCATATAACATCCCACTTCCCACATGACAAGCAGTCATCATGATATTTTAAAGACGCACCAGAAAGACGAGCTGCTGCGTCGATCGGTGCATCGCTTCCTGCAGGATTCATGTCAGGTTCTCAGTAGCTGCAGGCTGTTGCAGCAGTACGGCTTGGTCTTCTTGGATTTCTGAGCCTTTTTTTTGGTCATACTTTAGTTGCTGAATGTTACAGTCAAACTTCTCTTACTGTTCAAGTCAATTCAGTTCAGCTCAGATTTATTTGGAAAGCCAGGGACACAGTTATCTGTCATTACTTTATGGCTTCTGGTCTGAAAGTAAATTGACCCTCGTCGTACCATTAAAGAAGCTCTGGCCAGTAAAGCAAGACCTCCTGAAGGTGTATTGAAGTAAACCTGGTGGGCTGAGGGATGGGGTCTTTGTAGATGGAGTTTTTCACAGATGTCATTAGGTCCCATCCGGTTGGTATCTCGGAAGATTGGAGACCTGTAAACTCTTGAAACTCTGGACATTTGGACATAACAAGCAGGGACTTGGAGGTCATAATGACACATGCCTGCCAGTGGTGCCTGTAAATCCAGACAACTTGTCTACATTTTTCTGTGTGCTAAAAGCGTGAAAAGGTCTTGGATTCCCTGATAATAACTCTCTGGGCATGCTCAATATCTTTCCTAGTATTTTGATCATTAATATAAATGTTAGTATATATTCTTATAGACAACAAGCAGCTCTGGCCTGGATGGGGTGTACACGCCATCCCAGCAAGGAGGAAATAAAATCTATTTAGAAAACTTATTCTAGCATCTTTGAACCCATCGTAGTTTGTGTTCATTTTGTCACCATCAAAATATGAAATGTAAGTTTAGTCAGAACTTTTACATGCCCACCGAACTGGCTAGTTTGAGCTTTTTGTCATTTTTTCCCTCTTTTCCTCATGCATGGGTGTGTTAAGGAGCATAAAACCAAAATAATCCCAAACTGAGCAACTTCTCCACTGCACATTGATATGATCCCTTATCCCACAAATTGTTTAAATCTGTTGTCTGTTTCTAGTCTTATGCTGTGAGTAAAGCTGGTGCTTCACGTCGAGTCAAACGTTTGCCCCCAACGTTGTCATTGAATATAAAACTCTTTGTTTGGCTTGTTTCACTGGGATATTCTGTGTTAGAGCTGCTCGATTATGACAAAATTATAATCTCGATTAGTTTGAATGAAACTGAGATCTTGATTATTTAACACAATTATCCAGTATTTTTAAACAACGCTGCGCGTCATGGTGTTCTAGACTCCGTGCATTATAACCGTCTAATGCACGGTTCGGAGTTGTTAAATCCGCTTTTACCGCTTATATAGGAACTATTTTACGTTGGCCTGGATGTACGTTTTATGCCAAACAACTGCTGTCAGGCTGCAGCGCGTTTCTCTCATTCACCTGTTAAAAGACGGCTGATCTGAACCAGCTGGTTAACGCGTTGCTATGGTAACGCTATGGTAACGGAGGGATATTACAGTGTTTAACTGGCCGAACTATGTATAGGAAAATAATGCAGCCAGTTGTCACTGACAATGGTATAAAGTATGTTTAGGTGAACTTCCACAACCTACTGCAGTTATTCTACATGGACCTGCAGCCGGAGCCGACTGAGACTGGCCGCCTGGGAGTGCTTTAGGACGGGAGAGGCTCCCGCTGCTCCTTCCTTACAGTAACTGCAGAACAATATGTGCCTTCAAGTCAGTCGCCTAAACACCAGAAAAGTCTCTAATAACTCCAGTAAAAGCTGCTAGATTTGTCGCTTTTAACAAAAAAAGTCTCCAGATTTAGCGAGAAAGTCTCCAAGTTGGCAACAGTGTCTGAATGAAAGCAAAGCGGCTGTGGGAGGAGTTTACAGCACAGCGCTGCAACGCCAGAGACGCTCGATTAGCAGCTGAAGACAGCAGGAGAGGAAACTGCAGAGAGAAAAATAATCACACCCTTTTATTTTTATCATTGTTAAAAACCCAGATCGTAGTTGAGATTAAATTCTGATTAATCGCCCAGCTCTATTCTGCGTATCATATTGTTTCGGCTTCTGTCAGGGCAGAATAATGATGTGATATAAAAAATAATAAAGAAAACATAAAAACCCACAGTGACATCTGCCTTCTGGGAACCCCCCCCCCCCCAATGACCCATGTGACACCATAACTGAGCTGAAGGAAACTGAGATGAATTCTGCAGATGAAGTCCAAGACAGGAACTACTGACATGAATGTTCGGCTCAACAGGAAGACATTTTTTATTCTAATTTTGTACTTGAATTCCCTCCATGGTTGACATGCCTCCACTCGCCCCTTAAACTTCCCTTCACTCATATTACAACCCTTTCTTTCTCTACTTATTTATGACATCGTAATGCTTTCAACATAGCAGATAAACAGAATATATAAAGCAAGAGAAAGACAAAGAGAGACTCAAAACGCAGGAATACGAGACGTGAAGCAGGCAGATTCAGGAGCAAAGCAGCTAAACTCGATGCTTTAGCAGGATAACTCCAAACAAGTCTAAAAAGCAAAAGTCACAAGAAAACCGGCGAAGAAAAGCTGGAATGGCAGAAAAACCAACCGGGACATAATGGACATGGTGGACATGATGGACATGATGGACATGATGGACATGATGGACATGGTGGACATGGTGGACATGATGGACATAATGGACATGATGGACATGATGGACATAATGAACATGAGGGACATAATGGACATGGTGGACATGATGGACATGGTGGACATGGTGGACATGATGGACATAATGGACATGATGGACATGGTGGACATGGTGGACATGATGGACATAATGGACATGATGGACATGGTGGACATGATGGACATAATGAACATGAGGGACATGATGGACATGATGGACATGGTGGACATGGTGGACATGATGGACATAATGAACATGATGGACATGATGGACATGGTGGACATGATGGACATAATGGACATGATGAACATGATGGACATAATGGACATGATGAACATGATGGACATGATGGACATAATGGACATGATGGATATGGTGGACATGGTGGACATGATGGACATGGTGGACATGATGGACATGATGAACATGATGGACATGATGGACATAATGGACATGATGGACATGGTGGACATGATGGACATGATGGACATGGTGGACATGATGGACATGGTGGACATGATGGACATGATGGATCTGGCAACAAACAACAGTAACCAGGAAGTGTTTTCACTGAGGGAGTTACTGATCAGAGAAGGAGCAGATGTGATCACCAACAGCAGAGGACGGGTTTTAGAGAAGTGTAGGAAGTAGCAGGAAGTCGGGCAGGGCCGCAGTCCTGCAGGTTTTCAATGTGTCCCTGCTCCAACACACCTGAAACAAATTAATGAGTCTTTGTCCAGAACTTCATAATTTAATTGGAGACAGGTGTGTTGAAGCGGGGATACATTGAAAACCTGCAGGATTACAGCCTTCGTGGGACCAAACTGAGAACCAGGAGGACGATCTTAACTAGAAATCACCAACGCCGGTCCTTGATTAAACTATTCATACTCGATGCTACTGTTCTAGATGTTTTAGGCGCTTCCCTGTTCCAACATCTTATAAAGTTCTGCATGATGACCCGTTGATTTGAATCAGGTTTTTGAAGCAGAAAAACATCTAAAACTTGTCTAACAGTTGTCCTTCAGCGCAGGAGTTTGAGATCCATGACACAGCACAGCTTATCTAGAATATAGAATATTCAAATCCCAATAATAGATCTGAACCGAGAACCTAACAGGAAGTAAATCTCACCGCATCAGAAGCCTTCAGACCGGACCTTCGGACTCGGATCAAACAAGAAAAACTTTGGACCAAATAATCCAGCATACATATGTCTTCTGTTCAACCGTGCATTTAGAGTAATCCTGCCTAAACAAACTAATTTTAGGTTTTTAAACTTTTCTTTTTATGTTTGTCACAAATATTTTTGAAAAATCTTCACCTGGACCTGCAGAGCTCTCGGTCCAGACTACTTTTAACAGGGCGATGCTTTGAGGAGGAATTCTGATAATACTCTGAATTATGTGCTGCCAGGTCAGTTTAATTGAAAAGGTTTGGCGCGGTGCCCTTGCAAGCTTTCTCAGGGCTTCAAAAAAACTCTCCACACCACACACACACACACACACACACACACACACACACACACACACACACACACACACACACTCCAGCAGTGGCCAAAAAACCCTCCACACCACACACACACACACTCCAGCAGTGGCACAGACGGACATCTATGAATGCTTCTTTTTGTGTACACATTGTTGAATTTGTGATGACAGGAAGTAGCAAACTCTTTAGATGGGTGGAGGGTTCAATTCCAGTCTTTTTGCTTATTTATTTAGAGTAAACATTGCAGCTCGCTGCAAATATTTCAGTCATGCATGAATGCAAGGAGTAAACAGTACAGGGGCGGCTGTAGCTCAGGAGGAAGAGCAGTTGTCCTTCAACTGGTAAGTTGGGGGATCAATTCCAGGCTTCCCCTGAAATGCCGAAGTGTCCTAGGGCAAGACACTGCCCCCCCGATGTGCCTATCGGGGTATGAGTGTGTTGAATGGGTGAATGTGACAAGTAGTGTAAAGCGCTTTGAGTGGTCTGTATGACTAGAAAAGCACTATAGAAATAGAAGTTTTTTGTTTTGTTTTTTTTACTGTAATCCAATTTTGTGCATCTTTCTTTACATTATAATTCCGATGGTGAAAAGTGTGAAGTGTACAGGGCCTTAAAGTGACCAACTTGCACAGAAGATGTGGCATCGCACATGTCATGCTGTTTACAGAAGTAAATATGGATGCTACGCTTATTGACAGATCAACTTAGTAGTTGTGCCCACAGAGCTGAAAAGATTATGACGTAACAGTGTTCATTGTACAGTTTACATATGATTTTATTGTGTCCTGCCTGCTTTAGGACAGAATTTTGATGTTTGTCTTACTGTAATGATGTAAAAGTCTGATGAAAATCCGCATGACTGTTGAATGAAATCACTTTGAAAAAGATGGGCTCGGCATCCGATTTACATCTAAATAGAATCAAACTTTATTTATAAAGCGCTTTTCCTACAATAAAATATAAAACAGAGTGTTTTATACATTATAAAATTATTACGAAGGATAATCCATCTTTCCACACACATACAAACACCCATTTCCAGTACCCGTCTATCATCATGCGTTTTCCTAGTTATACGTTGCTGAGCACAGGAGTCTGAACCAGGAGTCGACCAGGCCACAGCAGCAACGTCGCTGGCACAGCCACCAGTCAGAAAACCAGTGATGTGAAAGGCGCCATTGGTCATGTGACACAACATGTGGAAGTGGAATGGGTCGAAGTTGAAAAGAAATGGAATTTTGCTGTTCAGATTGTAATAAAAGGTTCACATAAATCATTTGAGTCCCTTTTGCCAGCAGTGTGAACGAAGTCCTAAAATAGTTTCTGTCATGCAGCTTTCAGTTCAGTTTTTTTATTATTTTTTTGCATTAAAAGAAAAACATTTTTATATCAGAAATTTATACAACAACAAAACAAGCCGATAAGGCATGTCCCTCTGTATTTTGTAGCAGGTTCATGATTGTTGCTCTTTGCGATGACATCTGGTCCAGTGTCCTTCTACTTCCCAGAGAACACGCATGTCACGAGGTAGCATGTTAGCATGGCATAACACTGTATCTCCCAGGTGATTCTGATAATCATACCTTACTCAGTACGTTGCTGCTGACAGTTTCAGAGTTTCATTATAGATGCATGTTTCATAAAGAACAATTCAGCTGACTGAAGCATTGAAGCACTCTGGGGTCATGGGGTTTGTCCTGGAGCCAATTAAAACCCACTACTGGTGCAAAGTTATTTAACATGAGTCTGAATGCTGAAAAAATATTTTCCCATTGCAATCACCACCTGGTTGTTGGGAGGTGTCTGAATGAAAAAGGGGTTTTTGACTTGTCATTTTAGGGTTTTTTTTTTTTTTCCCAGGGCTGCTTTGTGAGTTATTCATTTGAATCAGGTGTGTTGTAGCAGGAAATCATCTAAAAGTTGCAGTAATTAACCTGCCTACCCCATTTAACCCTTCAACACTAGCTTAGCAGGAGTTGCTAGTCAAAATCAATGGGGCATGTTCGAAAATCACCCAACGGATTTCTTTTTTATATTTATGGCAATATTCATTACAAACTTTTAAGTAGATTTAAAAGTATGTTGCAAACTTTATCTGAGCAAGTTTGCAAAGGAGGTGGCTCGGCTCTCTTTTCTTGGTAAAGGTTGCAACAGAATTGGTTTGTGTTTTTAGATATTTAAATCTGCATGTGCAGCTTGAATTCAGCAAATTCAGAACAAAAGTTATATTGTAAGGTGGCAGCATCTAACATTTGCAGCAGCTTTAGTACAGTCACATCTCTGGTAACTCAGAAATTCAGCTGCATATAAAGAAGCTTGTTACACACTTGCAGAAGCAGTAATTTAGCCAACTTGCACGAGGTTGTATGATGTCATAGTCACAGTCTGATGTCCGGTAAGCCCCCGACTCTGCAAGCTGACACCAAAAACACACAGTGTTTGTGTATGTGCGATGATGAACACAGATAGATCCATTCAGAGTGGGAAATGAGCTCAGCAGCCAGCGTTAGCCAATAATCTGTCTACAATAACAGAGATCATGGTGCAGTGAGCAGAGCTTGACTGTAACACGAGACGGTTCTGGAAATCACTCTCAGACATATCTTTCATTGATTTTGATGGGATTTGAAGGGTTGATGCTCTCACATTGGAGGTCTGTAGCTTAACCAACACCTTTGTCTGTTTTTCATATTGGTTGAAGAAACATTGACATTCAGTCCTGCTGCTTTGGCTCGCTGATGGTGGGACTGCTACACTTAATCTAATCCCTATGACTCTTTTTATGACATTAACTACATTTCTGTCATTATTATTAGTGAAGCAGTTTGATGTGAAAATGGCAAATCAGAATAAAAATGTAGCTACATTTGTGAGTTACTGCCTCTGCTGCTGCATCGAGTCATTTTTCAGCAGCCGCTTCGCATTAGATTTAATCAAGACTGAAGTAGCTGAAGAACGTTTAAAGACATAATTGCCTTTAGGAGCTGGTAGAGACCAAAAGCAGAGCTGCCAACGTGCCAAAAATATGACTTGATCTGACATCGAACAAACCAACATGAAACATCCTCTAATATCTCCAGTCGTAACGAAACCCATCAGTTCTCTGATTCTGTAAAGCTGAGTTTTTCTTCCAAGCGTGGATTCATTTAGACCCTTCTGAAGTTACACTGTGGCCTGCTTCCAACTGCTCTTTGTGTGTGTAGGTTAATAGGGACTCTAGCAAAGGGTAATTGGAGAGTGCACGTCTTGTGAGCTGTGTGGGTATGTGATGACATGGGTGTGTCGGGCTGAAGCACAGCCATCATGAAAAGCAGACACACACACAAACTCTGCATCATCTGCTTCTCTTGTGTTTTTTTTCTACTCTGCTCTCAAGTCACCGACTTTGTGAGCATATATATATATATATATATATATATATATATATATATATATATATATATATATATATATATATATATATATATATATATATATAGAATGTACATGTTGGATACAACATCCATACAAATGTGTTTAACTCAGCAGGCTTGTTAAAAACTGTACTCTCATTTTCTTTTCGCCCTTTAACCAAGCACATAAACCATTCTCTTGTCTTGGCTCTCATTCAGCTTCTGTGAGCTCTCAAAAGGCTTATGACCCAAACTTTACCCCAGTTTTTTCTCCAGCTAATAACATACAGGCTTTAAAGGATTTTCTCAACTTATCTCTCAGTGCAGAGCCTCATGTGGTTGCATGACACATAAAGGTAGATAATAGCTTCTGACCAAATCTGCAGAATTTCCTCATGTTTTTAAATGGAATAAAAATGGATGAAGCTCAGAGTCAATGAAAATACATTACTGCAGTTTAAAAATAATTTCTTCTCCTTTGCTCACAAGCAGATTAAAAGCTTCAGCTGGTTTTGAATCGTATTTTGTATGTTGGTTTTTATTGTTGTTATTGTTGCACATCTGTGTGAAGTTGAGGTGACTAACCCACACTTTTTCTCTGTTTGTGTCCTGCAGACAGATGTAAACGCCTGCTATCTGCGAGCTGCTCGGGCTGGAAATCTAGAGAAAGCTTTGGACTACCTGAAGAATGGAGTTGACATCAATATCTGCAATCAGGTGAGACTTTCATGCTCATAGACAGCATATGAAAGAGGCAGGGCTACTCAATTAAATGTTCAGGTGGGCCAGATTTTCAAATAAATAAAATGATCGGAGCCAGTAAATAAAGTAAGAGAAAATAAATCAGTAAAAATAAATAAATAAAAAAAGACACATATACATTTTGAAACATAAGTAGGCTAGGCAAGTTTATTTGTATAAAATCTTTCACGTACAAGACAATTCAAAGTGCTTTACATGAAACATTAAAAACATTACAGAAAAAAAAGCATAAAAGAAAATACAAATAACAAAATCATAATATCATAAATTATATTTAAATAATTACAAGCAAAATTAAGTAAAAGTTACTGTGCAGATGTCATGCATAGACGCATGAGAAAATAAATGTTTTTAACCTTGATTTAAAAGTTTCTACATTTGGTGAAAGTTTAATCTCCGCTGGCAGTTTGTTCCACTTGTTTGCAGCGTAACAGCAAAATGCCACTTCTCCAGTAGTTTGTTAAATTTTATATTTTAAATTCAGTCCCACGTGACAAAGGCAAATGCACAAAATAAAATAAAGAAAACTCCAGTCAGAGCCTCTTCTTCTCCTAACTTTTAACATAAAAGATCATATCAAACTAAACTTCTCCATGTGTTGCCTCCTCACATTATAATCTTTAGACACTGACACACATTCACTGCATGAACACATCGGTTAGGCGCGCGAATGTGACTGCAAAATAAACAAATACTTATCAGTCCAGGCGGGGTTATATCTGCGGTTTTCATTGCCAATTTTGCGTTTTGGGACAGAGAATGACATGCTTGCTAGCGCTACTCTTACAACTTCAAAACACAACAACACGCTGGGGTTAATATTGCTGGGCAACCAGGTGGTGCATCCATGGTCTGCACAACTGTAGGATTGTAGGCTACTTAATCAGCGTAGGAATGACTGAAGGTTCTTGATTAATATCTTTATTCTTTTACATAAGCTGGGCCACATAGAGGTTGGTTCTGGGCCGCATGTGGCTCACAGGCCGCCATTTGAACAGCCCTGGTCTATGGTCCTGCTGCTAGCTTAAGTAGGGTTATAGCATTGCAGCTGTTTGCTAAAACAGGATGATAATAATGCTCTTCTTATCTAAAATAGGATAATAGCATAGCTGTTGTTAGCTTCCTATGACAATAGCATTTCTGTTGTTAGCTAAAATAAGATGATAGCTTTACTGTTAGGTAAAACAGGATGATAGCACTGCTGCTGTTAGGTAACATAGGGTGGTAGCATAACTGCTGTTAGCTTCCTATGACAATAGCATTGCAGCTGTTTGCTAAAACAGGATGAAATTAATTATCTTCTTATCTAAAATAGGATAATAGCATAGCTGTTGTTAGCTTCCTATGACAATAGCATTTCTGTTGTTAGCTAAAACAGGATGATATCAATTCTTCTGTTGACCAAAATAAGATAACAGCAATGCTGTTGTTTGCTAAAATGGGAGGATAGCACTGCTGCTGTTAGCTTCATAGGATGATAGCATTGCTGCTGTTAGATAAAACATTCACGTTCAGGTTGCACTTTGGTCAAACGCGTCAAGGCATTACAATGATATATTCCCATTCCCAGGGAATAAAAAAGTGTCCCATGGGCCCCCCTTCCTCAGCGCAACATTGTGAAAATTGTGAATGATACAGTGTGAAACGACTTTTCTAACATCCCTCAGCCAGTGGTACCAATAGCAATACACTGGACACTGTGGTGGAAATATCTGGCTTTTATGTACATTTTGTTTCATGTCCAAACTGCTAATGTATGGCCTACGTGGGCCCCACAAGTCTCCAAATGGGCCCCAAGTGGGCCTGGGCCCCTGGGCCCACAATGCCCATTGGATAATCCGGCATTGCCCATTCCCTGTAAAGGTGGCGCTGCACTAGTATTTAGCAGAAAAGAGGACAATACCCATGACGAAGAAAACTCTGTTGCAAGTTAAACATAGAGTATGAAACTGGCTGCAGAAATACACTGCAACAATGACCACAGTATGAACAACAGACAAGGCAAAAGACTCTAAACGCGATCGCTATGTATTTACCTACAATGTAATGCTACGTTAAATGCAGGAACTGACCTTTTTTTGTAGTCCGCTTTCTGTATTTGGTCCACTTAAAACGGGCCAAGACCTGCGTTTGTAGGTGGAACGAATCGCTTTTTTGGACGGAATCAGAATTCATTTGGTGCATTCACATTTCCCCTAACAAAGTGGACTTTCCGAGCAAACGGATACAGACTCGAATCAAAAAGACTGATGTTAATGTGGTTTAACATTGAGAATTACTATATTTTTGGTACCTGTTGAGAATTGATATTTTAGGTTCTGAACCAACATTTTTCAGCACGGAAAGCCCAACCAGTTCAGAATTAAGTTTGGGCACCAGCCCAGCCAAATGTGAGAAGGCTCTTTGTGGAGTCTGCCATGAATGCATGGCTTCTCTTGTGTGTATTCGGGCTTCCTGCTTTGGGGTCTCTAGCCTCTGGGATAGACTCCGGTCCCCCCTTTCTGCACTGCATTGACATAAGGTAGTACAGGCAATGGGTAGATGGATTATAATCACATTAAACTGGATTATAAACATTTCTTTAAACATATTTCTGATTAAAAAAAAAATAAAAAAAATTCAATTCAGTAGATAGAATACCTTAACCCCAAAAAACATCACATAACCCACTAACAATACCTTTACGTCCACCCCTTCTTAACTGCTTCCTTTGTTTCTTTTTTTCTCAGAACGGTCTAAATGCTCTCCATCTGGCCTCAAAGGAGGGCCATGTGGAAGTGGTGGCTGAGCTCATCAAGCAGGGCGCCAACGTGGATGCAGCCACCAAGGTGTGTACCAACCAGCGATCCCACAAACACATACTGTCGCTAACACAGACACACAGCATACGCATGAATTCACACAGTCTGCTGAGTCGGCTGCTTCTGAAAGTCACATTGCTTAAGCAGCAGCTGAGGAGATGAATGGCTGCATGTTAATGGAGAGGATGAGTTCTGGTCTAGTGAAGCTCTGACGTGTCGTGTTGGTAACATTATTTCACCACATAAAAATTTCTTAGCGAGGTGCTGAATGTAAATTGTGAGACAGGGATAAGCAGAGATTTAATACCTCATTGGTAAATCCACCCCCACCCTGCTTCTCCCCCAACCCCATGTGAAGAAAAGTAATTAAATACTGAAAGACTGCTGATGCATCACCTACTTGTTTGTCCTAATCATCAGTGACTTAGATGAAAAAAGTTATAATGTAAAAGTAATAATAAAACTACAAAAAACCTGAGTAACAACCTTCCTATGTGTAGAAAACATTTTCTGAATTAAATTACAATTTACTGAAATAAAATACTGTTTTATTTACCTTTTTGGAGGTGGCTTGATGGGGTTACATACTGTACAGTCCCCAACGGATTGTATTTAAATTACAGGTTGTACTGAAAATTAATTGATTAATTTATTTTATTTGTTAATTTGATTGGGGAAATGCAGCTTTATGAACACCAGTAGAAAAAAGCTCAGTTTAAACATACAGGGATATAACAAAGAAGGCTAATTTCCATCTGAGTCCCCACCTTAGAAGATAGAATAAAACTGAGTAAAGAAATAAATAAAATATGAAGAAGAAAAAACTACTGGGGTGAATACTTTTTTATATTACTGTATACCCACTGTAGAAAATACAAGCCTTTATAATTTAGACTTACTAGTATTTTAGAAAGATGCTTGAGCTCATATTCTTGATTAAGGCTACATGTGAGTCTAGATATCCGAAATATGAAAATCCCATCTTTAGGAAAACAGGGATTTTGAATTAGTCTCTTTTTCCTCAAGATGTATGCCACAAAAGCATAAATAAAGAATTCAGTATTTTAAGGTACAGAAATTGTTCTTCTTATCAATAACCTGAATTTTTGTTTGTTGAATTGTTGAAAATACAAAATCAAGCAAATAAAATTATTAGGGGTGGGGAATTGAATCAAATAAAAAAAGTCAAATATCAAGATTTTTTGCTTCACAATTTTAAAAAAATCCTTTTTTTTTTCAAATAAATAAAAATAATCCAATTTTTAAAAAAAATTGTCACTTATATTGTTTTTATTGATCTTTTTACCTTTCCTCTTGGGCGTTACAGCAACAGAATGATGGTCTGGCTACTGTGCTGTTGGCTCCTCATTGAAATGAAGAAAATGACAATCAATTTCTTTTTTTTTTTTTCTTATCTACAAAAATCATCAATATCAAAGACTTGTGAGAATCACCATTTAAATCAAATCGACACCCAAAAGATTGTAATCGAATTGAATCGGGATGAAAGCATATCATCACAACACTAATAATTATACCTTTGACAATGTAAAGCTAAGTAGACTCATGATGGGTCAAGGTCAGATTTATCCATAAACACATCTCCAGCAGATCATGCTGAACAAAATGCTTTACAAGCTGTGTATATTAGCAGATCAATAAAACTAAACAATGCAATGAGGTAAATTAAAAGAATTTTATAAACAACTAAAACAATGACGACTAAGACAGTTAAAACAGAAGATAAGCTGCAGTGGTGTCGCAGGCTGCATTGTCCCTTTGCTACAAGTGGACTTCAGTTCTCCCCCACAAGTGGATTTTCCTGTTTTAATGTAGGTGTTTGCAATAAATATACATGAAAATAATGTATTAAAAAACATTTCTGTCTGAGGATTAACAAAAGGAGTGAAACTGGAAATACTTCTGGCTTTCAAAGAGCTTCACATTTATTTGGCACAAATAAGCTGGTTAACTTCTCCTCATACGTTTCTGTTCTTCAAAACTCTGACTTGACAATATTTTATGATGAATCAACCTGTTGTCAGACAGTAATTGAGTTTCTGGCTTTGAAGTGTGTGTAAACACACAGACCAGAGTTGGGAAATGACTCCCGATGTGTAGTATGTGCACGAATCATTCACCTATCAGGTTGAGGAAAACTTCCAGCGTCTTGTTGTCTGCTCTTTGTTTATGTTCTGACATTTATGTTTTCCATTTCTGCCCATGTTTATTTTGTCTGTAGCGACACTTTATGCACATCCTGCATGTCTACATGAAATCATGGCCTCTTGCTGTCATGTAGTAAAGTTGGTTTCAGTTACAGTAAAAGGAGAAATGACAACATGGCAACAGCTGCTGCTTTCTATAGCTGACACACAAACAGTACAACAGGTGGGTCCATCCAGGGGCTTAGCGTGTGCTGCACAGCTTTACCACACTTCTCAACATGCAACCCTGCTGCTTGATGGGGCTGTTTCTCTCCACTCTGTCTCACTCTCTTTGGTTAATCTCATAATAAATACAGACAGAGAAAGAAGACTCTGTCATCCTGTGTCTCGTTGTGGCAGTCTGTCCAGTCACATCATATAGTTCATCATTCCAAGCAAACTTTTAGGGTTTCCAACACAAATTTTTTTACAATAGGGATCAAATAAAACATCAAGCCCATTTATATGACCATAAAAAACCTGATAATTGTGAAAAATCAGTTTTAATAATTATGTGTTGTGTTTACATGCACGGCAAAAATGTGATCATGACAAAAGCATGGTTTATATCTTTCAGTCGGTTGTTGGATTTCTTTCTGAGGACGTACAAATCTACTGAATTAAACTCCCTGTTTTCTGAACATTTGCTCTTATTTTGTTGAACGTGGCAACATCCTCGCCAGGTACTCTATGCTGTCCTGCTGTGGGAGCTAATAGTTCTGCAAAACAGGCTGCATGTTGCTGATGTTCTTCATTTATACTCCATGATGACAAAATAACAAATGGCTTTAAATGTCTTGATGGGGCTTCGGCTTTTTCTTCCAGTCTGCTGTTTTTTTTCATACATGTTTAGATTTAAAAGAATAAAATAGCAGATATACATGTGTGTGTGCATGAGGACATCAAAGTATCAAATACATTTTTGTGTGGTAAATCAGACTTTATATAATCATTTAACTACTGTTATCTCATAAAGCTGATCACATTCTGCTGTTTACATGGTGACTTGAATTATCTGAACACTCGAGAAAATCAAATAAAGATTGGATTATGTAAACAGGCTGATTGTTCACTATGAGATGATCAAAAACATGGAGAAGGTTTCAGGTTTTCAAGCCTGTAAAACTACTCTGCAGATTTCCATTGGTAAATATCATCATAAAAAGCAACAAAAACATCAAAATATCATTTTTTTCTTGATCCCAATCAAATATTTAAACAAAAAAAAGCTAAATTCCCCTCCCTTTATCTTTAAATAGAAGTCCTTCTGTGACAAACAAAAGGAAGTTCTCATTTCTAATTATTTCAAATGTTTTTGTCACTTTTTCTATGATAAAAAAAAAAAACAGAAAGGAAACACTGCCCTCCACATTGCTTCCCTCGCCGGGCAGACCGAGGTGGTGAAGGAGCTCGTCACAAATGGTGCAAATGTCAACGCACAGTCTCAGGTAAAACACACACACACTCACAAAGCACTCTGACTGTGAAACCACGTTTGAGTGTGTGCATCCGTGTAGATGAATGTGCATATAACTGTTGTGGACACAGTGCCCAGTTCTGTATGTCTGTTTGTGTGCTGTGTCAGCAGATCCGCAGCACAGCTTAGCCCACATTCAATAGTCAGCGCACACACACACACACACACACACACACACACACACAGTTGACTGTCACCACAGCAACCAGAATGTCAATGTCAAAGTCTTGGCAAAAGCTTTTGAGAGGAAGAAAAATATGTCTGTATTGATAAGCTCTAATTTTCAGTGCTGCACCGGAGCTCCATTTCTGAGAGTAACAGTGGCCTCAGTTATAAAGCACTATGTGTGTGTGCCAAATTTAATCAGCGATGACATGTTTAGCCGCATGTCATCCTTCAACCGCTGGTTGTCTAGGTGGTGTCCCGATAACAACGTGGGTTTTATAGATAATTGGAGCGCTTTTTGGGGAAAGCCTGGTCTTATTAGGAGAGATGGCATCCATCCCACGTTGGATGGAGCCGCTCTCTTATCTAGCAATATGGACTCTTTTATTAGTCAGCTAAATTGACAACTCAGGGTTGGGACCAGGAGGCAGAATTGTAGTCCTACACACTTTTCTGTAGCTTCCCACCTGCCGCCGCCCACCCAAAACCCCATTCCGACCTTATACAACTTCCCAGCAGTAAGAATTAAACAACACAAAAACACTTCTGGGGTTAATCGTGAAAACCTCATAAAAATAAAAACAATGGATCTAATAAAATCTGAAAATAAGACAATAAAGTGTGGCCTACTGAATATTAGATCCCTCCCAAATAAGTCTTTATTAGTCAATGACTTGATAGGTGATCACCACATTGATTTATTCAGTCTTACGGAAACCTGGTTACAGCAAGAGGATTATGTTAGTATTAATGAAGCTACGCCAGCTAACTATTTAAACTTTCACATTCCTAGAACTACAGGCAGAGGAGGAGGTGTTGCAGCTATTTTTAAGTCAGAATTTTTAATTAATCCTAAGCACAAAACTAACTATAAATCCTTTGAATTCCTGACATTAAATTTATCTCATCCAAAATGGAATTCAGAGAAACCGCTCCTTTTAGCATTAGTGTATCGCCCACCTGGACCTTACTCCGAGTTTCTGACCGAATTCTCTGATCTCTTGTCTGAGTTAGTGCTGACTACTGATAAGGTCATTGTACTAGGTGATTTTAATATTCATGTTGACGATGAAAATGATAGTTTAAACATTTCCTTTAGCTCTATTCTAAACTCAATTGGGTTTTCACAAAATGTCAATGGAGCCACTCACTCTCATGGTCACACTCTTGATCTTGTTCTAACATATGGTATTGAGACTGATAAGCTCAAAGTATTTCCTCAAAACCCTGTCTTGTCCGATCACTTCTTATTAACCTTTGAATTCACTTTATTTGATTACTCACTGACCAAAAATAAATTCTACTATAGTAGATGTTTATCAGACAATAATATTACAAAATTTAAACAATCAATTGAATCAATTTTTTCACATCTACCATGTGTTAGCATGACCGAGAGTCCCCCTTTAAGCCTTACTCCCGCTCAGATTGATCAACATGCTGATACTATAACAGCTTCAATGCGTACAACCTTGGATAATGTTGCTCCCCTAAAGAAGAAGAAATTAGGTAAGATTATGAAGGCTCCCTGGTTTAATTCCCAGCTTCGAGCTCTAAAACAGGCATCAAGGCGTTTGGAAAACAGATGGCGTTCATCAGGACTAGAGGAGTCTCACTTAACCTGGAAAGAAAGTTTAAGCGTATACAAAAAAGCCTTACGTATGGCAAGAACAGCTTATTATTCATCATTGATAGAGGAAAACAAAAACAACCCTCGGTTTCTTTTCAGCACTGTAGTCAGGCTTACTAGGAGCCGGAGCGCTGTGGAGCCATGTATTCCTTTCTCACTTAGCTGTGATGATTTCATGTATTTTTTCAGGAATAAAATTGACACTATTAGAGATCAAATTGACAATACTCTTCCTTCTACCTATAATGTTGAGCCTGTTGTGGTCTCTGAAGCATCCTTAGAACCAGGATCTGACTTGTGTCTAAATAGTTTCTGTCCTGTCCAACCCTCTGAATTAACTAAAATAATAGCTTCATCTAAACCATCCACCTGTATCTTAGACCCTCTCCCAACGAGCCTCTTTAAGGACATTTTCCCTTTAATTAATACATCACTACTAAATCTTATCAATATGTCTTTAGTGACAGGATATGTACCACAATCATTTAAAACTGCTGTAATCAAGCCTTTACTTAAAAAGCAATCTCTGGATCCAGAGGTGATAGCAAATTATAGACCTATATCTAACCTCCCGTTTATGTCCAAAATTCTGGAGAAAATAGTTTCAGCTCAGCTACATGCCCACCTGAGCAGAAATAATTTATGCGAGGAGTTTCAGTCAGGATTTAGAGCTCATCATAGTGCTGAGACAGCATTGGTGAAAGTTACTAATGACCTTCTTATGGCCTCAGACAAAGGACTTGTGTCCGTACTTATCTTGCTTGATCTTAGTGCTGCATTTGATACAGTCGATCATAACATTCTGTTACAAAGACTAGAACAGGTGATTGGAATTACAGGTACAGCGTTAAGCTGGTTTAAATCATATTTATCTGATAGACTTCAGTTTGTTCATGTAAATGACAAGTCCTCCTCCCAAACTACAGTAAGTCATGGAGTTCCTCAAGGTTCTGTACTTGGACCAATACTCTTCACACTATATATGCTCCCTTTAGGCAAAATTATTAGACAGCATGGAATAAACTTTCATTGTTATGCAGATGATACTCAGATATACTTATCCTTTAAACCAGATGAAACAAATCAGCCCAATAGGCTACAAAATTGTCTCATAGACATAAAGACTTGGATGTCTAGAAATTTTCTCCTCTTAAACTCAGATAAGACTGAAGTAATTCTCGTTGGATCTGAAAAACTCAGAGCTAAATTTTCCGGTTTTGTAATGAACCTGGATGGCATTACTTTAGCTTCCAGTGCTACAGTGAGAAACCTTGGAGTAATATTTGACCCTGACCTGTCCTTTGGTCCACATATTAAGCAGGTTACTAAAACAGCCTTCTTTCATTTACGTAATATAGCCAAAATTAGGGACATTCTGTCTCGGAGTGATGCAGAAAAACTGGTTCACGCTTTTGTTACTTCGAGACTAGATTACTGTAACTCTCTATTACTGGGCTGTCCTAAATATGCCCTGAAAAGCCTTCAGCTGATCCAGAATTCTGCAGCCAGAGTCCTGACCAGAACCAGCATGAGAGATCATATTTCTCCAGTTTTAGCCTCTCTTCATTGGCTGCCTGTTGAATCTAGAATAGAATTTAAAATCCTTCTCCTTACATATAAAGCCCTCCACAACCAGACACCACTATATATCAAAGACCTCATTGTTCCTTATATACCAAGCAGAGTACTTCGTTCGCAGACTGCAGGCTTACTTGTGGTTCCTAGAGTCTCAAAGGGCCGAGCAGGAGGCAGAGCCTTTGGTTATCAGGCCCCTCTCTTATGGAATAAGCTCCCAGTTAGTGTTAGGGAAGCAGACACCCTCCCCACCTTTAAGACTAGGCTGAAGACTTATCTTTTTGATAAGTCCTATAGCTAGGGATGGTTAGCATCCCTTAGTTATGCTGCTATAGGTTTAGACTGCTGAGGGACATTTCCTGATACACTGAGCTTCTTTCTTTTTCTCTTTATCTCTCTCTTTTACCCCCCCCCCCCCCCCCCCCCCCATAACAGTGTTGCATCATTAACATGTATGTCTCCTGCCTCAGCAGGTCTCCCTGGCCGGGAGTAGCAGTTCCTGTTGTCTGTTGTCTTTCTGTCCTCTTCCCCCCACACAGCAGAGGCAGATGGCTGCCTGTCCTGAGCCGGGTTCTGCCGGAGGTTTCCTTCCTGTTAAAAGGGAGTTTTTTCCTTCCCACTGTTGCCAGTGTGCTTGCTCAGGATGGGAGATTGAGTTGGACTCAACTCAATCTGTTGGTTTCCTTATATAGGCTGTTATGAATTGGCCTTCATTATGTTTTCCCCTCTGTCTGTAAAGCGTCTTGAGATGGCATTGCCGTGATTTGACGCTATATAAATAAAGTTGAATTGAAATTGAATTGAATCAATACTAAAAGCAGTGTGTAGCTCTGAAAGATAATTTTGCAAATGCCCATCTACATGCAATTTTCCCTTTTATAAATTCAAGTGCACACATGGATCAGCTTCATATCCCACCTTCTTCACACCCACATTAAGCCATACATGACAGTTACAAAGTGCATCATAAACGCTGGTGAGCCTGCGGATCTGTGGCTTTTTACTTCGGGTGATGCCTGCAGTCAATATGAAGAATGTGTAAAGGCTGTTTTGTGGTAGAAATATGGACATGCTTACGTTTAAGGAGATTTCTGTGGCCCCTGAACACGTGTTCCCCCTGATTCTTTCATTAACATTCCCCTCGAGTGGCGCCACAGCATCCATCATAAAACATTACGCATGAGTGGTGCTGCAGTGTTTCTGTGTTTTATAGCTGTCGCACTGATTAATTCACACATTCCTAAAATGATCACAAAGTAATCACCCAACCTGAAATATGAACTGAAAATGAGAATTTGATGGTAGAATACAATTATTCATTTATTGACTTGAATGATTTATTTGTGCAAAAGATTTTGCTAACCTGTGTTTATGTGGTGCAGATGTGAGGAAGAAGTGCTACATAAAACTACATGAAGGCTAAAATCGGCATTTCTGAAATGCAGATTGAAGATCGTTTTTGGCGGTTAGATGTTTGTCAGATTACAGCATTTGTTGATGACGATTAGCTCATTGATGAGATGCAGAACTACACTTTCTGATAGACGTTTTTTTTTTTTTTTTTTTTTCTTTTTGTTCTTTGGATGTAGGTTTATGTGAAGTATTTATGAGCAGTCAGTGTCTCGCCTGCAGTAGGTCGAGGTTTCAGAGTTACAGTTAGTTAGCTTACAGAGTTAGCTTTCCCTGCTACGCTAGCAGCTTGCTAGCTTTTCAGAACAGGACCAGAGAAGAGGAAACGTTCAGCATCTAAAACAGCTACGACCCATAGAAATTTCACAGCAGCTTGCATATTATGTGCGTCAGATAGCTACTTACTTGTACAACACATTTTTTAATCAAAGATCGTGTATTTATGTGACGTTGGGTGTATTACAGACTGACATGTCCAGGATGTCCTCTGCCTCTTGACTAGCAGATGCTGGGATAGACTTCAACACCCCCAACGATCTTTAAATGGAATAAGTGGTATGGAAAATGGATATTTCCAGTCAGTGAGCATGTGATTATCATCCTCTCTCATTTCAGAGCTTTTAAGGTGCCTGAGTCAAAAAAACAACAAGTGCTAATGAAAGCTGAATGCATTTTAACCTCTGCAGCCTCCCGTCTGTCTGACATTACCTTCACTGATGAGGCTCAAGTCTCCTGAAACGTTCAACGGTGGCTAAAGGCACATTCACATCAACCTTTTTGAATTCTGTTTGCTCAGAATGTCCTCTTTGGTTGGGGAAATGCTAATGCATTAAACAAATTCTTATTTGGATCAAAGAAGCGGACTCGGTCCGCCTACAAACGCAGGTCTTAGTCAATTTCAAGCGGACCAAAATACAGGAAGTGGACTACAAAACAAAATGCATTATGGTTTCTGCACACAATCTTTACCTGCACCGTGGATAAACACAACAAAACTTACCCATGTCGATGGGAGAAATAACTCACTTTGGTCAAAGTTCTGATAGAAATCCGATCAACCAGCCACTATGAGAGTAAAACCTGTTTTATAAAAAGTCTGATTCCTTTGAGAAGTGCAGCATGAACGTTATCTCGGGCCGGAATAATGTTGTCGTCCCCCGAAACTGAACAGATTCCCCAATGTTTAGTGGACTATCCTGATGGGAATGCACCCTAAGAAGCTGACAGAAATACCCAAAAAATGGAAGAAATCCAACACTACTTAGCTTTACAAAAAAGGAAAAGCTGCATCTGTTTCTTAATGGCAGTAAAAGCACTATCAGAAGATTGAAACTACACATTTTTATGAAACTGGATTTTATCGTACATGTTACAGTACAGTAAAATCGTGGCTGCTGCCTAACTCTGCCCGATCCTGTTGAGATATGTTGTTTTTGTCTAATCTTGGACGGGTTGTACTGGAATAATTTTGTTGTCCTGGGACACTGGCTCAATGACAAATAAAGCTGATTATTATAATTCTTCTGATCTTGTAGATTAGGCAATAAAGAGCGAATAATTCGAGTACCGCACCGACACTTGTCCGGTTGTCTTCTTACCAGAACTGAAGGAACTGTGACATTTCATGAAGATATATGATCCTTTTTTTTTTTTTTTTTTTTTGTCTTGGTTTGTTGAAGTATGGGAACATTTTGACACAGGAATCCACTTTTTCATAAAAGAAAAAAAAGGCCTGTATTTACTATGCAAGACCAGAGTTACTTTCCTTATATATACCTTGGCAAAAAAAAGCCAATGCATTTATTTGTATTCAAAATTGTACTCATGGGAACCTCGGGCTTAGTTTCAAACAACCCTTTTTTGTTAAAGTGGAACTATTATGTGCATTTCAGGCTAATTTATTTTTATTTCTGAGCCCAGAAGGGCTGGGATTGATCAAGTTATTGCCACAAATCGCTTTATTTACTTCAGACCGACCCTCTCCGTAGGCTGTCAGATCAGCCTGTGGGAAAAACGAATGGATTAAGACTCTTCCGCATTAAGCCCCGCCTCCTGACAGATATAAGTTGCCACTGATTGGTCAGCTTCCACTGCACTACATCGGGAGCGCGCACTGCAACTGCTTTCACCGTCATTGTAACGTCTCATAAACAGAAGGATTAGGCTCATATGAACTCAATAAAATAACAGAATACAATGTCAACACATAGTATACAGCCCTACATGTTGGAACCTGAATCAGAGCCTGAAAATGAAGTGGAAAACAGCAACCCACAGCAACGAATGCAGCAGGATGTCTCTCTTTGGTAAACTCACCAGCCATCGTTGGAAACAACTTTATCCCACGTTTTCCACCCGCCTGATGTATTTGTACATGCCCTTGTTAACCAGTAGAAGGTAACCAATCACCGAACCTTATCCCCCGGGACGTCACAAGGATTTCCAAGTAGAAAAAACTCTAAAACGACGCGCTTTTCGTCGAACAGAGAGAGTGCTGGAACTCAAACTCAAACATGCGTTTAGGTGATAAAAAAAAGTGCTGTTCACATGTCTGATGAGGATTCAACACTGTAACACTGTAGAAAGCTCAGAAAACTTGAAATACCATAATAGCACCCCTTTAAACAATTCAAATTAAATGTATAAACCTTCAGTTCCTCCTCTTTTATCTGTAGTGTTTAAACATTTGAAAACCGTGTTTTGCAAATGATGCTGTGACATGGCATCACTCCACGCTTATAGAACAAACAGTGTGCCACTCCAGCGCATAAAAGGTAGGGCAGCAAAGATTGGTCGACAACGTCGACAATGAATATCTATCGACGCAAAATTTAATTGTCAACGTGTCGCGTTATAAACACGGTAACGGCTTTGCTAATAAAGCGCTGCTCCAGGCAACTTAACACCATTTACCAACCGCGGCTTTTCAGACAGTAGAAGAACTCTAAACACCAAACAAATGACACAAAGCACCACAGGAAGTGCTGGGGGCGGTATTGTCATTTTGTTTAAACAGCAAAGAAGAAACTGACGAGGGCGCAACCTATGTCCAGAGTTTGGGGATGTTTCACGCTAAACAAAGTGTCAAACAGGTGAAACGTGTCGTCTGCCACGCAGAGTCGGCGTACCACAGCAGCACGACGGTCACGCATGAGCATCTGTAAGGAAAGCACCCCGGAGTCATGGTTTCCAGTGTTCCGGATGGTAAAGTTAGCATTAGCGAGTAGCGATGTGCTGTTGTTGCCTCTGCCAAAGAGCTTCTGTTTTTACCGCCGCTTATCTGTTTGTGTTTAAGATAACTCAGAAAGTTATGGATAGATTTTCATGAAATGTTCAGGAGTTGTTGGAAATGTGAAAAGGAAGAAGTGATTTGATTGTGGTGGTGATCCGGATCGTTGTTTAGATCTAGGAATGTTTTAAAGGATTCTGGCCCTTGTTTACCAACAAAACAGGCTTTTTCAAGATGTAAATAATCATTTCAATGTAATTCTACGAAAATTAAGATATTATTAGATAGATATTTAATTTATTTTTTTTTCCTTTTGAGGCAAAATCTGTCCAGCTTGGATATGACAGTATAGCTAAGTTTGAATGTTTCAGAATAAATTAGTAGTAGGCTGTTAAGCTTAATTTTAATATTCAACTGGTTCAGGAGTCGTTCTTTTAACTTACTAAAGGACATTATGTTGGGACTGACTGGGAATCAGGGGGGAAATTCATATGATGCAGATGAAGAGAGTGGAGTAAAACATACTGGAACCAGTAAAAAGAGCTGCGTCAACTGGAAGCACAGATGGTGGGCGGGACAGAAATAATCATGACTAATCAAAAAAATTATTTACAGATTTGTCGACTATTAAAATAATCGTTAGTTGCAGCCCTAATAAAGAGGTAATCAACTTTTAAATCTGTTGAATTTCTACTCAGTATTTAGTCCCAAAGTTGCTTTTTGTTTGTGAAGTTTATTTCAAGTGGTTGATGCAGCAACTCCAGAGTACAGACAAAAGGAGCAGGAGGGGCTTGTTAGCATACTGAAGTCACTATTGGATCCCTGTGTTGCCATGGAGATCTTTCTTTTTCAAGTGTCCCACCACACACACAAGCTAAGTACAGATACACAGTCCTCCTATGTCAGCTTTTATCTACACTGCTATCAGGTGTGAGGTATGTGTGGAGGTGACAGTTTGCCCGTCATGAGAGCTCTCTGGTTGCTTCTCTCAGTAGGTGAATGTGATTAAAAGTAGGACCATAAATAACTGTTGTATACAATATGATGATCATGCAAATTACACATGAATTTAATTAGAAAAACCTTTTTATGGATCAAAAACATGATCCGATCAATGAAACGGTTGACAAGTGACGGTAATTTATCTAAAATCTGTAGCTCCAGCCTAGGCCTGATGCAGTTACTGATTCTGCCCGCGGTGACCCAATGCAAGCAGAGACATTGACTAGTTAGATCAACATGCTGAACTTTGAAGTCAGTATAATTAACCTTTATTGTGTTTCATTGCTAACACGTAGCCGTAGATGTGAAATTGTTTGCTGTAATTCTCCACATGCTTTGTTTGCAGCGAAGCCTCATTTATTATTCATTAAGAAGACATTTTATAGATGCAAATGATTTGATTTCATGTTGTTTGTTTCTGTCGTGCAGCTGTTCAGACACCGAGTGAAACAGACTTCTTGACCTTTTTGCATTTTGTTTCTCCCCAGAATGGCTTCACTCCGCTGTACATGGCGGCTCAGGAGAATCACATGGAGGTGGTGCAGTTCTTACTCGACAACGGCTCCAGTCAGAGCATCGCCACTGAGGTAAAGACACGCCATCGAGGGCAGACGTAAACTGTTTATACACACTTGCGCTAATACCTGTTTTCACACACACTCCCCAGCCTATAACAGCTTCTAATAGCTACCCTTTGTCCCAGCCCTCATTTAGCCTCCCTGTAATTACACCGCAATATTATGACCAGAGGTTGTTTTTGTTTTGTTATGTTTTGTTGTTGCAAACAGTGAGCAGGCGTCTGTCGCCAGTGGCTTACTAAATGGAGATATTTACAATTTTCTGAGATGATTCTGTTGTCAGGAGGAGGAAATGAGTGAATAAATCCAGCAGCAGCTCAGTGTGATGATGTATTCAGTCAGTGACCTTGGCTGTGTGCAGCATCAGGAACAAACCAGAAATGTTACACAAATGTGTGAACATGAACAAGTAGACAGATGTATGTATGTCTGCTGCTGCATGGTGGAAAGCTCGCTGCTACATCTGTAAGACTAAAGCATGAAAAAACCCTTAAACTGGACAAAGATTTTATGTTGTACTGTAAACATTAAATGATAGTCACCAGCCATGCCTGGTTTTGATCATTACAAACACACACACACACACACACACACACACACACACACACACACACACACACACACACACACACACACACACACACACACACACACACACACATATGATTTCTGATATCGTAGACTTCTCATATATAAATATTGGGAGCATTTTCTGGAAATTGGTTTCACATTTAGCATGCTAATATAATCAGACAGACAAAACGAGGCAGCTAATGTAAAGAAAACCTTCAGTCTGTGTTTGGTTTGTAATGTTTTACTGTGTCTAGATGTCTACAAATGATATAGGCTGCTTTTTCTAATGTTCAGAAATTGTAAAAAGCAGATTTGAAACTCACATTGTTTACACAGATTTCACGGGAGATTATTTTCAGAGGCAGATCGATACACATTTGATGTTTTAATTAACAGACAACTATGAAGCTGTTAGATGTAGAGATGGGTGATGTGATCTAAAGTCAATTTCCTGATTAATGTTTCCTTACAATAAATTAGCAATTATTTCAATATTATTTCATTTTTAGCCCTCATAGCTAACTAAAATGTTTTGTTACAAATATTTTCATAACAGAAGAGCAGATATTATTAATAGGTGAAAGGAAACAGTTAAATTTTATATAATCATTTAATTCATATTTTTTTCAAAATTTACATTTTCAAACAATTTAAAAAATTGACATGAGCAAGATTACATTGATTTTTGACTCTCAATGTTGTATTCAATTCAATACAATTCAATTCAATTCAATTCAATTCAATTCAATTCAGCTTTATTTGTATAGACCCACTTCACACCAATTACAGACACGTGAATTCAAGCCAATTCATAATAAATAGACTATATTAGGGAAAGCCACAGATTGCAACGATTCTTGACTTGGATCAATCCTCCATCCTGAGCTGCATGAGCAAACACACACAGTGGGAAGGAAAAAACTCCCTTTCAACAGGAGGACCAAACCTCCAGCAGAACCCGGGTCAGGGAGGGCGGCCTTCTGCCTTGACAGGTTGGGGTGGAGAGGACAGGAAAGACAGAACAACATGTACTGCGGCTTTTATGCAGTAAGACCTGTGGAAAAAGGAGAAATATGCTAATGATGTCAATACTGTCATATATTTATACATGGAGGAAAAGGAGCGAGGAAGTGCTCATCATGGGACGTTGCCATGGCTACATAACTAATGAATGGCTAGACTACCTCTGACTATACGATTTGTTAAAAAGGAAGGTCTTCAGCTTGACCTTTCCAGTCTTCGTTAGATGCAATACTTTAAGTTGTTATTGTCCTTTTTGGATTTACTGGGATTTATCCCAAAAGATTATTTATTATTAGAGTATTTGTGTTCCTGTGTGTGGGAATTACAGACAAACCAGAATCGTTGCTGACAAGGAAAATGTTCATGTCTGCGTCCTGACTTTGGAACTTCGTGTGTTGCTTTTTGTAACTCAGCGCGGCGTTTACAGAGCTTTGTCCTTGACATTTCACATACGGCTCCATGACACCTCGTCTTTCCTTTACTTCTTCTTTTTTCCTCCTCCTCTCTCACCGTCATCTCATCTTTTGTCTACAACCATCTTCTCTTCAGTATATCTCACCATTCTCCTCCTTTCACCCCCCCTACGGTCTCCTCTGGTGGGACACAAAGTGAATTATTCATGTGGGGAAATATATATCCATGTTGGAAGCATCTCTTTGTGTTTAATAATTCATGTTTAACCATTTCAACACAGCATGAGGCAGAGAAGAACCCTCTGTTTTTTATCATTATTTTACCTGTTTGTTGACTATATTTAGTTTGCTTTGTTTCTATTCTGAACACGATTGCGCATTTTTTCAGTTTATGAGTTTTTTTCTGTGTCCTGGTTTCAACAAAAGATCCCGTTGAAGCTGGTTGATGCTATTTCAGTGAGGTAAAAATATGCTGTGTCACTGCAAGTTTTAAAGCTTGCAGATTAAGATCAAAACCTGTTTTCTGGTGTCTTTTTTTCTGCAGCCTTCGGTTGCATATCAGGGTATTTTTAGGACATTAAACTAGCTTTGTTTTTCTTCTCGAATCCATAATGAAGCAGATGAAACAGAAGCGTCGTGCTTTGGGATTGCTCGCCACTTCTGAAATTCTTAAAAAGGCCTAAATTTATGCATTTGAATGAGATCCTGGGTGTGGCTGCCTGTGTGTGTGTGTATGTGTGTTTTGCAGAAATGCTTGTGCATCAGACCGTGAATGTGTGTCAGCATGTGTGTGTTTGTTTGTGTAGATGCTACGGCTCAGTTTTGTGTGTGTGTGCTGCACAGGATCTCCGGAGGACGGTTTGCTTTGATGTGTGGGCTTGCAGTAATGCAAAGTCGGTGCTAACCAGACAGTCGCTGTTCTGTGTAAACACATAGCTGTACACACACACATAAACACATCATGTCTGTGTTGTTTCCCTTTTCTCTGAAGATTCCTAGACACCGCTGCTTGCAGCTTTTATTTAGTTGTCTGATGGATCATTATGTGTTGATGTGTGTAGCAGTTTTCATTATTGAGATCCTGTTCGGTCATTTTTATTATTATTCCGCCAAACTTTGGCGCGCTACTCCTTCTGCACCGTTCAGGTCACTTCAATCATTCACATCTTAAACCTAGCAGCTCCTTCAGGAGATGTGTGCTATGACTTTTGTCATTTCAAATCTTTGTAGTTTTTGAGATATTTAGCATTTTGTAAAAATGCATTCAGCCTTGTGATTGGATGAAATTCCTTCCAACCAAATGGGGATTGGACCTTGCATAAATTCAGCACAGTGATTAGTTAGTTTTTGCATAATGAGCTAAAAACTGCTTCAACAGTTTCAGAGCACTGCACAGGTTTGCAGTGTCTGGTTCATCAAGTTCCCGTCTCCATTGTCTTTCCTGCAAAATGTTTGAAACGCTACTCTTCCCACATCTTTTACCTCACTTCAACCATTCAAAACTCAAACTGTTCAGCTCATTCAGGATATGTGTTATGACTTTTGGTTATTCTAATGTTTCAACTTTTCAAGTTATTCATGTTTTTGTCAAATTTGCAAATCATTTCCTGTGATTGGACAAAACAGAAGTCAGCCGATTGGTCCATTTTGTGCAGCGGTACACAGGTACACATACAAAGCACAGGTTCAAATGCCGCATTTAACATGCAGCTCTATTGTTGTTTTGTGGCTGTTGCTTGTGTCATTGCATGGAGTGTTGTAAGCTGCTCCATGTGAACTATTGGTTTCATCTGCGCACTTCAAGGAGCAAAGGAATTTATTTAAATATGTCACAGTTAAATATGAAGGATTTGTTCCAACAATGCTCCTTGCAAGATTTTAACTTTTTGATTACACCTGAACACATTAAACAAAGTTTTTTTTTTTACATTGAACAATAAAGTCTTTCACATCTTCACTGGAGTGTAATTCAACCTTGCACATGTCTTTACCATCCCACTAATTACACACTGCTGGAAGTGAAAAAAAAAAAAAGCATTCCCATCCCCACTGGAAAGAAGTTGAATGCTTTTGCCAAGGTGCAAACAAGAGCATTGGTGGCGTAGTGAGTAAGTGAGAGCACTTCAATACAGAAGCTCATGGGTTTGATCCCTTTGTGGCTCTTTGAGAAATCATGTTAGATGGTTGTTTTTTTCCTCCAAAATTCTTACACTTATGCAATTTCATTTTAATATTTTCCTTGTTCAATAAATGGGCATTCACAATTGCTATAATTTCATTAATAACTGTTTCTAGTTTAATTTGATTTTTTTTTCTTTGTCTTAGAACAAAACACTGAAGCCATTAATGAAGTCCCTGAATGTATCTGTACAGCTAAAATGCTAAAATTACGAAATGTTTATTAGATTGCTTGAAATGAACGTTTCAGAAACATGCTTTTTTATGTTAATATAAGGGCAGCTTAGTGCCATTTTCAGCAATGTTTGTCCAAGTTAGTCGATAACTTCAGTTATTTCTTGTTGAAATAAAAAAAAATTAAAACCATAAAAGACATAATGTTAAGACTTATTTGCATGATTTAGACTTATATTTATCTTTTTTTTTTTTTTTTAATTTTATTTTCCCTTTTACTTTAGTGTATTAATGTGTATACATCTTTTTGTGAGTGTGGCACTTTTACCAGAATCACAAGGCTAAAATTCACATCAGAGGAAGTTGCCCTGCAGAGAGGAACAGGGAAATATTTAAAAAATAAAACTTGTTTTCAGTCCAAACTGAGTAGAAAATTTACAGGACCCCACAATCTTACGAACTGTTGCAGTTCCTGGTTGTAAAACCTGCTCATTAACAAGCCGGTGTTGTGCTGAATATATGATCCCCTGCTAAATCCAGCCCATTTTCTCGGCGCAATTATTAAATCATACCAGCCATTAAACTTCAAGAAACATGCAGTGATGAATGCATTGTATTGAGCCAAACCATGTGAGTTGTTATCAGTTGCTCAGATGATGATAAACATGCAATAATCTCAGGCCTTGTTTAAATCTGGTAATAGATATTATACATATTTAGGTATAATTAGGTAATATGACAATGATTTTAGAAGTTAGCCAGCATGTGACTAATCTCTGAAATAATACGTCAAAACCATGTTCTTTAAATGAGAAAGGAATACAAATATTACCTAACAGCTGTAGCATCCTGCTCCCCCTGGACGTCTCCTATCTGTTTAACAGACAGACAACACAGGCAGCTGTTTTATTAATATCATAAAAGAGAACCGTGACTGCCCTGAGAGCAGCAGTAGCCACTTTAAAAGAATTTGTTTTGCTCCGTTCAAGATTGAAAGCCCCAAGAATAAATATAAATCTTTGTTTAACTCTTTATAGCAATGCTGAGCTGACACTTAACCAAAATATCTGAAGGTGCAATAGCCTGACTGTCATTTCTAAACCAGGTTTTTTTTTTTTTTCATGATGTTAGCGTGCCTGGTAGCTGGCAGTTGACTGGCTCTATTTTTCTCTTTCTCCACTATAAAAAGCCATTTGATCCTATAAATAATGGAAAAAAGCAGTACATTTAAAAGAGTATGGTGGCCATGTACCAAATGGAGGTTCATGGCCACATAACTGAAAGACTAGTGACACTTCCCATCTTTTTCAGAAACATTTGGTTAGTTCTTCTTGCACTTGTTAGCATGCTAACACGTCCAAGCACATGCTTCAGTTATAGTAGGATGCTAATGCTGTTCTTTGTTAGCTTGTTAAAGCTAACTGAAGCTGAAGCTAAGTAAAGTCTATCTATTAGTATATAATATTTAGATAAGCTAAACAAAACAGTTGTTCATGTGTTGGCATGTAGTAAACTGTACAGTTATATAAAATACTATCTGTACATTTTAACACCTGTATATTGTTCATCAAGAATTTTAAATCAGGCAAAAGGAAAAGTATAGATGCCTCATGGGAGATTAATGGAAAATTATGTTTTTATTAAATCATTCCTGCAATAAACTTCCTCTTTCATGGAGACCCAGAGTGTTTGATTTACAACACACTCAGAAGATCTTGCAACACTATATGACAAACATATTAGCTAGCAGTTTTGTTCCAACATAAAGTATCCACACAGCTCATTTCTACAATAGCCAATCAAAGCTTGCAGGTCTTGTCGTTTTATAGCAGTCAGTGAATTCCTTTGCTGTTTCTGGTTTACAGGATGGGTTCACTCCTCTGGCGGTGGCACTGCAGCAGGGGCATGACCAGGTGGTTTCCCTCCTACTGGAGAATGATACCAAGGGGAAAGTTCGCCTCCCAGCACTGCACATCGCTGCACGAAAAGATGACACCAAGGCTGCTGCCCTTCTTCTCCAGAATGACCACAATGCAGACGTGGAGTCAAAGGTACCTTCTTGTTCAAAGTACCAGATGCTTTTTTTTTTTTTTTATCACTTTTTTCAAATCCCTAATGGTTTTCCCTAAAATGTGCGTGAGGAAAAGTGGAGGAGCTGAAGTGTGTCCTCTGAAATATTTAATCAAGATGCATGATGTATGAATCCTTCACATAAAGCACTAATTTTAGCATAACTTTAGACTGGCTTAGGGTATGTCATTTAGCAGATTCAACTCCTCCATACTCACAACCTCTCAGGGAACAAATAATGAGGTAAAGAGACTGGAGAAAGCAGAGGGCCACAGTAGCATAATAAAGAACATCTGTGCGCTCTCTCATTTGCAGTGTCATAAAACCTATTGCAAATTACGGGTGTGATTGTAGTTATTCCTTTCACTTTAGCGGTGAGGTGGCAGCTAGCCGACTGTTGGCGTGAGGAAATTAGAGTGATCTATTTGCTCATTTTCCTCAGGAAGAAAGAGCATTTCCCAAAATGTCAAACTTGGTTTTTTCATCTTCTGTGTCTAACGGCTTATTTTCCACTAGGAGTGTTAGACACATGACTTTGTTTACTCAAAAATCCTTTTTCAGTTCAGACTCATTCTAATAGTTTCATTTTTATGTCCTTTTGGTGTCAGTCAATGAAACTCCAGACAGATTAGCCTAAATTTCATTTTAAAGGTGCAGCATGTAACAAGTAAAAGGTCAATGACGGAAAAATTTAATGCATTATTAAAACAGTTTCTAATGGTATTTGATCACTTTATCAAAAATTATTATGTTTTTATTGTCTTAAAATAAGCCATTTATATACCTGCCGTGAATCTACAGCAGCTGCTAAATTTGTGCCACTCTTTTTACTACGGTGTCTCTGAATGGACATACAACTCTGGTTTTGAAGTGAAAACCCTCTGGGCTTTAAATCTGCTGTAGAAGATGTTAAAGCACCGTTTGAGATGAGTAATGCCTTAAAAAGGCACCAAAAGTAGTTAGCTGTGGTGTAGCCTTTGCTGTACCTGAAGCCACTGGATCCATTCACAGATAAAACATCTTTATAGCTGGAGGAATTTTGGTCATTGACGGCCATCGTTCATTCACAACTGTGTATTATGTTATGCTAATTTTTACCACTAGAAGGCAATAAATCTTACATGCTGACCCTTTAAGTAACACCAGAGAAGCAAATCAGACAGTTTCTCTTTTTCTTTTTTTATATGTTAGGCCTATTTGGGAAAAAAATAGACCTATCACCAGCTATGTTCTCTTCTTTGTAGGAATTCATACTTTTGTGTATTTTCCTCCTCAGCAAAAAATACAGCATGTTTACAGCCTTATGCCCAATTCTGATTCATAATTACACACCTTTAGTTTATCAAAAGGGCAGTAAGTAATGTTTTAATGACTTTGCTATTTTATTCAATTTCATTTATTTATTTCTTTTTGTAATATTAGACTTTAAAAGAATTATTTTTGACAAAAGTCACTAAGCCCTGATACACAAACAGGCAACAAAAAAAAAGTTCTTAAAGTCAAGAAGTCTTAAAGTCTGTTTAAGTGTCAAGCTGGCAAAACACCTTAAAGGCCCATTTATGCTCCCATTATGTACGTAAATAGGTTCCACCATTTTAAATGTCACTGCTGTCATACTTTCATTCAACCCTCACGGATAGTTACTAACTGATGTGTATACCAGAAAGTAGTTCAGAGTTCAGGGTTCATCGCCGATTCCTGAGGTCAGTTCCAGACAACAGCAAAGATGGCAACGATGGAGGAGATTATAATAAAGTTTATTCTCAGAAAGAGATATAAAAGGAGGCAGCGCAGCAGACGGTGGTGGTCTGTGTGGACATAGAATATATTGCAGTGTCTTCCTTTTAGGTTTTTTCTGAGGTCGCACGTCAGCTTTAATGCTTAACGCCACCTCTACTGTCTCCGACGACAAAAAAACGAACCAATTTCCACACATAAAAGAGGATGGATGAAAGGCTTCATATCCATCTTGGTGTAGAGCATATATGGGCCTTGAGGGAGCAATACAGTCTGTCCAGTTGTGTGTATTGGTTTGTGGTTCCCTTTTTAGTTCTTTTCATTCTCTACAACCATATTGTCACATATCCATGCAACGGCTTGGTGCAACCATGTCGGTGTTGCTGTTGTACTTGTTGTGGTGCACTAACCACTCCATTGTCTCCTTCCTTTGCCGCTTTCCTCCCTCAATTTGGTCCTCTTTCTTACCCCTCCATTCCCTCCCATTCCCCCTTCCCTTCTAGATGATGGTGAATAGGACAACAGAGGTACATCTTTTCTTCTCCTCTTCCTCTTCCTTTCTTCCTCTCCTCCTCTCTTGTTGTTTTCTCATGGTCACCACTGCAAAGCCTTCTGTCTGCTAGCATGAATGCTAAATGCTGGCATGAATGCTTTTGCACCTCACCTATATATCTGTTTTTGAAGCCTGCTTGCATTTAAGTGTTGCTTTGTGTGTATGCAGTGGCTTGCTGCTGAATTAAGTTGACTTTTCACGACATCAAGAAACTTTAGGCTGATACCGGACTCTTTTTGGTCGTTCTGAAAAGACATACAGCATGTTTTCTTGCTTATCTGCAGTGTTGAAACAGTGTACTACCACCTTAAACATCAGACAAAGCAAAAGAAAAAAAAAAGCAGACATAGGTTTTAGCAATCTTCTGCTGAAGAAACTATCTAGCAACATTCAGCTTTTGCTTCCAGGACTTTTCAAGTTTTCAAGGCGATGCACCCCAGCTAACGTGTACACCTTACCCGTTGCTGCCATTTTAAAAGCAGAAGTTTTTGCACTGCAATAAATAGTCCTGATTATTGCAAGGTGGGGGCTTTGTGGCTACTTAGCATGTGCTCTGAGGAATGAATAAAATGCGAATAAAGTCATGAGAAGATGCCAGTTGGGAGTGAACAGCAGCCAGTAGCTAGCTTGCTAAACAAGTGTCATTTGCTAGCTGCTGTAACTGTGACCTGCTGATTTAGCTGGGTGTTGATATTCTTCACCAGGGCACTGAACGTATCTGTCTGTTGCTTCTGTAGCAGCTAAGAAACATGGAGTTATTCACACAAACTTGCTCTAATTTAGACTTCATCAAAGACTTCGAGGTCTGCAGATCAGCTCTGTCTACTGGACTTAAAACTGGAGGTGATCAAGCTGTTTCATTACTGGCACAGAAAATGTTTAACTGGCCCCCAATATGGAAACTTTTAAATCATGTTTTAAAACACATTTGACTCCTTCTAGCCTATGTAGATCTTTTCATGCAATTTTAACCTTATTATTTCTTTAGTCTTTGTCTTTTTATAGTGCTTTTGAAGTATCTTTAGTCTTCATTATTTTACTATATTTTAGTCTTTTAAATGGTTAGGTCTTGTTATTTCCTCTATGTATCTCAATATTTTTATTTTTTGTGCATGGCTTTTAGTCTTTAAATCTCTTTTTAGCCATTTAGTTTAACTTAGTGTATTCTATTTTTCTTATTCTGTCATTTTCTTCTAATCTGTTTTATTTCCTCAAGTGCATTTTAACCATTTAATTATTCCTAGTGTACTCTATTTTTTTTAGATTTCTTAAGTAAATTTTATTATTTATTATTTATTATTTCATTATTATATTTTGTTTCTCAAGACTTTCAATCTCTTTTGGGGTACAGAATTTCTGGTTGTGTGAAATGTCTCTATGTTCAACAATCATGTTCTAAATGTCAGCACTTGGCTACCATTTGTTTTCTTAATGTACTATATATATATATATATATATATATATATATATATATATATATATATATATATATATATATATATATATATACATACATATATACATATATATATATATATTTATATATATATATATATTTTTTTTTTTTTTTTAATATATATATATATATAAATATATACATATATATATATGTATATATATATATATATATATGTATATATATATGTATATAATATATATATATATATATACATATATAATATATATATATACATATATACATATATATATATATATACATATATATATATATATATATATATATATATATATATATATATAGAGAGAGAGAGAGAGAGAGAGAGAGAGAGAGAGAGAGAGAGAGAGAGAGAGAGAGAGAGAGAGAGAGAGAGAGAGAGAGAGAGAGAAATAAGTGGATCAGATTGGTAAAATGACCATAGCTTGCATTTACCAACCCTCATTTACTTAATTTATTGTGTGTTAAAAGAGCCCATAAGAAACATAGCCTCAGGTAACATTGGGGAAGTATGAAGGCGTCATTACCTTAGATATTATTCTAGATAGATCATTTTTGCTTATTTTGCCATGTCACTAAACTTTCACATCTGCAGGTATTCAACCAGGAGCACATAAAAATTATATATGTTGAAGAACTGAAAGGCAAGATAATCTTTAACGCTATATAACTGACAGATCCTGCTGTGGTCTTTGCTGTGGTAATTTGTGGTGCTGTTATTTCCATATTCTCCATCTAGTTCTGCCTTTTTCATACTACACATACTATTTACAGCCTACTTGGTGATGGAGAATGCAGAGCTGATCTCAGGATACCAGAGATTAAGGATTAAATAAGTAAAAATGATCGCGCCATGCCAACTTTATGTTACAAAGATCTCTGAATGGCAAAGACTGTTTGACCCACCTCTGCAGGTTTTTTATGACCAACATTTGACTCTCTAATGACTGTTTCTACTGTAAATGCATTAAATTGTGCTGTTATCATTATTACGCCCAATTTATGACCTTTAGCCGTGCAGCTGGCCCACCAAACACTTGCACAGTGCTGTAACTGAACTATAAGGGCCCACAGTAGCAAATATAGGCTTGAACCTTGCATTAGCGAGTAAAAGAAAAAAAAAGAGACTTTGATCAACCTGCAGCGTAGAAACTCAACTCATATGGTACACAGATACTTAGTCATTAGATAGCTGTAATTCAACCTATGTAGAAAAGTTTTATACATACAATTTATTTTTGTGCTTCAGTAAGAAAACTGTCTGTTATTCTAGCCGTTTGTTTTTCACTATCTACTGAAAAAAGTTTGTGTCATGCTGAACAGTGGAGTGGTGGTTAGCACCATTGCCTCACCGCGAGAAGGTTGCAGGCTCAAATCTCAGCTGGGAGCTCTCTGTGTGGACTTTGCATGTTCTGTCTGCGAACTCCGGCTCAGAAAACATGCTTGTTAGGTTCAATGATGTTTGTAAATTCTCCTGAGTGTGTGAGTGAGTGGTTGTTTGTCTCTCCGTGTTGGCCCTGCAATGGACTGGAAACCTGTCCAGGGTGAACCCTGCCTCTCGCCCAGTAGCTGCTGGGATAGGCTCCAGCCCCCCGCGACCCTGCAATGGACGAAGCGGGTATAGACAATAGATGAATGGATTCTGTTATTCATATTGATCCTGCATTCATTGCTTTTAACTTATTACTCTTAAAATGGGTAACAAAGTATGATGAAAGCAATGACATGAAGCCCGATATTTTAATCAGAACTCAATAAATCTTAAACTAGCATCTGCTAGCTTTGCTTCAGAGTATATTCAGTTGTTTTTTGTCATTTCCAACATATTCTTATATTTTTTTATTACTCTGTGTAACATGATTTTTTACTCCATTTATCTCTAAACATTGGTTTTGCTGCTTTCAATGTTTGAAACAAAGTAGCTGTTGAATACGATGATGACAAAAGGGTGCTGATTGATGCTTTTTCTATATTTTCTTCAATGGCTTAAAATGAAATTAGTTTGGGTTTTTGAGCAGATGCTTTCTATAAAGCATCTTTTCTAGAACTAATATAGTTGCATGCTCACCTGCATGTGTGATTTCTGGATTTCCTGTCAGATGAAATCATGTTGATCAGAGGAATTCAACAAACACAAACAAAAGACTTGGGATTTGCTTGCTTTTCATGTGACAGGATGCTGCTTATCTCTGCTTATATTGTGCAACTGTACACTACTTTGTTTAGTTTTGGCTCACCGCCTTTAATTATAACCCAAGAAAGGTAGAAATTTACACTCAGTGGCCACTTTAGGTTCACCCGCAGGGCTTCAATGCAAGATTTATTACATATTGACGAACATATTTGCTATTAATAAATAACACTTGCTTCATGATGTTTGTCAGTATGCAATCCCATAAAGTTAATGTTGTCTATAATCACTCTAGTTTATCTAGTTTCTAATGAAAGATGTCAGGTAGGCCTGTAACTACGTATGTGATGACATAAGTAAGCTTTATTAAGTTTGCCTTTGCTGGACTGCTTTGTATTACAAGCCAAATCCAATAAAACGCCACTGCAAGCTGAAATCTAAGTGCTAAACATAGATGATTAAATTGTTCTGGAAATGTTTTAACAAAAGTTAACCATCCTAAACTTCATAAAGATGAATTAGTTGTTCTACTGAAGTGGCCAGGGAGTGTAATCATGTTGTAAAAGTAGAATCTACACACTTTTTGTTTCTTTTTAAATGCATGTTTGACTCGTGCTCAGCTCAGGTCTAGTGTACTCTGTTAGTCCGCTTTCAGCTGCTCCTCTTTGTAATGTCCCATCATGCTTTGCTCACACCTCATGGCCAGACAGATGTAGCTTCTTTTTTAGGTTTTTTTTAAACTGACATTGCTTTTCTTTCTGCATGTGTGTCTCTTTCTTCCCCTTCAGAGCGGTTTCACTCCTCTTCACATCGCAGCTCACTATGGCAACATCAACGTCGCAACTCTCCTCCTGAACAGAGGAGCAGCTGTAGACTTCAAGGCGAGGGTAGGTCCGTGTTTTTTTCACAGAAGTGATGACATCTCACACTCACTGGAGGCTCTGGAAGTGTATACTGCAGGAAGCACACTGGAGGATGGAACAGAAAGAGGAATCCAGCGTGTGAATGTGCAGCTGCTCTGGTCATTCTGCTGGGAGAAATGTACACGCGCTTGTGGACTGTTTGTAGATGGCAAAAATACATGCTGGGGTTTTTTTTCACAACTTAAGTGTTCTCCTTTTGTTTTATTATGTTCAATATTTGTGTTACTTTAAATGGTCCAAGTCTGATTTATTTTATTTGTTTTGTATTGTAGAACTTCATTTCTTAACTAAGAACATTTAAGAAAGCATTAGCCATCAGAAGTCATTCAACATAAATAAACAAAGACCAGAATTGAGAAATACTGCCATAAATGTACATGTTGTAGTGTTTTAGATACACAAACGTTCCCTTCTCAGTGTCTGGTGTTTCACTTTATTTTTGCCAGACGAAGTTGCAACATAAGGAAGCAGAAATCATATAAACACACTTTTCAGTTGTGGCTTTTCCATGAAGTTTACAATCAGTGTGAAAAATGTAGGATATATATTGTATATATTTGCATATTATTTGCATATTTTTCGGGGTATCTGCTGAGCATGCTCAGTACCAAACCATTGGTTGATAGAAATATTGGGAACCTTTGGGATGTTTGATAGAAATAAAACATAAAAAAACACAAAGAATCTCATGATCCAACCAGTGAGCCGCTGATTCCTCTAGAGAGGGGTGTTTAGCCACTTTTTGCTTCAGCGCCATCAAACAAAACTCACTGGTTTCCAGTTGTAAAAGGGTTTTAAAGTTCTGCATCTTCTTTGTAGTCATTTCATAATTAAACTGAAACCTTATCTTATTAAAACGTGTTTTTGTTTGTTGTTGACCCGGGGCTTCAGTCTGAAGTTTGTAGCTGAGCAGCCGTGTCATTTTTTTATTCTACAGAATGACATCACGCCTCTGCACGTAGCGTCTAAACGCGGGAATGGTAACATGGTGCGACTGCTGCTGGAGAGAGGCGCCAAGATAGATGCGCGGACAAAGGTATGCATGACCTAGTGAAAGAAAAGAAAGAGAAAAGATAGAATAAAACAAAGAAAAAAGATTTCCTTTCTCTTCAAGTGATGCTATGATGTATTGCTGTGTTGTCATAAACAACCTTCCCGTGTTGAGCAGCAACTTGGACAATAAAGGTTGCATTTGAATAAACCGGTAATCGAGGTTAAACTCTGTGCATTGCAGTGGTAGAACAAACTCAGTGAAGCAGGTCCATATTTTAATCACTTCAAGTCTTCTATAAGCTAAAACCTTTTAAAAAGGTAAAAAAAAAAAAAAAAAAAAAAAAAAGCAAACAGCAGCTATTCTGTGACAAGTGTATCGCCATTTCACTTTCAGAGCGTGTTCAGTACCCACAGAGTCACATTTGCAAGCATCAAAACCATCTCATTTTAAACTTGACCTGCCCTTTGACATTGTTCCTGAACCTGTAGATATAATTGTAAACCAAATTCACCCACAGCTGAGTGTAAATGAAGTCTCACTGCTTGGAATCTTTCCCAGGATGGTCTGACTCCTCTACACTGTGGGGCCAGAAGTGGTCATGAGCAGGTGGTGGAGATGCTGCTGGACAGGGGAGCACCAATACTGTCCAAGACCAAGGTACAGCTGTCATTTCTTCTTCTTTTCATTTTTAAAGCAGCCATATGAACCTGAGAACCTTCCTTGCAGAATGGTCTATCTCCTCTTCATATGGCGACACAAGGCGACCACCTCAACTGTGTCCAGCTGCTTCTGCACCACGAGGTACCCGTAGATGACGTCACCAACGACTACCTGACGGCGCTGCATGTGGCCGCCCACTGCGGACACTACAAAGTGGCAAAGGTCATTGTGGATAAGAAAGCTAATCCCAATGCAAAAGCTCTGGTAAGGACAAAGTGGTAGATGGAGTATTTGTCAGGATTAAACACATTTAAAGAAGCTAAAAAATGCAAAAGTTAGTTGCTTGTTCCCATCGAGGGAAGCAGGAGGTCCCAGAATATGACTAACTTATAAGTGTAAGGACGTTTGGTTGTGACTTGGTGGAATAAAAACTAGTTATTCATTAGTTTACCCATTAACAAATACATTTGTTTCAATGCTTTTCTTCCTTTTTGAGTAAACTTTTGGGAGTTAAATGAAGGAGAAAATACACAAAACATGACAAAGATCACGATGGAAGTAAATGAACAAAACAGAGAAGAGACTTTATTTCCCCGCCGTCATCCTGACATAGTAGCAGCATCTCTGCTCTGTAATGGAAAAGTCTGGGTGTGGTTACAGCTCTGAGACTTTATAGCTGGAGGGAACCAGAAGAGAAATAAAGGATATGGAGAGGAAAATGAAGTCATAGGACTGAGCCTGAAACCTCAAAGTCAGGAGAGTAAGAGGGGGAGGGATGACGGATGGAGGGGGTGTAAAAGTTGGCAAGAGAGAAGTGAGTTGTAGGGAAAAGGATCCATTTCAGTGTAGCGTAGTTTTTATTTTTTATAGCATACAGCAGGCTCAATTATTTCCACACGCTTGTCTGTTTTTTTATGCAGAAGCTTTAAAAAGAAAGAGAGGGAGAGAGGGAGAGAGGAGGGAGGCAGAAAAAAGTTCCCTCTTTGTACTTTACTTTCCATGCAATGTTCCAGATTTGTTCTCCGCCAGTTCTGCCGAACTTGCAAAGCCACACACAGACATTCGGGACTATTTTCATGCTTTTTAATGTCTCTATATTTTTTGTTTCTTTGTATGCGTGTGTTTATGTGTGTGTGTTAGAATGGTTTCACGCCGCTGCATATTGCCTGTAAGAAAAACAGAGTGAAAGTGATGGAGCTACTTCTGAAGCATGGGGCGTCCATACAGGCTGTCACAGAGGTAGGTGTGTGTGTGTGTGTGTTTTAAATGACAAGATATCAACTGGAGATATTTGGAAGCATGTCTACACAACTTACTGTTTCCCAGAATGCCACCACATCAACAACAAAACAAAGTATACACATCTAGTATCAATGTTTGGATGAATGATTGGTCTTTCTTACTTTGTGCTTATTGATTATTACATCGTTGTTCAACACTACAGACTAGTTAAAGTTATGTCATTTCAGCCCCTTTAGTGTTATTAAGAACTGAATTTAGATGAGTTGTAAACTGAGAGCAACCCAGCTGGTTGTGATGCTGGACTTCACCAATGTGATGCTGTAAAACACAGTGGGACTAAATAAAGTGGAATTATAATCTAATCTGGCCACTCCTGCTGGTTCTTTGTCTGCATGACTCTAAAAGTGATAAAACCAAACAGAGCTGAACAACAAATAATAATAATAATAACATTTAACACCTTAATTAAATATTTCTTCACAAGTTAAGTATGTTTTTTGAGAAATATATAATAAATTGCTTCTTATCTTGCATCCCATGTAATTCTTTGTTTAATAGTTAAATAATTTGAAGTATGTTGAATGTGTTAAACCATCTTCCCAAACAGTAATAATGTAAGAGAGATTAGATCTTTGCTGTTTGATTCCATGTGGAGTCACTGATAGCTCAAAGCACGTGAGACAAAACATCACGCTCTGGACTGACAGCATGGTTTTTTTATATAAGCGGAACTTAGATACATTACGTAACTTTTTCTACCTCAAAACCCCACGTGCTCAACCTCTTTGATGGCACAGTGACATCTATCATGTGCATTTCTAGAGCTGCTGCTACCCAGCAGCATCCCGAGGCGGGGAGAAGAAGAAAAAAATCTGCGACGTGACGTTTCGTCTCATTGTAAAATAAGAAACTGGTTGTTTTGAACACGCAACGTTGCAGATTCAGAAAAGAAACGCAAGAAGGTTAAAAGAGAGAAAGAAACAAAACAAGAGTCATTGTGTAAGATCATCTTCTGCTGGCTGGAGAGAGCGAACAGGTCAGGATGCAAGATGGATGCTGGATTAGCCATCGATAGGCGTCGTGTGACGGGTAAATGGCAAAAGTTCTGTCGTGTGTCTTTAAAATTCAATATTCACTCTTTACTAGAGCTTGTCTTAACCTGTTTGCTATATCTTGTGTGGTTTTTCTTTGTTTTAACTCATAAATTTACAGAAGGTAAATCGTTAAATAGAACGCTAAAAAAAATCGGGTCCAGTATGGAGCCCTGAGGAACACCAACATGTGGACGTAAAGCATCAGATGTATATTTATCAAATTATTTCATCCTTTGATGGAAACAGGATTTTATATAGTCAACAAACTCAATGGAAAGTTAAATTGTTTTTGCAAAAGAATGGATAACAGCATCAAATGCGTTCTGTAAGTCGTGGAAGGCAGCTTTCACAACCACACTTTTCTCAAAAAGAACCGATATTGAACTGATTGGCAATTTTCGACAATGATTTTTGTCACGGTAACAGCAACAGGTTTTAATAAGGATACTAGTCCAGGATTAAAAATAAGGTTTCTATCCTGACAAAGATCACACACTCCTTACACACACCCCTACCATGAAGGACAAACAAACCGTGAGGGCACCACAATCCATAAATTGTTTCATAAAAGGTCTCTTTAATGAAAACCTTGGCTGCTGCTCTTAGTCATCTTCTGTTTTTAGATAAGATCTTTTTACTTTTAATAAAGCTTTCATTTTTATTTTTTCAACCTGTAGCCTCTTTGAGATCTTGTGATGTGAAGGGTAGTAAAAATCCAGTGTATTTTTATGATTATTCAAACACTTCAGATTTATGTGCACTAATTTCATAACAATACTTAGTCATAAAAGTGAGTATTTAAAACATTTAAATCTTAATAGTTTGTTCACAGCAAAATAGCACAACGAAAGAACATATTCTGATAAACATGATCTACTTAGGTGCATCTTTTTGCAGAGTTTTTATGGTTTTATTAGGTTGGTTGACAAGAAAAATATCAAGTTTTCATTATAAATTTCACATAAGAAGAAAGAACAGTCTGTATGTGGTTTCATCATGATACAGCATTTAAACAAATGAAGAAAAAAGCAGTTATTCATTTTATCCATTTGCTTTTTTATTATCTTTTCTTTTCTGCGTGTGTCGACATCCAGTCTGGTCTGACACCGATCCACGTCGCAGCATTCATGGGACATGAGAACATCGTCCATCAGCTGATCAACCACGGGGCTTCACCCAATACAAGCAATGTGGTGAGTTCAGGAAGTTCATTATTTTGCTTTCGTCTTCGTGACTTTTTGTCTTGAGACCGTCATCGCTCTAAAGTTAGATCTGCTGACAAGAAGTAAAGTAAATTTTACACTGTATGAAATTCATCCAAAGATGTCTGAATGAAACTGTGATTGTCTTTCCTCTTGTTGTCTGACAGCGACACAGTTTATTCACTGTTTTCCACATATTTCTGTTTGCCTTGGAGGTTTGTGAAATCATAAAGACCAAACTTGATTGTTTTAGCTTGTGAAGCTTAGTTTGGACTTTTAAATGCTTACAAATTATTTACAACTCTTGCTAACATTCTCTTCCAAACTTCTCACATTGTTTCACATGAATTATTTAAACCTAAACAATTAAAAGCACACAATATTTCACAGAAAAAGAAAGTACTTAATGACATATAATGAAGTTTACTTCAACCAGCTGATACTTAGGCTGGAAATGCTGCTTCCATACTCATTCATTCATTCATTTTCCAAACCGCTTATTCCAATTCAGAGTCGCGGGGAAGCTGGAGCCTATCCCAGCTGGCTTTGGGCGACAGGCAGGGTACACCCTGGACAGCTCGCCAGTCCATCGCAGTGCTTCCATACTGTTGCATTGATATTGGCATGATGTTCTTTTGTTTACATTTGGATCCTTTAATTGACCTTTACTTGTACTGAAAGCAAAGTAATGAAGAGCATAAACAGATCCACGAGCCAGAGAATAAAAACTCCTGGTTTTCCAACACACGGATCTGTTCAGAAAGCCTCTTTCATTCCAAAATAAGTCCTCAGTCTGACAGTTAATCACAACGTTGTCATTGACAACATTTAACAGTGTATGTTTTGTAAGGCCTGACACAACCGATCTGATGACGATATCAAAACAGAGATGCAGACCTAAGAAAACAAATAAATATAATGAAAACTGCAATAGCTGCAGTGAGGATATAAAAACATGTCAATCAATAGAAAAATGTCAACAAAAGATAAAAGGTGAGATAACTAAATGATTTGAAATGAAGAATATGATGTAAAAGATATGAAGCTGATAATGATATTTGTTGAAAGTACACAAATGTGTGTCCCTTCACTGAGATTTTTTTATTAAAAGAGGTTAAAAAAATCATTAAACGTGTCATTATAACTCCTGTCAAGTATAAATAAACCACTTTTTACCTTAAAGACAGTGAGTAAATGTCTACATTTTGTTTAAAATTAATCTTATGATCCAGAAAAATGTTCTGAAGTCATTCCTCCATAATCTGCAGAGAAAATCCCTGTAAGATGAGATCACATTTATGACACATGACATGTATGAACTGACAGGATCTCTTAATGCCACATTGTGGAGCTACAAACTCTCCCACCATCGACGTTAAGTTTGGATTCACAGTGAATGAGAGAAAAGAGTTGAGAACAAGCAGGACAGCTGGGGAAAACGAGCAAACAGAACCCAGCAGAGAGGAAGAAACCAGGGGAAAAGAGTTGTGCACACGCAACTCTTTGACACAAGTATTTGGTCGCCCACGCTGTGTCTGTGGCCAGGTTGCCGTAGAAACAGAAAATTACGGGACGTCAGTATTGTGAGTTGGGTGTGGAGAGTGAAGGGGGTCGCTCTATTTCCATCTCCCCTTTTCTTGCCTCTTATTTTATATGCAAGTTTTAACACAAACAGAAACCTTCAATTATTTATCAACCTATATTATTGCTTATAGGTGTGTGTGTGTGTGTGTTTTCAGAGGGGGGAGACAGCACTCCACATGGCAGCGAGAGCCGGACAGTCCGACGTGGTCCGATACCTGATTGAGAATGGAGCACGAGTTGATGCCAGGGCCAAGGTAAATTATTACTGTCACTGGCAGTAATTTCAGTGTGTGTGTTTGTGACAGTCACCAAATGTTATGGTAGGTGTGTGTTGATAAGTCATGTGCATATGGTTGTTCTTTGCACATGTCTAATTTCAACAAACCACTTTGCTCTGTAAACAGACTTTATTATACACATTAAAAAAGTCATCATTTATCTTTGGAGTCTAATAAAATATTTTTATTCTTTAATGTTTATGTTTTTCATGTGATGTTTTTGCTCCTGTTTCATATAAAACCCGCAGTTTGGCCTGATTGGTCAGCTGATCTGTCTGAAAGGGTGAAATTCAAGTGATTTTGCTCTTTGTGTTTGAGTTGGGCTAAATCAATAAATAAGCAATAATTCTGCTAATGTCTCCAATGATGATCCAGATGTTTTTAGCATTTAGCTCCACAACAAGCTAGCTAGAAAAAGTGAAAACAAAAAGGACAACAAACAAAAAGAATTGCATTCATTATCAGGTAACTGTAAAGCTTGGCAGAAATATTGTTTGAAACCAATGAGAATCATTCAGCCATTTATTCAAATAACTTCCCGCCAACCAAAGCCCAAATCAAGCTCTCTGTGTGGCTAACACCATGTTGCTGGATTAGCAATGCTCATATGTTACTTTTCTATTTAGTCCCCAGTCTTCAGTAGCTGTGGAAAACACATTTAATGCATAGTACCGTGATGGTAGCATATCACTGTGTTGTAAGTGGCTTACATCCATTACATACATTTCTGCTGAGAAACAGCGTGCAGCTCACCTACACATGTCGGTAATGGTATTTCTTGGTTGGACAGTCAACAGATTCAATCAAACCTCTAAAACCTTCTCCTTCAGCCAAACTGAAACATGTCTATAGCTGCCATCTGACATCAGATTTGTTTAGTTAAAAGCTAGCCACTGGTTGCTGATTGGATGGTTGTTGTACTGGATGCTTAGCTGTCAGATGAGTCAAAGTAGCATATAATATGCTAGCTTCAGCTAACAGAGGTTGTACTGGACTTAGCATCGAATACCACAGTGCCACACACTTTGCACCAGAACCTCACAACAGCAACAGCAAAGTCTCTTCTGTTGCTTTTTCCAGACTGTTGGCAAACAGCTTGGTAAACTTGAAGCTACGTTGTGGTGATAGTACAGTAACAAAGTATGACCAGGTGCTGGTTAAAACTAGCAATAGTCATACAAACGTTTAAGATATAATTTAAGAAGTTGAAAATAATCACCTATCTGTATTAAATGTTTCGTCCAAATATGTTTTACAAGGTCAAATTTATGCCTAAGAAATCTTTCTTTCTTTGCTTTATATTAAGTCTTTTTCTAAGAAATGACTCCCTTTAGCTGTAAAAGTCTCTCTGCATCACGGTTTAGGCTGTAAATGTTGCCGTTTTGTTTGACTTATTTCACTTATAGAGTTGTTTTTTGGTGCAATACGGAGCTAAAGGCTCCTCACGAGTCACTTTACTCTGACCTTATTTTACCACCAGACAGTGGTTCTGGGTAGCTGGGATCTAGGGAACATAAAGCAACATCCAGCAGCTAAAAGGTTCAGCACACGGCTGATGATGTGACCAGAAACCAGACTCCAGATAAACAGCTGATTATTGCTTGGTGTGTAATTCAGTTAAACATATCCGCTTGAGATGCTGTAAAGTGTCTCTTATTTTGTTTTTTGTTTTTTTTTCCATTAACAAATTCATTAGGATGACCAGACGCCGCTGCATATTTCCAGTCGTCTGGGGAAGCAAGATATTGTGCAACAGCTGTTAGCCAATGGCGCGTACCCAGATGCCACCACCAACTCTGGATACACACCTTTACACCTGGCTGCCAGGGAAGGGCACAGGGATGTAGCTGCAGCTCTGCTGGACCACGGCGCTAGTCTGGGCATTACTACGAAGGTATATTGGATGTGTTGGCAGATGTTTGTTTGAGCTGTTAAGGCAAACGGATACACACAAACTAAAAGATCATTACCCTTAATAATACACACATACACAAAGGGATACGCTCATACCATTAAGCTAATTCAGAAATAGCAACACTTGGCCTGCTTTGCTGCTGTCGCCGCGTTTCTCTGCCCTGAACAGGAATCATTTAAAGTACAGTCTAAACGCTGCGGGGGTGTTAGTTAAAATGTTAGTTGCAGTCAGATGATGGGGGAATACCAGCTACAGCTGACCGCCCGCCATGGAAGAGTTGGGTTATCAGCTCTGAGCAGGGTAAAACAGCGTAGCTGGAGGGGCTGTTTGTCCTGGTTTGACTCAGTTTTTATTGGAGTTTTATTCATTTTAAGTCTTCAGTTCAAACTGCAGTGAAGCATTTAATGGCCACATTTTGTAAAAAGTCTCTAAAAAGGGATTTCAGGTAGTTGGTAGCATCAGCTGTTGCTGTCCTTGTTATTCATAACAGATTTATTGCATTGATTTTTTTTTTTTTTACCACATAAGCTGCAATGCAAAAAGAAAAACAACTGAACAGCTTTACTACTGAGTAAAACTTACTGCGTACAGAGAACAATAATGTTCTTGAAAAATCTTGAAAAACTTGCCGTTGAGTTTACCTGAAAAAGTATTAAGAAATCTTTTAAAAGTCTTGCACCTCACTTCTTTTTTTTTTTTCTCAGATATGTTTATTGAATTTTCAGTGTCAAGAACAAACAAACAAACATTGCTCAGCTACATAAAGAAAAAAAAAGACAGGATAAAAAAAATCACAAGACATCACAGTTATTATCAAGCACATTAGTAAAAGGAAATGACAGTTTTAAATCAGTAGTATCGTAATTTACAAGCAAACAAAAACCCGAGACAAAATGTGGACACATTTTCATCAGCATAGTCGAGAAAAGGTTTCCACGTTCGATTAAACACTTCAGGCTTAGCGTTCACCAAACATGTCAGGAAGTCAAATGGAATGTGTTCCATAATCATCTTAAACCACCCAGAGACAGGAGGAGCTTTGTCAGAGATCCAGTTAGGTAAAATATTCTTCTGAGCATAGAAAGTTAGGACATGGAACAACTTTCTAAAGTTCTTCTTTCCAGTGTGTTTGACTGGAAAACCAAGAAGCCAAAGGATCAGGATCAATGTTCATTTTCAGAATACTCCTCATCTCATAAGTACTAACCCCCAATATGTTTGTAACCTGGGGATAGATCAACAGGTATGTGTGAGGGTGCCCTCATCGATTCTGCATTTAGAACACAATGATGAGGAACCAGGTTTGAACTGAGACGTTTTGGGGATAAATGAACTGAGTTGTACGTCCCAAGAATGGTTACAAACCTCACTTCTGACAATTGTCAATATTCTTCCCTCAAAATGAACCCCTCAAAGACAGAAAGAGGATCGTTGTTTGTTTTCTTACTCAGATTTGCTTTATTCACAACTTTTGTGCAACACATGGCTGCAGATGTGACGTACGGTTGGAGGGCTGAGATTCCAGCAGTTAGATTCATCATGATCAGGTTCCAGTAGAAAGATCAGATCCTTCACAGTTAATGTCAGAAAAGCCAATACTAAGATCTGAAAACATCTTTTAAAAACTTTTAACTTTTTTTTTTTTTAAATCCACAAAAAGTTGTTTCATTGTGATGTAGTTGGCAGATCTGCCTCCTTTCTCATCTTCTCTATCACATGTTCAGTTTTTACATTACACTTTGTAAAAGCTCCCCTGTTGCACACAGCAACTGACAGGACATTACTATAGAAAAACCTGAATAATTTTTGGAGGATTTTATCAAAATAACCTTAAGGGTTATACATAATTCTGTTAGCTGATTAGGTTTATGTTTTGAATGGACATTTGAATTATGTGATCAGACATATCTAACCCCAATTCTCGAATCATAACCCTGAGTTCTTCTATTTTGGAAAAAAATAATAGCTTGGAGTGTTTGATTTGTAGAAATAAACTAAAATCAAACATTTTATGCTACTTTTTATTGGCTCTCAGTACCACTGATGTGCATTTTAAATGATTTGTCCTGGCTGGACCATATGTCTGACCATACAGGGACCTTATTTCATCTTTAACTGACCATTTGAATTGTTTTGATACTTTTTAATCTTTTGTGGCTGAATTTACATTCAACTCATAACTTCTTATCATTTCATAAATTAAAATAAAATTCTAAAAAAAAATGACTGATTTTTAGTTTGTTCATTCAACCATTTTATGCCTCAGTATGTTAAATATACTATAAACTTCTAATAAATTGCATTAGTAATATCTTGAGTGTGCGATGATGTGCCATCTGAAACACTTTATAATGATCAATAATTCTACACCAAATTGTCCATTCCTTTTTTTCTTTATTTCACTCTATGAAACAGTTTCATATTGCATTATGCAGCATTAAACAGTTCAAGATCTTGCTGAACCAATGTATTTTTACATGTCCTAGCAGTAAAAAAATAGCTGAATATAATCAAGCTTCAGTATCCAGTTCAACAAAGAAGCATCCCCTCCTCCATCAGTAGGGATTCACATTGTTTAACCAGGAGGCCACTTTAATATCCCATAACTGTTAGTCTCCTCTCTGTTTGCACAAACCTATAATTAAATACAATACACTCACAGAAAAAACACACAGTCTTGGGTCTAAACCGTGGTCCCGGATCTGAGTTCCCTCATAGCTAAAGAATCTGATGAAAAACATGTCGAGTCTCTCCACCCTGAACATTTGTGTTTTATCAGTTTTAAGTACCGAACTAATCAGTTCTCCATGTTGTTTTGAAATGCTGTATCCCTGAAAATGACTCATAAATTCAACACACGTGGTTTTGTGAGGCAGTCATGTTTAGGATATAGTTCATGAAGAATAACAAAATAGTAAAGTTCATACATTTCTGACATCCTATTGTGTGTTTATCCAGAAGGGCTTCACGCCACTGCACGTTGCAGCTAAGTATGGCAAAATGGAAGTGGCAAACCTGCTGCTGCAGAAGAACGCTCCACCCGATGCTGCTGGGAAGGTGATGCACATTAAAGCTTAAAAAAAAAGCACAAACTATATTTATCCTTATTCCTGTGTGGAAATCACATTTGCACAATCACTTGTCGATACCACCCTCTTTTGTGTGTCACCGTCTAACAGCGATTCATGTTTGTGTGTGTTCAGAGTGGTCTAACTCCACTGCATGTGGCAGCACACTATGATAACCAAAAGGTGGCGCTGCTTTTGCTCAACCAGGGAGCTTCACCACATGCTGCGGCGAAGGTAAGAGTTGAGGGAATTTAGATCGAATGTTCCTCAATGCATTTATGCACCAGAACCTCTCTGTGGCTGGGTGAGAGCAGGCTGACCTAGTTTTCATCACCCACATGCAATCACACTGTGTTCCAAAGGTTCAATATAACTTCCACTACACCAGTGTCTGTCCAGACAGAGCTGCTTCTAAAAGCAGCTGAATCTAACTTTTACCCTTAAATTAGGATATTGAATAAACCACTGTTTAAATGGATTTTAGTTAATGCATTTAATTACCATCTCCAGTCAAAAAAAATCAAGTGTTAGCACCTGTGTTAGCATCCTTTTTGGGCTCTAAAAGAGTAAAACAAGCAGTCCTGGTACTGCTTATTTTACTGTAAACAACTGACTCAAAACCCAAATTCAGACAGTTGTCTTTTACATTTGTTTAAATGGAAAAACAAATAAATTAACCCCACTAGCTTGCAATGTGGATCATTGGAAAATTGGAACATTATCGGGGTTGGTGCATTCAGTATTAAAAATGTTTAATTACAGTAGCTGTTTAACAGTGTTATTAAAGGTCAACCTGCAGGTTAAAAGCTTTGTTGAGTTAAAGTTTAGAAAGATGTACCAAAACATTTTCTTTTGGGAAGAAAACTCATTGAATGCTTCCCAGTTGCATTGTTTTGTTTTAATGTAAAACCTTTTTTACATTTTATGAAAATAAGAGTAACAACATGGAGAATAGTCAACCTGTGTGAGTTTGATGTTTAGAAATAGATCCATACACTTATTACAAGCCAGATTGCCGTCAAACAAATCAGAAAAAAGATTTTTCATTTTCAGGAAAAGATAACAACTGCTAACAATGTAAAGTTTCCCATCATGTATTACATGGTATCAACAATAGAGGCGGTCATTGCTGGCTCTGTCATGTTGTGTCTGTCACCATTGATCCTATAGTTTTGTGCATCCGTGTCCTGATCGTATGATGTCAATAGTACATGATGAGAATCGGTTGAATGGAGGGAACAGGCATTCACTTGTTTAACTTGATATTGATAGGACTGTCTACTAACTGCTATGTTAAACCTTTCTGTCATTTTCTAGATTCTCTTCTCTATAATAACGTCACACATCTGGTTTATTATAGCTGTATCGCTGAATTCCTTTCTCAGGAATGAGCAGAAATGTTAACTCAGTTAGGACTCCTTTAGAAAGCGTTGTCTGTTTAGCTTATTTAAAATGCTAAGAAAGTTTAACTCTATGAAAATTATGAGTTTAGTTCCTTAATAATGCTAGCTTAGTTAAGCTAATTTAAAATGCTAAGTCAATTTAGATACTCACTAATCCTAGTGCAGTTAAGCTAATTTAAAATGCTAAGTTAGTTTAGTTTGTTAATTATGCTAGCTCAGTTAAGCTAATTTAAAATGCTAAGTCAGTTTAGACACTCACTAATCCTAGCTCAGTTCAGCTCATTTAAAATGCTAAGTTAGATTAGTTTCTTAATAATGCTAGCTAAATTAAGCTAATTTAAAATGCTATGTTAGTTTGGTTTGTTAATAATGCTAGCTCAGTTAAGCTAATTTAAAAATGCTAAGTCAGTTTGGATACTCACTAATCCTAGTCCAGTTCAGCTAATTTAAAATGCTAAGTTAGTCTAGTTTATTACTAATGCTAGCTCAGTTAAGCTAATTTAAAATGCTAAGTTAATTTAGCTTTATTAAAATAATAAGTGAGTTTAGTTCGTTAATATTCCTAGCTCAGTTAAGATCATTTAAAAGGCTAAGTAAGATTAGCTTTATTAAAATGCTACATGAGTTTAGTTTGTTATTAATGCTAACTTAATTAAGTTAATTTAAATTGCTAAGTCATTTTAGCTTTATTAAAATGCGAAGTGAGTTTGTCTCCTTCAGCTCTTCTAGCTCAATTTTGCTGCTTTAAAATGCTTGTGAGTTTAACTCCTTAAAAATGTTAATTCAGTTTAGCTCCTTTGTAATGATGTCAGTTTATATCCTTTTAAATGCTGACTCAGTTTAGCTCAGAAGAGCTATAATTCTGTGTCCTAAAAGGAAAATGTAAAGAAATAACATAATTTGCATTGATGGGAAAAAAGATGGTCTTCATCATTATTTCTAAACAAACAAAATGATTTTTTAAGGCTTTTCTTTCAATAATTTCTGAATGTATTCAAACAAAATATCAAGTCTTTGATTTTCAGGACATGCAGTTGAATTTTGAGTCAGTTACTGCTGTAACTTTTACCTGTTTCCAGTCTTAATGCTAAGCTAAGCTAACTGTCTTTCATTCATTCATTCATTCATTTTCTGAACCGCTTAATCCAATTCAGGGTCGCGGGGAAGCTGGAGCCTATCCCAGCTGGCTTTGGGCGACAGGCAGGGTACACCCTGGACAGCTCGCCAGTCCATCGCAGGGCGCTAACTGTCTTGATTTTATCATTCTTCTTATCCATTTAATAACAAGAAACATAAAAAGAAAAGACATCTTCAAAATAGTGTGACTTTTTGCATTCATAAAGTAATGCGACAATATACCTTTTACCTATGTACCTTTCACCAATTTCTACTGGTAAAAATATTATATCTCATCTCATTTTATGATAGGGTTATAATGCTGTACTCTTCTGTCTTTCCAGAATGGCTACACTCCGCTCCACATTGCAGCAAAGAAGAATCAGATGGAGATAACCACCACGTTGCTGGAGTATGGTGCCTCCACCAGCACAGTAACACGACAGGGGATCACGCCGCTGCATCTCGCAGCACAGGAAGGAAACATGGACATTGTGACACTTCTGCTGGCTCGAGACGCTCCCATTAACATGGGCAATAAGGTATAACATAAAAGCGTAAAAACAGCCTCTAATGGTATGTGGGCATTTCATTGAGGTCATACTTATATTTTTTTGTATGTGTACTGTAAATGTGCATTCAACAGCTAGAGCCTTTATTTTACTGACAGAAATAATAGTGCCTTCACTCAGAACTGTCATTTTGACAATTATTTCTTCTGACCTTTACTTGGCTGTGCCTTAAATGACTGTGTTTAAGTCCCTCTGAAGTGCATGCTGTGTGTGTCTGTATCCTCAGTCTGGTCTGACTCCTCTCCACCTGGCTGCCCAGGAGGATAAAGTTAACGTCGCTGAGGTTTTAGTCAACCAGGGAGCTGTCATTGATCCTGAGACAAAGGTAATGACAGTGTTTTGTTTAGTTTTTGTGCTCCACCATTCATTTTTGAAAGATTCACCATCAAACATGGGTAAAAATCACCTTTTCAGTCAGGTTATGCTACTTTTTCCTGTTTTATGTTATATGTTGTATACATATTAAATATTAGACTTTGGGTTTTGTGGAAACTCCTTAATTAACTCAGCAGATGTTATGAACCACCCCTCATTTCTTTATGTTTATTTTTATTCAAATGTCTTGGACTTTATAAAGGTCTTTCAAAGTTTTTCTTTGGACATTGGCTTCTTTTTCATCCATTTTCAATTCAGTCTTTGTACCTTGCTAAGCCCCTTTTCACTGACTAAGGTTTCCAAGCCAAAGAGATTAGCCATTGTTGTGCTTACACATAACAGACATCTCATCAAAAATCTATTTTAATTAATATATTTAGGTTTGTATTGACTATTGTTCAACACATACAACATAGTGTTTTTGTTCTACAAGATGACTCCCAAAGAGCTGCTAAACATGTCTCAGTGTGGATGATAACATGTCCTTAAAACGTTTGAAGAAACTACACAAGTGGAGTATAAAATAGGTGTCAGGTCCAAATAGCTATTTACTGCAGATGAACAGGACCTGAAAGTGATGTCCTAAAGACCCGACACAGCACCTGAGAGATGCATCAGTTGATCCAGCTACTGTCGTCGTAAAGCTCATCAGAAACTGTCTCCTTGGAAAGACGTCTGTCTAGAAGCCTTCAGTGAACAGGGAGAAAAAAGCTGGAATATGGACTGAAAATCAGTAGCAAGAGGTCCTGCTCAGATCTCAATATTATGGAAGCAGTGGGGAATCATCTGGACACTTAATGTTTTCATGGAGGTTTATAATGAAATGAGGGGTATTTACAGACTTTTACATTGTACTGAACCTCAAAATGGAAAACAGCATGTCATAAACCACAGGCAGAGGTGTTAATACTGCTGTATTGATGAATTTAAACTTTAGTTTATTGTCAATAAAATAAGTTTCAAAGCAAAATTTGAGAATAACCATGTAAAAATTTGAAAGGGGACAAAACTGAAAGAGATTTTCTTGTGTTGCCTTGTAGTTTAGATTTGTATCAGTTACTAGTCAGGTTTCCTCTCAGGCCTTTAACGCTATCCTCACCTGCTTAACACACCGCCTTACAGTTTGTTAAATTCTACATGGCCACCTATCTCATTTGCTCATCTAATTTTCCACATCACCAGCTGGGATACACTCCTCTCCATGTGGCCTGTCACTACGGCAACGTGAAGATGGTAAACTTCCTGCTGAAAAATCAGGCGAAGGTCAACGCGAAGACCAAGGTAACCATGGAGTCTCTGTGTGTCACCGACTGTGTCACTTATTTTTAGCATCCATGCATTTGGTTGTGTGCGTGTGTGTTTGCTGTGTGTGTGATTTCTGACCTCATCTCTCCTCTGCAGAATGGTTACACACCCCTTCATCAGGCTGCACAGCAGGGACACACACATATCATCAACTTGCTGCTGCAACACGGAGCATCACCCAACGAACTCACTGCTGTCAGTGAACTCTGATAAATCTCCAGAGTTTATTCCTGCCTATGATTGGAATTTCTTCCTGATCATTATCCAACCAGGAACTCACCGTCTTTTTTTTTTTCCATCGGTACTCCAGAATGGGAACAGCGCTCTCTCCATCGCCAGGAGGCTTGGCTACATCTCTGTGGTTGACACACTCAAAGTGGTCACAGAGGAGACTTTGATCACTCAGGTCAGGATTTGTTTTGAAATGATGAGTTTTAATAGCAAAAATGGATTCTTTGGGATTGGAAGCACAACTTAAAAGTGTCTTTCGTCATCTATATGCAATATACTGTAGATCCTAACATTATCCCGCAATTCCCAAGTACTGTTCTCTGTTTACATCAGCCTATACCTGCAACAAGAAATGCATTTTAATTCTGCATCTGGTTTCTCTTACAAGGCAATTTTGTTGTTTTTTTTAAACGTATGTCTTTAAGTTAAGCTAAAATTTCAGGCAAAGAAAGTGAATATTTAACTTGTGAAATCTAAACTTTAAAAATTTAAAAGGGATAAAAAGAATGAAGTCATATAATTATCAAGTCCTAACCCTTTAATTCATAAAAACCTAGATACTAAAACTATCACAGCATTTCATCAGGATATTTAGCACATCAAAAGCCACATAATATAATAATAACAATTCCATACATAATACTTTACCATAGTAAACCATTATACATTGTTTTATCACAGCAGGTGTCTGTCATAGACTGAATTTACTCTCCCTCAGCTGGAAAAAAACTTTTGGTAATTGATTATATAATGTACAAAAAGTAAATAATAAAATAAATTAAGAAACAGTAATCCATCCATCTTTCCATTTTCTTAAACGATTGTTCCAGTTAAGGGTCGCAGGGAAGCTGAAGCCAATCCCAGCAATCAGTTGGCGAGAGGCAGGTACACCCTGGACAGGTTGCCAGTTCATCACAGGTTCTAATAGAATAATATTTTATATAAAATATTAGGGCAACATATGAATGATTGCATTTTAAAATAACTAGTGTATCTAGAAAAATGAGTTATTTACATTTAAATTTAAGACCATCTGCACATGTCTGTTGTAACACTACCACAGTCAGACCAAATACTAATATATTAATATTAGTATACTATGCTATAATACTCAAATCAAATACTAAAGTTTTTATTTTAAAATATTTTCTTTTTATGGTTTTATATACAAAGTTGTCATTTTTCATTCATATTTTTGTTTGTTTTGTATATTTTCAGTGAAATACAAGCAACAGCAACAGCAACCTGCCTTTTTTGTTTGTTTTTAAATGTGTCCATGTAAAATGTGCACAACCTGCTTTGGCATGATGCTGCTGAAATCAGCAAAGATTTCCCTGAGTAAGACCCCAAATGGAAAGATGCATCAGCTGCTCCAAAATCTGTATACATTGATCAGCATCAAGGCGGTTTGACACCAGCAACATGGCGTGTGTTTGCTGGTCTGCTGCGTCACAGCTGATGTTTGCAGCCTTTTTCTGCTGCATAGTCTGATTCCAGTAATGATCCTTCATATAGTTTTATGTAATCCTTCGTGTCCTCACCCCAGGTAACTTCCATTACAGTGTGCAGCAATGCACCCTCACATAAAAGATGCTAGTTTTCAAGCTGCATGCTGAAATTAATCTAAGGTCTCTCCACTCTTCAGGGGAAATATTAGATGCTATGCTAAAGAATTTTGTTCACAATGTTTTGTTTTCCTTTTTACCTCCCTCTGTCTTCAGTAAGGCCAGGCCTGCAGATAAAGGTGGCAAAATTAATTCATATGTGTACATTTTATGTTTGTATTTTATTTTATTGACCATAGTTTTAAGAAGGATTCTTGAAACTGTTAAGTTTTAGCATTAAGAAAGAAATCATATCAGTTTTTAATGAGTCAATAAGAAAACCTCAATAGCGACAAGCGTGACAAAACTTGGATGATGAGATGGTTTGCAAGTAACTGTTTACAGTTTATTTACATCTCATACAGCAGGGTTGCGGTGTTATTTATTGTGATTATTCACATCTCTTTGTAGAGCAGGAGCTGCTGGGACTGGCAGGTGTTAAAATAGCTAAAGTTAATCACCATCAGCAGCTTAATGAGAGCATGTTTCTGGTCAACAGACCGTGATAGAGAAGCACAAGATGAACGTCCCAGAGACCATGAACGAGGTGCTGGACATGTCTGACGATGACGGTAAGAACTCTACAAACAGCCGTGTTTTTGCTTCTCAATGTTTTTAAACCTTTTTAAAAGCAACAGACTAAAGCTCTTTTCAGTCACAAAACCTTGTAAAAGAGGAACAAAATGAATCCACAATTTAATGTTATGATCATGAATTTTGCATAATTTTCAGTTATGTGATATATTCAGTTATTGTATCATCAGTTTTATTTTCTTTCCATGCTATAATTTTGTTGTAAATATGATTTTTCCATTTTTTTTGGGTCTTTTTTCCTCTAACCCTCCTCTCCATCCAAACACAGTCCATAAAGTCAATGTTCCCGAAATGATCACAGATGACTATTTTTCTGATGTGGAAGAAGGTTTTTTTTTTTAAAATTTCACTACATTTTTCTTCTTTTTTTCTAACTCATCTTGCATGTCAGTGTTTGTATCCTTTAAACATTTCCTCTTTTGTTTCCATTTCATTCTCTATTTTCAGTCTATTTTAAAGTTCTGCCTGCATATATATGATTTTACTTAATTTAAAGTAGAAAATATTATCCATCTCATAAAATTAAAGTTTTATAAAATTTAAAATGAGACAATAATCAGTAACTGTAACATCTGATGGCTTAAAAATGGCTGCGTATTCTTATATTTTTCAAACTGGTGTTACAGTGTAGTACTGCTGCTTCCACCTTTGTCTCAACCCGACCGAGTCTTATAAAACCTTGCATACTTTCATGCTTCTAAATGCAGAGACTACATCTTTTTTACTTGTTGCCATGCCAACTGTCTGCATATGGCGTTGTGGAGTGTGTATCAGGTTTCTTTTCAGTGTGTTGAGGAGACGGGACATACACTTGTCATCCTTTGTCTTCTGGGGCTTGTCAGTGATGCTTTCATTGTAGTATCACACAGTGGGGCCAAAGCAAACGCTGAAACAGCTGCTGCAGTGTGTGTGTGTGTGTGTGTGTGTGTGTGTGTGTGTGTGTGTGTGTGTGTGTGTGTGTGTGTGTGTGTGTGTGTTTTCTCCCACAGTCACCAGTTTGATTAAAAATCAGTTGAACTTGACCTGTGGACCAACTGTACCAGATAACATGTACACACTGTATGGAAGGCTGGAACTGCCAAGTTAGAAAATAATTATCTCAACTAATAAATTATTCAATAAATACATTTATACTGCAAATGATATTAGAATAAGAATTAATACAATACCCGATTTAAGAAAATTGATATTGTTTGCTTGATTTTCAGTTATATTATTTAACTTAGTGTTATTTCCTTTTTAATTTTTATTTCTGTCATTTCTTTTTTTTATTTATGTTATAATATGATATAATGTAATGATACATATTTATTTAATTGTTAATTATATGTATTCAAGTTGCACAATTTTAGAAAAAGAGGATAATTATAATAATAATAAAATAAATCAGTTAATTTCCTGAAAGATATGGATAATAATATAAAATAGAGTAAAATATAAATTAACAAAAATTTGGAGAAAAAAAAGTAAAATACTAATACATACACGATATGTGTTATATTTAGAAAAATGATTTAAAAAAATCATATAAAAATAAGCAAGTTTAAAAATAAAATTGAAATCATTGACATTTACATAAAAACCAATAAAGAGAAGCATTAAATCATTGTCAGAGAGTCACATGCTCTGTGCTGTCTGCAGTTTTTATGCCTTCAAAATGCCAGCAGGTCCCCATCTCTTCTACACAAATCAAACTTTGCTGCAGTCATGAAAAGTTTGTGAGATTTCGTCCTGTGCCAGCATTTCCTTACAGTTTCTGCTGCCATCTCTCAGAACATATGCTAAAAGATAAATATATGAAGCGCAAGTCAGTCATATAATTATTTAACTCTCCATGGGAATATTTGGAGGAAAGCTTCATTAGTCTCTGCTAAATACAGAGTACAATCAATAAGAATAAATAATGAAATGTTGATAATTAAGTTGTTATAAATTGATATTAACTATACTATAAACAGGGTCTGCTTATTTGTCTTTAAACAGAAATGGATGCTGGGAATATCTGCATCAGCTATTCCTGTAAGTGACCTTGCTCTAACTAACTCCAGTAACCAGTATGAAGTGTTTCAGCCCAACTCTTGCAACTAAACTCTCCATAGTTATGTGCATGTTTACTTTCACACGGAAAGTGTGGTCGAGTTGTTGTTGTCCATCTTTAACTTCAGATCTAAAAATACATAAAGTGTAACTGTAGTCACATGAACACAATTGCACACACTCGCATACCAGCGGAGTAACAGCGCTGATTAGCATCTCCAATAACACACTCACTCCATGAGCTAAATCAGGACATGCAGCAGAACCAGCGCAGCCTTTCCTAAATGTTTTACCATGTTGTAAAATATGGAATAAAAATAACCGTACAGTATGAGGAAGTCTTTTATATTCTGACGATAACATAAGTTCTACTGTAAACTCGACACTTTGACATTTAAAGTCAGCTGTGCTGAACAAAACAGAGGCAGAAACTAATTTGTCTCACTCTGATATGATATAAAATAAAGGTATGATAATATGCAAGTGCTGTAATGCCAACAAGAAAGGCTAAAAGTAATTTAATGGAACCTGAAAGTTACTTTACAATACTCAATGACTTTATGATTTATCACCTTTCTTCTGTAATACAAGCTGTGTACACCTGAGACGATATAAGCTATATGAAAAAAATTAAGTCACTTAAAATCATCTCCTCAGCTTTTTCCCGTTAATCTTGGTCCTTCTCACCAGAGAACCAAGTGCAGATAAGTTCAGCTGCATGGACGGAAACTGGCAGTGGTGTTCAGTTAGAATAGGCAGTGCCTATACAAAGCAGAAAGAAAATAATCAAATCAATCCAATTCAATAATTTGTTTTTATTTTTTCACATTCTTTTACAATTATTTTTTATATAATGTTTCAAATGATAATTTCTTGTAGCCTGTAGTAGCCTACCTATTGATATGAAAGTGATGGCGTTCAGTGCTCATAGCTTAATTAAAAACGACTCAACAGCACCTCCTCCTGGCCAGACAGGGAAGCTGCATTGCAGCTGTACCTCTATTAAAGGCAAAGTTCCCCTTGTATAATCGTAAAGATGGGTGTTTGCAACTGTGCATAAAAAGGCGGCTCACTACGCTGCCTTTTTACGTTACTACACTATACCGATGGTCTATGTACGTAAGAATTGGTGAAGTTATAGTTTGCTCTGAAGCTACATGACAGGCTCAAACCATTTCACGTCTTTTTTCTTTTGAAGCAAAACGTCAACTTGCGCTACTGGTTGTCATGACATGTAAAGTTTATTGGGACTGCTATTGAATCATTTAGCCAGCTTTTTTTAAAGGTGTCTTACAATCTGGATTTTGTTAGATTAAGCAGACACTTGGCAACTACCTGCACGTGTAAATTATCATTGGTGTGTCCGTCACAATCTGCAGATGTCCACCTAACCTTAGAGCTCATGGCACATGCTGGAAACAGGTATATGTCGTATTAAGACTACCCAGAGTCAGGGCATTCCATTTTCTCTGGGTTGCAGGGAAGTGGGAGCCTATCTTAGCAATCACTTCAAAACAAAAAATTATTAATTAATCGGAGACTTTGTAATAAATGAAAATCAAATAATCATTTTAATCGCACAATATTTGACTTAAAAAGCAACTTTTTTATGGATTTCTGTGGATGACCGAATCAAGTAATAAACACAGACATTAACATTGTAAACTCAAACTTTAGTAATGTTTGGAAAAATACATTTGCATTTCGGTTTAAAACAGTAGAAAAGGAAATAGAACCAAAAGCGAACAGATGTAAAGCTAAAGTTCCGTCTGTTCTCTGATTAAGAGTCTACAACGGATTACAGTACTTTCATTTCTTTAATGTTTGAATCCATACCTAATTAAATGGTTTAAAGGTGGAGTATGTAAGATTTTCAGCATTTTCAAAATAAATTAACTAATAAAATAACTACAACCATAATTAGATAGTTTTTTGAACATGTAGGTTACAGTCTCTCCATATTTGATGTGTTATTAAATTACAAGTTTAATTAATGACAAATGACAGAAAGCACATTTTTTTACTGGTAGGAAAACATTTAAGAAGGGTCTTTGTCATTTATTAAACTTGTAATTTAATAACACATCAAATATGGACAGACTGGAACCTACATGTTTAAAAAAAATCTAATTATGATTGTAGTTATTTTTTTAGTTAATTTTTTTTTTTTTAAATATTGAAAATCTTACATACTCCACCTTTAATATGCGACTATAAGCAGGACCAGGTAACTGCAACTGAACGTTTCCTGCTCTTACTGCAGCTGGCTGCTAAAAACCCGTGCTGCGATTGGACCGAGGCTCTGTGAGCATTTTGGATGGAAGAGCAGCATCTCCTGCTTATCATTAAGAAGAAGTTAATTATACGTCAGTCTCTAATAACAGCAGAAAGAGTCGTCACAAGTCACTTTTTTGAAAAAGAAAAAAAATCCCTCGACTGGTCTAAAAACTGGTTAAGTTAGTACTTCTTTAGCAGAACATTAGCTGCGTTTCCATAACATTTTTTTGCAAAGTAAAAGCGATATTTGTACATTTCGACACACAATAATTGCAATTTGCACGTGTTTCTATTGAACTGGGTTTAGCATATTAAGCTTCAGTTCTCGTAAAATCTCATCTTATGCAAGGTTGTTACATAGCGTTACTTTTGTGTTTGCTACGGCTTTTCGAAGCTTTTCTCCCTCATTTTCTTTTCTACATCTGTTTCCCTGTTGTTTGTTCCATACTGCTCCATCTTTACTGGAAATAAAATGGTCACTTCCGGGGACACGTAAATGCAAAAAAAAGTGTTTCCAATACAGGTTTACAAGATATTTCTACATCAAAACGTCTGAAAAACCACCTGATAATATAATAACTTTTTACTTTTTGGTGATATTTGAGACTATTTTCATAATGTGGCTCCTTTTATTGCCATATTTAGTTTTGGTGCAATTCAAAGTGTAATGCAAACGCAGCTAGTGTAATCAGTGCACCAAGAAATTATTCTGCATTGCTTGGACTGCAATTAAATGCTTCATTTTTTTATGTAACAATCATTGTAATTAAAGCATTAAAGTCCCAACTTTATTAAAACTGCATCATTTTTCCAGTGTTCAGCTCTACCATCCAGCTGTCCTACATGGCTTTAAAATGTCTCTGTAAAGTCATTGTTTAATTTTAATTAATTTTGCATTAGGATTATCATGCAACGCCTTCTTTAGATGCTACGAATGCCAGACACAAAAATGTAGTTTTTCCTTATTGTTACCTGTTTGTAGTTCGTTGTTGTCAGATAATTAATGACATGGGTATGTTGTTCATATGTTGTTCATTTGTGCATTTAGGTTTTTTGCATTTGTAAAAAAAAAAAAAAAGTAAAATGTGTTTTCTATAGATGACTGTATGGCATTATAATGTCTGTGAACATGTGGAGCCATTGTGAAGATAAGATGCTCGTGTTTTAGCAGAGAAACTTTGGTCGAATACATACTGAAGGATGTTTAGAGCGTGCAGGAAAGGAACGTTGCAGCCGAGCAGACCAAAGTGCAAAGGCTGGTGTGGTTGGAGGTCATGCAGGCAGGTGGATTGCATGGCAGAGGACACGAAGAGTCTGATATCTGCTGCGAATGACAGAAATCAGTCCAGCAGCTTTACAGAGCGTCTTAGGTCATGTTTGTGCAGCAGAGTAAAAAGGAGAAGCAGACGTGTGAGAGACGGATATGATGTAAGAATAAATCGGTGCATAAATCTCATAAAACTAAGTGAGAGTTAAGGAGCCGTGGAACTTGTAGCGATGTTAGGCAACTGCCTGAGTCACACACCCACTTACTATTTCTGTCCTGGAGTGAGCTCTAGGTGTCTGTTCAAGAACACACACACACACACACACACACTCTGGATAATCCCGGAGCGGGATTGGTAGGCGGGAGAAAGCTGATCTGTTTTCTGTGAGAGACGGACAGTTAATGCAGGAGAGAGCGGCTGGAGCTGAGGGGAGGCAGCGAGTCGAGGAGAAGTTAGTTCAGGGTGAAATCTTCCAAACTGCACCGTGAATGAAGTGTTTTAAAGCAGGAGGTGAGTTTGGGCTCACTGAGGAGGAGTGTGTGTGTGTGTGTGTGTGTGTGTGTGTGGGGGGGGGGGGGGGGGGGGGGGGGGGTGTTTGCTCCTGTTGCAGCAGCGCTGAGAGGGGAATCCTGGAGAACGGCTTGGAATGTGGCCAGATGGGATCTGCAAAGTGTCCGTGGAGAAAGTTTAAAGGGGGGGAGGGTTGTGGGAAAGCAGCAGGGTGGTGAAGGGACACAGAGAGGTGGAGGTTGGGGGTGTCTCTCTTTGTGGCTGCTGGAATGCCTTCCTTTCCTTTCTCTACGATTCTCCGCCTGCATGCACTTGCTCTCGTCCCCTCGCTCTTTCAGCCCGGCGGTCGGCAGCTTATCTGCAGCTCTGCTGGGAATAACATGCTGCTAACTGTTTTCCTGCTACGCCCGTGATGTATGTTTCACTCTCTTTCCTGTGTCTAAATGATGTTTGCTGTGTGAAAACATTTTCATTCATTGAAGAAATTCCTTTGTTGTCAGTAAAACTTGGTTAAATCTTTAAAAAGCTGCAAACGTAACGGGACGGCTTGTTGTTTTGAGCTTTGCTGGTTTATTTTCACATTTTTTTCTGGAGAAAGAAAAGCTTTTAGTGACAGTTTGAATGTGTTTATTAGACCAAAGCTAAACTGGAAAACAGCCTCCGGGCTGAGGCTGCATTGATCTGTCTGTCTAAATGTGTGTGTGTGATGTATGTGTGAAGGACTAAAACAGAAGCACACACATTATATCCCACCTTTCCTGTAAAAAGCACGTTAAAAATCTCAGGATGTTTTGTCTGCGAGATCTGCTTGTTCGTATTTTTTCTGTACGCTTTGACAGCTCAAAAACTCTGAGGACGAAGTTTTAGTTTCACCTGCAACTGATGAGAGAAACGGACTGAAAGTCATCCCTTCCTGAAGCCTTAACTTCTTGTGTTTTCATCCACCAGGTGATGATGCGATGACGGGGGACACAGACAAATATCTGGCCCCCCAGGACCTGAGGGAGCTGGGGGATGATTCGCTTCCTCAGGAGGGCTACATGGGCTTCAGCGTGGGGGCACGGTCACAGAGGTGAGGCTCACCAGGACATTCCTCAGCAGACAGCCTCTGTTGCTGCGTCTCTAACTTTTCTGAGCCGTTTTGATGGCGGTGATCATGGCAAACACTTTATTCCAGGTTCAGTTAATGAAACGATGATAAAAGATTCATGCCCTTCATTAAAGACGAAACTCGTTCATTAAGATGCAAGCTCTTCCAAACCACATGCCAGACTCAACGAGGAGTTGATGCTTTGGGACTTTTTATTGAAAGAAAAGATATTTTTGAAAAATAAAAACAAACTTTAATGGATAAAAAAATCAAGTATAAGCTATAGCTAATCTAAACGGATTGGATCTGGTCTGTCAGCGAAGATCCCAGAGACGAGCTGCAGGGTTTTACTGCAGGTTGAAGCTAAATACAAAAAAATAAAACCTTTGCCAAACCAGCGTATTGTTCACTTTTTCTGACCGGCCACTAAAACTTCCAGCTTCTCTCGGCTGGCGCAGTTTAAATTATCATTAACGTCTGGAATTAGGTTTTAGTATTTTCCAGTTCTGGATATGAATGGAAGATGGAGGAGAGAGTATGGAGGAGCATTTTTGTTTCTAAATTCAAGCATTTTTTATGAAAGATAAAATTAATTACAATTAGATAAATGTTGACCAAGCCAAGGAAGAACTGATCACATACAGCACACTATTCAGAAGTGGGACTAAGATGTTATTTATTGTTTCAGGATTTTGGTAATCTGCTTTTTTAAAACTCTAAAGATCCCAATGTGCAAGTAATACTTTTCATGTGCAATAATTCTGCGTGTGGGGCTGAACCAGGGTTTGCAGATGATTTACTAAGAGTGATTGTGTAAATGGACGGCAGGTGGCACGTTGGAGACTCTCTGTGTAAATCAGGGTTTTGCGCATTTCGTGGTTTGCAACATGGCGAGTTCGGGGGGGATATTCAGATCCAAAAGGGCTGCAATCCAGCAGGTTTTCCCACATACTCCTGCTTCAGCAAGTCTGAGTCAAATTGAAAGGATCTAACAGCCTAACAGGTTCTGCACAAAATGTACTCATTTGAGTCAGCTGTGTTGGAGCAAGGATACAGAGAAAAACCTGCTGGATTGCAGCCCTCTTAGAACCGAACTGCGTACCCTCAAACAACTGCAAAGAAATCTGAAACTGCATGTGCAGCGGGTTTGCACATGTTTCAGTACATGCAAACCTTTAGTAGACTTGGGTCTGAATGTCTCGATGGCTGAACTGCAGTTTCTAAAATGCTTTGAAATAATTAAAAGTTTTAAGTCTGGAAATCGTGGAATTTTTGAAAGAAAAAGTGTGTTGAAGCTCTGTGTGTGCAGAACACACACATAGAGGCGTTGTCTGTTTGCAGACACGTGCACAGGTTCACAGAACATTTGCAGCTGTTTGAAGGGAAGGAAAAAACATGAAAAAAGAAATGAAAATAGTATAAATAGGAAGATAGAAGGTGAAAGTTCTGGTTATAATGACAGTTAAATACAAGACTGTCAGGATTCACCACCCTGCTGGTCGAAGGAATAGACCACTTGGAGGAATGATTCGCTTTCTGCAAGGGAGCAAATAAAACGGTGCATTTACTGTACATCAGACATGTCAGTGCAGCGTTGCAGATAAAAGTCAAAAGTCCAAAATGACCTTTTTATTAGCGTCACAATTCACACTGATTGATACCTTTAGCATTATTTAGCTTCATGGTGGCTTCACATTACATCAGTAGCTGCGTTTCCATTATATTTTTTTTTTGGTAAATAAAAGCAATATTTGTAAGTTTTAACAAACAACGGTTGCGATTTGCAGGAGTTTCCATTTAACAGTGTTTAACATAACCTCAGTTCTCGTAAAATCTCCCCAGCCGGACGAGAGTTTACAAGAACTGCGGCGTATGCAGGGTAGCCACGTAGCGTTATTTTGGAGTTTTTATTTGCAGCTTTTCTGAGCTTTTCTCCATCATTTTCTCATTTTCTAAAACTCTAAATTTCCCAGTTGGTTCCACACACCGCCATCTTTACCAGAAATGCACCGGTCAGAATCCCCCACGTCACGTCCGAGGACACATAAATACAAAAAAGTGTTTCCATGACACTCTTGGAATATCTTTCTCCTTCAAAACGTCTGAAAAACCACCTGATGAGAGCGTCAAAAGGTTTTTAGTGATATTTAAATGTTTCCTTTCGCGTTTTTTTTATTGTAATTTTTAGTTTATTTTTGCAATTCTAAGTTTAGGTTTTAGGTTTAGAAAATTTATTTGAACATAATGACAAATCTAAAAACACAAATAGAAATAAAACATGACAAAATGTTTAAAAGTAGTGGATGGAAACATAAGCTTATTTATAGTGATGAAGCAATGTAATATCAATAACAACAATAGTAACTCAATAGGAATACAATAATAGCAACCCAGTATATTAGTGATACCTGTAGAATAATAATAATAAATGGTGTTATGGAAATGTACCTTATCACGTTTGATCACCCATGTTGCTGACTTTTATCGTCCTCTGCGTAAACAGAGCCACTGTGGCAGTAAATAATCACAGAAAACAGGAACGTGAACTTGTACGTAGGTGGCACATCGCTGCCAACAGCATCACCAGGTTGCTAAAACATCCATCCCATGTTAGTGACAGTGGTCAGGAGATACTTTTAGCTTTGCTTCTCACATGTTTGAGGCTTATAAAGGACACAAACCATACATGTCACCCATCAGTTGGATCATTTTCTTGTGAAAATGTTGTTTATCTTCCTCATGATGCAGTGTAAATACAGCCAAGTGGCCGCCGCTCTTCTGAGGTGCTCTTTATTGTCATTTCAGGATGCTTAAGATGTGTTTCTTAACACTGTTTCTTCCTTACTGATATATTCAGTTCATTTTATGTACACATAGTTATTTATTGGTGATTATAGGATAACAGGGTTAAAAGCAGTTTTCTTTACAAACCACACTTTAACTCAGAGCTGAAGTTATTAGCCAGACAGAGATTTCCCCTCAGGAGTGGGAGGTCATAGTTCGCTCCCCGTGGCTGCTGAACTTTACTCTTTGTGAAATATCGACACTTGTGCAACAAGCCGAGGAGGGCGGCGTTATTGAATATCTGAGGGGTGACACAAACGGACGCTGAGCCACAGGAAATTAGAAACATGTCCGCTTCCATGGCCTCGAGTGCTGGGTTAGATCACCACACACTTAGCAAGGCGAGATGTGCGTTTTAATGAGCCCAGCTTAGAACTGCTTTCACGCGCCGGTTTCCTCGATAGCGACGGGATGAGATAAAACGGCTGAGAGAGAAATAACAGAAGCGTTTAGCAGCTAAAGAGTTACACTTTTCCTTCAGGAGCGGAACAAACAAGAAAGTCGGATTAGAATATCAGCTCGTGTTGCTGCATTTCTGCCAGAAATTACATTCATTTTTATTTATTTTTCACTGCAGTTAAAAGTGGCTAAAATATCTGTCGTCTCTAAATAAATAAATAAATATTAAAGTTGAAAGTCTCTCAGCAGGAATAAATCGTTTATATATAGATCCTCGTCTCTGTAAACAAAAAGAAGAAATGTCAGATTGTAATAGAACTTAAGTCAGAATTTTTATACTTTTTCTCCTCTGACATTTGGCCTAATTTAATGAATGAATTTATCAGCCATTAGTAGAGAAATTAGGTTTTTTTTTATCCGTGGAAAAAAACCCAAACTCTAATTTTAGTTTAACCAGTACAATCGAATTAATAATCCTTCCAAAGATCCAAATAATATGAAGTTTTATCAGTTTGTAGTCAGACCAAATCTTTCAAATATTGCAACTTTATTTGGAACGACGGGAAGGGAATAAGAATAAGATTAACCCTTTTAGCGCCGTACCTATTTTACGGCTCAAAAACTGCATTTCCATATTTAAAGACTTCATGGTCTATGATGCCTTTTGAGTCATAATAAAGGGAACACTTGTAAGATTTGTGAAGATATAAATATTATTATATGTTCTAATAGTGAAGAAGAAATGAAAATGGCAAAAAAAAAAACACTTGCAGGGTGGATATGAATGCCTTTGGAATAATGCAGCTGTAGCTTTCAACTTTTGTCTAATCATATTAAAGCATGTGAATATTATTTCTGCAAATCAGATGAAGTAAAACAGAATAAAATCACAGAGTTTTTTCTACAGAGTCCTCTTTTCACTTTCCGTTAGAATGCCACAACATATAAATAAGACCTGATTATGGACACATCAAAGACATAAACAGAAAACCTGGGAAATTATAAGTACAAGCTGGGACATAACTTATAACCAGGAATATTTCGGAGTTGGAATAGAACATATTAACGAAAGGATTTTAGGTATATTTGCAGCTGATGTAGTAATACAATAAATTCATTTAAAGGTGGAGTATGTAAGATTTTCAATATTTTCAAAATAAATTAACTAATAAAATAACTACAATTATAATTAGATAGTTTTTTTTAAACATGTAGGTTCCAGTCCGTCCATATTTGATGTGTTATTAAATTACAAGTTTAATCAGTGACAAATGACAAAAAGCACTTTTTTTTTTACTGGTAGGAAAACATTTAAGAAGGGTCTTTGTCATTAATTAAACTTGTAATTTAATAACACATCAAATATGGACGGACTGGAACGTACATGTTTAAAAAACTATCTAATTATGATTGGAGTTATTTTTTTAGTTAATTTTTTTTTTTAAGTATTGAAAATCTTACATACTCCACCTTTAAGGCTGTGGTCATTTTTTAGAAGTACCCTGAACAGAGGACCTGTTTTATTAAATTTATCAAGATTACCATGATTTTCTGACGATTTAGGTCTTTTGTAAAGCTGTTTCATGAACATAATAAAGTTCAAAGTTGCAAGGAACGTTCCTCCCGTTTGGTAACCTGCTGCAGCTGAGACACTCTCACACTGAGATGAGCGTTAAGAGGAAGAATGTTTGGAATTGTGTGTATTTAATGTGAAGCGACGCTCCAGGTGTTAGTCAGCATCATTCTGCATCCCTGCTCTGGCTTCTCTCCTCTCTGCATCTTTCCACTCCTCTGTTTGTTCATGATGTTTTATTCTCTCCTCATGTCCGTTCTTAATGTTAGTCCCAAAGTCAGGTAAGACTCGAGGCTTCCGTGCACCCCCCCCCCCATGTCACCCATCTCACCCCTTTCCCTTCCCCATTCACCCCAGTCGCTGTCAGTGCCATGACTTTTTGGGTTTATGTAATCCAGGTTTTTGCACATTTAAACACGAATGCAATGATTTTATTGGGCGATTCCGTGTTTTAACACTGTATTGTTCACCGTGTGTGTTCTGTTGTCTGATTTCTTCATTTCAGTTCAACAACATTCAGCTGCCTGTAGTGAACAGCTTGTTGTGTTAGCTTTTCAGTTTGTTTGTAGTTCTTGTTTATGCCTGATTCTCTGTGGGTTTGCACAAAGTTGGAGCTTTGCATCATTTTTAATTAACTGTGAAAGTTTTTTTCTTCATCGAGCTTCCAGGGACCTGAGCTGTAATAATCCTACTGTAGTTTTGGAAGACCTCTTAGTGTAGTTTAAAAGGAAAAATGTGTTTCACGTGTTAAAACTGTACATATATCTTTTTAAATTGCCACAATTTCATCGTATATGATTCATTTAATAGCTGCCGAGCACAGAAATGAGTGCGCTGTAGTATACACATGTTAAAAAGGGACATGCTCAGAGTATATAACACATATGCAAACATGTCGAGCTTGTATTCAGGTTTTAATGGCTGTTGAAGTTGAGAAGTTTCCAGGTTGCATCCATTTCTGTTTTTTTTCTTCTCTGAAGACCATTAGAGGTCCATCCCTAGTGGACTTTTCTGAAGTTTAATCGAAATGACTTCCTGTGCGATGTCTGCGTTTCTCCCTAATGACTGATTAGAGCAATCACTGCCGGGATGTTGCAGGCAAACATCCATCACATCATTGCTCAGGAATGCTCTTTATTTGCCTCATAAAGTCCATCGCAAAAAACCCCCACCTCCAACAGCATCGCGGCTTGCAGACATTTATGAGTCAAAGTAATTAGCGTTACAAGTTTTCATCAAAAATGTCCTGCAGACAATAACTGGACAAATCTCAGGAAACTCAGGCTTTAATGGGAGCTGTAGTTGCAGACAGTGCAGATAACATATCTGCATTAATTATCCAAAAGGTGTTTAAAGAATCAGCCGGAACCCAGAGTACAGATGAGTTTCATGAGTCTGTTGTGTTTTTGTTTCCTTCTGATGAACTGAAATCCTTCACACGTATTTTTTTAAAGTTTCTCTGTGGTTTTATGTCACTGGTTGCATCCAGTCAGGTTCCTGGAAGCTGCATGCATTTAATGTTTTTGTTTTTTTTTTGTTTTTGTTTGTTCTTTTCTGTTCATTTCATACTCTTTTACCCTCAACCCCCCCCCCCCCCCTCCCCCATCATTGTGACTGTTGTCTTGGTAATCCGTGACTGCTACGGCAACCACACCAAGCCTCCGTTCCTTCAGTTCTGATAGGTCCAACACGCTGAACCGGAGCTCCTTCACGCGGGACAGCATGATGATAGAGGAAATCCTGGCGCCCACTAAGGACACGGTACGTACACATAGTGGAGCTGTGGCCGTTTGAAGGTGCACGCTTTATTTTGTGTGTGTGTTGGTCTTTTGTTGGCTTCTGTTGTTGTTTCTGAGTCTGTAATCTGCCTGTCATTAACCTCAGTGGCACCTCAGTGGCACAGTTTCTTCTCCACGTGCCAAGCTGTGTTGGTGCCGAACTATGCACCAATCCTCTTACACCTGCGGTAGTGCCCAGTGCTTTAAGTGGAACAAAATAAGTGCTGGTACTCCCTTAATGACTTGCTGTCATTTTGTCTTGCAAATATAGGACAAAAACATGGCTGATACTTGTATGTAGATCTATAATTTGATCTGTAGATGAATAAATTTATTGCACAGAAATGACAAAAAGAAACAAACACAGCAAGTTCTGAATCAAATCCACATTTGCAAAATTCAAAGTGCCATGGAGACACTTTTATAAACTTCCAGCTCATTGTATGGACATTAAACATTACACTGAAAAGTAAATAAATAAATATTAATTTAAGAAAAACAATGCAACATACAGTATTTTACCTCTACACATATGCAATGTTAACATACTGTTAAGTAGTACTACTGTAGTAAATGACTGTTTAGTAGTACTACTGTAGTATATGACTGTTAGTAGTACTACTGTAGTAAATGACTGTTAGTAGTACTACTGTAGTAAATGACTGTTAGTAGTACTACTGTAGTAAATGACTGTTAAGTAAATGACTGTTAGTAGTACTACTGTAGTAAATGACTGTTAAGTAGTACTACTGTAGTATATGACTGTTAAGTAGTACTACTGTAGTACATGACTGTTAGTAGTACTACTGTAGTATATGACTGTTAAGTAGTACTACTGTAGTAAATGCCTGTTAAGTAGTACTACTGTAGTAAATGACTGTTAGTAGTACTACTGTAGTAAATGACTGTTAAGTAGTACTACTGTAGTAAATGACTGTTAAGTAGTACTACTGTAGTATATGACTGTTAGTAGTACTACTGTAGTAAATGACTGTTAGTAGTACTACTGTAGTAAATGACTGGTAAGTAGTACTACTGTAGTAAATGACTGTTAAGTAGTACTACTGTAGTAAATGACTGTTAAGTAGTACTACTGTAGTAAATGACTGGTAAGTAGTACTACTGTAGTATATGACTGTTAAGTAGTACTACTGTAGTAAATGACTGTTAAGTAGTACTACTGTAGTATATGACTGTTAGTAGTACTACTGTAGTAAATGACTGGTAAGTAGTACTACTGTAGTAAATGACTGTTAAGTAGTACTACTGTAGTAAATGATTGTTAGTAGTACTACTGTAGTAAATGACTGTTAGTAGTACTACTGTAGTAAATGACTGTTAGTAGTACTACTGTAGTAAATGACTGTTAGTAGTACTACTGTAGTAAATGACTGTTAAGTAGTACTACTGTAGTAAATGACTGTTAGTAGTACTACTGTAGTAAATGACTGTTAAGTAGTACTACTGTAGTAAATGACTGGTAAGTAGTACTACTGTAGTACATGACTGTTAGTAGTACTACTGTAGTATATGACTGTTAAGTAGTACTACTGTAGTAAATGACTGTTAAGTAGTACTACTGTAGTAAATGACTGTTAGTAGTACTACTGTAGTAAATGACTGTTAAGTAGTACTACTGTAGTAAATGACTGTTAAGTAGTACTACTGTAGTATATGACTGTTAGTAGTACTACTGTAGTAAATGACTGTTAGTAGTACTACTGTAGTAAATGACTGTTTGGTAGTACTACTGTAGTATATGACTGTTAGTAGTACTACTGTAGTAAATGACTGTTAGTAGTACTACTGTAGTAAATGACTGTTAGTAGTACTACTGTAGTAAATGACTGTTAAGTAGTACTACTGTAGTAAATGACTGTTAGTAGTACTACTGTAGTATATGACTGTTAAGTAGTACTACTGTAGTAAATGACTGTTAGTAGTACTACTGTAGTAAATGACTGGTAAGTAGTACTACTGTAGTAAATGACTGTTAGTAGTACTACTGTAGTAAATTACTGTTAGTAGTACTACTGTAGTAAATGACTGTTTAGTAGTACTACTGTAGTAAATGACTGTTAAGTAGTACTACTGTAGTAAATGACTGTTAAGTAGTACTACTGTAGTAAATGACTGTTAGTAGTACTACTGTAGTAAATGACTGTTAGTAGTACGACTGTAGTAAATGACTGTTAGTAGTACTACTGTAGTAAATGACTGTTAAGTAGTACTATTGTAGTAAATGACTGTTAGTAGTACTACTGTAGTAAATGACTGTTAGTAGTACTACTGTACTAAATGTTAAAATCTATGGTGACTTTAATGCCATAGATTTTTTCTCCGCCTGTCCTCTCATTCAAAGTACGTCCATTTCAATGTAAACACAGAAGCGACGTGAACAACGTGATGTGCGGCGTGACGTTGTGGGCTACAGCAAGCGTTCTAAACCGGTCGTAACAATACATTTCTTTTGAGGCAACATTTTAACTTTTTTCATTAAAATCAACAAATATAAGCTGTAATATGTGGTGAATTCGTAGGAGGGAAAACTGATTGCTGAGGAAAGCCGGTAAAAGTCCAGGTATGCACCATACACTGTAAAAAATAGTCCCGGTGTGCACTATACGCTGTAAAAATTAGTCCCGGTGTGCACTATACGCTGTAAAAAATAGTCCCGGTGTGCACTATACGCTGTAAAAATTAGTCCCGGTGTGCACTATACGCTGTAAAAATTAGTCCCGGTGTGCAATATACGCTGTAAAAATTAGTCCCGGTGTGCACTATACGCTGTAAAAATTAGTCCCGGTGTGCACTATACGCTGTAAAAATTAGTCCCGGTGTGCACTATACGCTGTAAAAATTAGTCCCGGTGTGCACTATACGCTGTAAAAATTAGTCCCGGTGTGCACTATACGCTGTAAAAATTAGTCCTGGTGTGCACCATACGCTGTAAAAATTAGTCCCGGTGTGCACTATACGCTGTAAAAATTAGTCCTGGTGTGCACTATACGCTGTAAAAAATAGTTCCGGTGTGCACTATACGCTGTAAAAATTAGTCCCGGTGTGCACTATACGCTGTAAAAAATAGTCCCGGTGTGCACTATACGCTGTAAAAATTAGTCCCGGTGTGCACTATACATTGTAAAAATTAGTCCCGGTGTACACTATACGCTGTAAAAATTAGTCCCGGTGTGCACTATACGCTGTAAAAATTAGTCCCGGTGTGCACTATACGCTGTAAAAATTAGTCCCGGTGTGCACTATATGCTGTAAAAATTAGTCCCGGTGTGCACTATACGCTGTAAAAATTAGTCCCGGTGTGCACTATACGCTGTAAAAAATAGTTCCGGTGTGCACTATACGCTGTAAAAAATAGTCCTGGTGTGCACTATATGCTGTAAAAAATAGTCCTGGTATGCAAAGAGATAGAATTTAAAAGTGCCAGTACTGCATACCGGTGCATACCGGCCCACTTAAAGCACGGCCTGTACCCACATAAAGACGGCCAAATCCTGTTACATTTCACTAAGAGAAGACCCAGATTAAAGTGGATGTGCTTCTGTCTGTTCTACTCCTCTGATGACCCACTTACTTTAAGGATGCAGCAAAGCAAAACTTGGAAAAGTTCAGAATAGTATGAAGAAATAGTCCATCATAGTTGCAAAAATCTAATTTGTGGTTACAAAAGTTTCCTCATTTCCTTCACTAAATACGCAAACCTCATCAATTTGACTTAGTTGTGTCACACTGTTTGTTGGCACGTGCAAAAGTCCTTGTTCACTTATAAAAACCTTCCTTTATGATCACAATAAAATCTAAAAAAAAATCCACAAGGTCCTATTTTTCTCTGCTCAGCAGCTCCAAAGCCCAGTATAACAGTGGCACATGCATGATGGTGTGATTTGGAAAGATTCAGAGTTATGTGTTTGTGTGATTAACGGCTTGTCTCCTCTCATGCTGCTCCAGATGCTCTGTAAGGAAAGGTCTTTCATTGTAGAGAAACACAATAAGGTAGATGTCTACTTCACAGTCTGCCTCTCCAGCCGGCGCATGTCAGGATGTCTGTGCATAAGTTGTGGGTTGTCTGCAGCCACTGTATGTCCACAAACATGTCCCCACCAGAGGAAGTGGTTGATATTCTTGGAAAAAAATACTATGAATGATGAAATTGAAATTTATTGTGAATTTTATTATTATTGTTATTATTATTATTATTATTATTATTATTATTATTATTATTATTATTATTATTATTATTATTATTATTAACAATAATAATCATAATCATAATCATAATATTATTAATTTATTTTATTTTATTTATTTATTCATTTATATTGGGGTTTTTTTCTTGTCCCCAGAATCTAGAATGATGATGATAATATCATGATTCTGGGCTAAAATGATTTTTTTGGTAAATCTGATGTGTTTTTGTGTAAAAACAAACATATAAAAATGTAATTCTATCCATTTAAGGTTGTTTTTTTCCTCAGAATATCATCCACCTCCATCATTTCCTGCCCATATATTGTCATATTCTCTGCCAGCTATTCGCTGTGTTCAGTTTAACAGCGCAAAACATTTTAAACATCGTAGAGCCACGTCTCCGTTTTTCATCTCCATCCAGAAAGCAGCGATTTTTGCATCTCTGTGAATTTTTTTTTTTTTTTTTTTTGAATGCTCAAGCTTCAGATATTTTCTTTGGTGATCCTGATTAAGTTTAAACCTTTTATTCCTCCTGAATGACAGCTGCTGTAGTCTTGTCTAAAGGTCTTTTCATGACTCCTGTAAGCTGCATTTGTAGCAAAAGCCTCCTTCCCTCGGTGGAGCTGATTGGATACTTTAGATTTCACTTTCAGTCCTTAATGTTTAGCAGCAAATTGATGCGTTGCTACAATACAGCCTCCACATGCTGTTGTGCTTTGCGGTGAACTTGTCGTGTCCTTCGCAGCATTTATCAATGGCAAAGGACGCCGACAACGACTCTCTGAGGAGATACAGCTGGACAGCAGACGCCCTGGATAACGTCAACCTGGTCTCTTCTCCGATACACTCTGGGTAAGACATTTTCAGTGGGTAAAGACAGAAAGCTTCCCGTCTGCATAAAAAGGATGGAGTTAAGAGATAAAGGAGAAAACTTTCTGATTTAGAGCAAAAGATAAGGTGGCAGTGTCTGATTTGTTTGTATTATTCGTCTGCCTACCTGATTTTTCCCATTTTCCTTCTCTTCAAGAAAGCAGCTCCTACCTTCAACCTTTCGTCGTCTCCAAGTGTCTGTTATTTTCCAATTACAGAGCTAATCATATGCAAACATGACACTTCTTTCATCAAATCCTTAATAGCTAAAACAAATGAATGCCTCTGTTAGATACAGAAATGGAGCAACCAGGTTGGATTCATAAAGGACTTTCCAGCAGCAGTCACCCACTGCTAAGTCAATCATGAAAATAAAAGAGCTTTCATTGAAACAAAGGGTGGAATTTGATGAAAAATGTTGAAAATGAAGCTGCAGTCAGCAGCTAAGTTAGTTAGCTTAGCACTAAAACTAGAGACAATAACATACAAATATAAACTTGGCATATTTCCAAAAGCAGGTGCAAGCCGCACACTGACCTGCTTATTCCTTCAGCACATTTCCTAGAAGTTATACCTTGCCATAAAGGTGGCTAATAAGTCAATCAATTCTCACCAACTGATTTTTTTTTTTATTTATTTATTTATTTATTTATTTTGTCTCGTCCAACATTTAAATAGGCAAAATGGATTTTCTGAATGCTGTGTTCTGCTGGGCACATTTACTTTGCCAAGGGAAGCATCATAGATATAACCACCACCAACTGATATTATTGAATGGTGGAAAATAATCAACCAAACACAGATTTTCTTTGTTTGGTCGGATTTCTCAGCAGAGACGAATAAACTAAAAGTTCTGTGGCCTGTTCAGATTATAGACCATCATATGGTGTCAGACTCCTGACTGGAAGAGTCCTTGGTAATGGTCTTCTCAGTGGTTTTTCCAGTGACAAAGCTCTGTTGTTGACTTGTCCCTCCTGCGTTACTTTGTCCTCCATCCTGCAGTTTTTCCTCTCCGCTCCCGCAGTACGACAGCAGGTGATTGACTGTGATTGGTTGCCCTCTTTTCTCACCTCTTTTCCGGTGACATCCCACCTTCCCCTTCACTCATAACATCTGTGTTTGCTCCGCTCACCAATGAACTGTGTTATCACAGATTTGGATTTAATTCTTCCTATTTGTTTGTTTGCTGGAAACCTTTGTGAGGCTCTAACAGACCTGAACGAGTTCAACGGCCAAAATGTGGTCTGATGTTACCTTAAAATTAACTGAATGTTTTTGGATCCCTCAACAAAAAAAATTAAACTTATTTCATATTTAAAAAGTCATTAATTGATGTAAATTTTACATTAACACGTAGCAATAACAGGTTAAAATACTAATCATGTTGTGTATTAAAAGTCTGTGAGACAATTCATCTGTATTTGTCCAGTAACAACATACAAACTAACAACATTTCAGGTACCATGTTGCATGGTGTGAATCTGTGTGTGTGTGTGACTTATACATATATCTACACATTTTTTTCTTGTATATAAATCTGTTACAGACAGAACTACACCACTTCCTTATGTGAATAAAACACAAAATACATCAGAGGTTCCTTTGTTGGCTTCCTTTTTAGAACAGATCAGATTTACTCATCTATACTGGCAAGGCAAAGCAAGCTTATATGCATAGCGCAGTATATATTCAAGAAAATAAAAAAAAAAAAAAAGAAAGAAAATTCAAAGTGCTTTACAAACATTAAAAGCACTACAATGGGATGCAGGAAGCATTGGAAACCAACTTTAAAAAGTTAAATTAATTCACTGAAATAGTTCTTTTTGTAGAAAAATATCTTTAAAACATGAAACATTTGACTACAGATATTAATATAATGGAAAAGATCATTAACTATCACGTTATAATATAAATGTTACGTTTTTGTCATGTTTTTTTGAACCCCTATAGGGGTGCATCATTAGTTGTTTTGTCTAGTCTTCCTCAAGCTAAAAAAAGGCCTCTCTGCTCTCCTTATTATTAGTTGTTTATTGACTATTTTCTTACCAATAAGAATATTTACTTTTCTTTTTTTTAGGTAAAAAAAAGTTGAGAATTTAAGAACTTTTTTTGTTTCTTTTTTTATATATCTTGTTTTCACAAGGCAGATTAAAGAAATGCTGACAAAAAAATAAATTAATTAGTCTCGATTTTAAATAGAAAATTAAACCTCGTCTGGTGAAACTGCGCCCCCTTGTGGTGATAAGCTTTGAAAACCGAAGTTTCAAAATCCCCCTTTAAGTTGTCGTTTTGTTTTTTTTTTTTTTTGCATACAATCACTTATTAAATCTCTAAAGCAGCCGACACAGAAACCTCCTCACTTTTTTTTAAATCTGTTTTATCTTTTGCTCACAATTTCTGTCAGAGTTTTGAAGATCGCAGCATGGGAAGCGAGCTCACCTCAATTAAACTCCTTTCTCTTCATCAGCACTGATGTTCAACCGACTTTTGTTCCTCTTATAATCTGTGTCCTTCCCTCTCCTCTACTTTTACCTCCCATCTTTCTACTCTCTGCTTCACTGTATCCTGTCACTTTGTCTACTCTTCTCCTCCTTTTTCTTCTTTTTATGAACCGTCAGGTTCTTGGTCAGCTTCATGGTCGACGCCAGAGGTGGCTCCATGAGAGGAAGTCGTCACAACGGTATGCGGATCATCATCCCGCCCAGGAAGTGCACGGCGCCTACCAGGATCACCTGTCGATTGGTCAAAAGACACAAACTGGCATCGCCTCCTCCGATGGTGGAGGGAGAAGGCCTAGCGAGCAGACTGGTTGAGGTCGGTCCGGCAGGAGCTCAGTTCCTCGGGTAAGACTTCATCGTTTCATTTGTAGACATCGCTAATAATGTTTTTGCTGTTTGCTGAATTGCTTACATCTCCTTCCTTCTGCTTTGTACCATTCCCATTTCTGGCCGTCTGCATTTGATAATGGAAAGTGTGTGTGTTTTTGTGTGTGTGATTGGAGGATGGAAAACCTGGATTTAATTTGCAGGATAAGTAATATTGTTGAGTTTGCTCACCTCTGAAAACAAGTTGTCCCTTTGGCGAATACTCAACATCACTAATGGCTGTAAAATGTGGAGATTTTAAAGCAATCTGCTCTGATTAAAGTGCTCTGGATCTGCAGATTAGGGTGTTAGAAAGGGAAAGGTCACACAGTGACATCAATATCATTTTAAACAGTTAAGCCCCTGAATGAAGCAGAAATTAGAGGGAATTTTGGACAAATAAGTGAATCTACTAAGAATATACCAACATGTTTCCGAGCTCAGTTGTCAGTGCTTTAATCTTTCCAACACCGACCCATGAAAAGATGGGAAGAAAATGTTATTTTAATATGACATCTTTACTTGGCACTTTAAAAAAAACTGTAACGAAATACTTAATTTTTGGGGGGGGATATTTACGAGTGGTGAGAAAATTGAATCGAAAAATCAAAACTCTGGAATTTTTGCTTCACAATTTGAAAAAAATTTAAATTAAATAAAAATAATCCATTATCATTTTTTTTTGTCATTTTTATTGTTTTTATTGATCTTTTTACTTGTCTTATTGGGAATTATAGCATCAGAATGATGGTCTGACTACTATGTTGTTTTTTCCTGATTGAAATCAAGAAAAATGACGAGCAAAAAATGTTTTGTACATTTTTTTGGTTTTTAATCTACAAAAATCAGCAGTATTGAAGAATTGTCAGAATCGCAATTTAAATCAAATCGGCACTCAAAAAAATTGAAATCGAATGGAATCGAGATAAAAACATATCGTCACAACCCTAATATTTACTATTTATTACCATGTGACATGTCAAAGTCATTACTGTGATCGTCTGCTTCCTGGTATCTATTAGGGCCAGACGAGTATCAGATTTTGAGCAAAGTTTTAATCATAAATTGATGCAAAACATCTCAGAAAATTTGTGTATCAAATATATGTTTGGCTTTATAGGTTTACAACCCTCCATCCAGAGGGAAGAAAGAGGGGATTTATCTTATAAAATTGGCTATAGCTAATTAATTTCTCATATACATGGTCACTATATCAATATAATGTGATTGATCAGTAATGCACATGCATGCACGCATATGTGCATGTTCATGGAGATCCACCTCCTGGGGCAAAATGCTGAGCCCCCTGATGCATTCTTCACTTCTGTATCTGCTCAATTCATGTTTTACAACTAATTGTTATGGGGGCTAAAAGTTATTTACTCTTTTAAAAGCACATTTATGTGTCACATGATCCCATCATTCCTTTCTCTTGGTGGGCACCACAACAACTACCTTCGCCTTTGTTTTGTGGCTTTTATGAATCTTTCATAAGTAGCTCTGATAATTTAGGAAATACTTTCAGGAGGAGTACACAAATAGGATTAAAAATTGATGTGAAACTAACCTTTTAACATTTTTTTTCACAATGATGAGAGTTGACGAGTGTGTCCCCTTCGGACCAGTATAAGTTGTATCACCGTAACGACAACTAATGTGACAGAGACTGGTTGAAAACTGGGTCAAGAGTAAGCTGAGAAGCCAAATAGCTGACATGCCAACAGCCAAACTGATAGCTGTAATTAGTATTCATGGTGTCACAAAGCTGTCAGACTAAATAAAATAACACATTTGTTGAGATGCATTGATGAAAGAATGAAATCTAGACTTTTAGAATCTTTGTGGTGGTTTAAAAGAGTTTGTTTCCTCCTAATTTACAGTCCGAAGCTGAAAATGTTGCATTTGCAGCTTAAAACAACAGAAGACGGTGAAACAAACTCACATTTGAGAAGATATGACCAGCAATTATTACTTTCCTCTTTATCCATCCTGTACTTTCAGTTCCTCCCACGGCTTTGATATCATTTGTGGGTTCTTGCCATTACTGATGTCACTAAGAATAACTAAAGCAAAGCATCATCTTATTACTAATATAAAAGTAGAAGTCAAAGGTGTGTGCTGTTACTGACTTTGCCGAGTGTGTGTGTTGTATAAATGTGTGTTTCATTATCTTGCGGACACAGTAAACTGCATCTCCCCAGAAAGCTGCCAGCCCTTAATGAAGGCGAGAGCCTGGTTAGTCCCGTGCTACAGCTGGGACCCAGAGGAACTAGATTTGTTGGGTAGGAACCAAACATAGCTCCCCTTCCCCTCACCGCCTCCTCTTCTTCCTCCTCCTCTGCCTCCTCACTCCCTAAAAGAAACAACATGGCCAAGGCTGATTCATGCTGATGGATTCTTTTACCCATCTCAAGTTAACTTTAAGTTGTACGGAAGCAGCATTCATATGGTTGCCATGTAGTTTTGGGAAGAAATGGAGTGGATCTGTGTAAGTCTTTGTAACATTACCAGGATAATTCTTGGCATGTTTATTACTGTGCTATAATTCTTCCTAAAACTACACAGGGTAGCTTTGAATCCATTGCAGTTACTTTTCAGCTCCTCCATCGTATATTTGATTTGAGAAGTCCTCGCCGGGCTTCGGTGAATGTTAAAGGTTTTGGTTGGCTGTGTGGACTGGACTACGCTTGCTGGGCATGAACAGTTTCCTGCTTGAGCTGGGCATCATGCTGCTTCTCATGACTGCTGTTAACGTCATGTTCAAGATCAGTTCTCTGTCATCCCACAATGTTTTTTTGTCTCTGTGTGTGTGTGTGTGTGTGAAACTGATTTCAAGAACTATAAGTGGCTGGAATTGATCTGATCCATGACCCATTAGGAGAAGCGAAGTTGAGTTGTGTCACCATTTTTACCTCAGATTCTGTTGGAAAATTTCAGGTTTTATTAACGTGAATAACAACAATGGCTTGTTGAATCTTCCACTTGGCAGTGACTTTATTGGTACACTTTGTAAATACACTCACTGGCCACTTTATTACATTGTTGTTGGAAATATTCCTCATAAGGTTTTGCTTCATGTTGACTTGATAAAATCACATAGTTGCTGCTAATTTGTTGGTTTCACATCCATGTTTTCATGTTGACACAAAATAACCCAACCGTGTCATTGTTGCGGTTAAAATGGAGACTCATCAGACCAGTTTCTCCATCTTCTATTGTCCAGTTCTGGGGAGTCTGTGTGAATTGCAGCCTCAGTTTCCTGTTCTTACTGACAGTTAAGGAGTTGTTGTGTCCCGTCATGTCTGTTAGGTTTGCTGTTGTCTAGTCTGCTTCCTGTTTTAGGTTTGTATTTTATTTTGAAGTTTTCACACTCTCATTTCAGGTGTCTTGTCCTTCCTGCCCTTGTGTTTTGTTCCAGCCCAGATTGATCTCACTTGGGATTCATTTCCTCTTTGTCTGTATTTAGTCCTGCATTTGGGTCCCCTGCCTGAGCTTAGCCTAACAGGAGTGGCACCTGGTGTGGTCTTCTGCTGTTGCTGTTGTGTGTTCAGAGATTATATTCTGCTTACTTTGGTTGTAATGAATTAGAAGAAGCCTCTCTGTCATCTGCAACCAGTCTGCCCATTTTCCTCTGACATCTGACATCAACAAGACATTTTTCCTCCAGACAACGGCAGCTCACTGTGTCATGGATGAAGCTGAGAGGACCCCATAGCAGATGAAAGTTGCAAGATCAAAAGATTTATTGACAATATAAATGTATAGTTCTGGTGTCCGGACAGTTTGGCAGGCAGGCAGGGAACTTCTGAACAGAGTTTAAACAAGGTTAGTTTCGCACCAAGCGGCAAACTCCAGCGGTTAAAAGTGAAGCGTTTGCAGAAGTGCATAAAACTGCAGTTCCCCCTTCATCCACTTGGGGCTGCAAAACAGAGCAAATCCCCATAGACTCCCATGTTAAAAAGACCAACTTCACAGCAGAAATAAACATGTTTACAGCCTGGTACAAAAATCCATTTTCGGTTTATAGGTCAGGTTCACCTTCATGACAACTGTGGGGGGAGTGATTTTTTTTCCAACTCGCCCGTTTTAAAGTAATTTAATCTCGAAGTTCGGCAAATTTAGGGTCGTGTCCTTTTGATTGACAGGTACCAATCTCTGGCTTCAAGTAAGAAGAACATAGAACAACCGCGGTTTTTAGCTGGTTAACAACGTGACTTAGCTTTAGCGCGCTTACCTCCGTTAGCTGGTTAGCTCTCGTTAACTTGTGGTTAGCTCGGTTAGCTTTTAGCTACAGAAAGCTCGGAGTTCGCTCGATGTCAATCATCCGCCACGACGCTCACGGCTGCCTTCTCAGCTCCACCTCTTTGTCCATATTTGTATTTTCCGGGTGAGACGACGCACATGACGCTGCCAAGATGGTGATGGTAGGAACCGCCCACCGAGCTTCAATTCAGCTCTTCAGAAACCTACGGGTGACGTCACGGAGGCTCCGCCCATCTCTTTATATACAGTCTATGTTTCGCACAAAAACAGGGAAGAATCAACTTGAGAATTTCAAGAGCAACCACTCTACCACAGCACCGCAAACGACGATCCAGCAGAGGTGTGTGATCCAGTCAGAGCTTAAATGCTGTGCAGGTACCGAGGAAGTCTTCCCCAGCTGTGACAGCAAGCTGCTGGAACCATCATGCACACAACCCACTGCTGCCAGAAGCCAAAAACATGACACACTGTGTGACACGCCAAACATTTTATTTGTTTGGCGCCTTTCTAGAGACTCAAGGTCGCCTTACATTATGCATGATGACACACTGTGTCATGTTTTGGAGTTTTCTGTGGTCTTTTTCTTCTTTTTTCCTGTTTTATTCAGTAGTTTTTCGTGCTGAGCTTCCTTGTAGCCTGGTTGGTTTCCTGTTCATCAACTCACCTGGTCTGATTTTCTGAATCATTTTACTTGTTTCTCATTAGTCCCTCAGCGTATTTATGTGGTTGGTTCTTAGGCCATGTCCACATGTGGCCAGGTTTTTGTAAAACCGAATATCTTTCCCCCTCTCTATGGCCAGTAAAAAACTGAGTCCACATGACGTCGTTTTTCAAAACCAAATGAATCCACACATGTCCACATAACCACGTTGTTAAGCACATTCAGAAGCATATCAAACCTTTAGCCAGCAGTAGCAACCTATCCAATCAGAATAACCTTCCATCTGACTTCCACAAAACACGAAAGTCTAACATGCTATACATAGGTGGCGCAGAATTATTGTCCTTGATGTCCTCCTTCGCTGTCACTCGTTTATGTGGAGCGGAATTCGAGCTTGTAAAAATAAACAAACACAAAGCCCCTGGACAACAGACAACAACATCACAGTGTTGACGACGTCCATGCTGTTGGAAACAAAGGTTGCACACGTGATGTTATATCTTTTTAGTCGCAGACAGCAACGTTTCAACACCTAAAACCCCGGTTATATATCTCCACGGATTCGCACATCTTCACTTCGCTCAGGGTTTTTAAAGAATCGCTTTTGATGCATAAATCTGCGTTTTCGTGTGGAGGACAGGCCAAATCGGAGAAAAATACTACATCTTCGTTTGTAAATAATACATTTAATAATAATACATTTTATTTGTTTGGCGCCTTTCTAGAGACTCAAGGTCGCCTTACATTATGCATGATAAAAATGGCATTAAAACAAATTAAAACAACAGACAAGGCCGTAGTTTCGTTTATCAGATCATCTTGTTGTGTCTTCAGTTCGGTTTGTTCACTATGACAGTTCTATGACATTCCTGCATTTTGTCCTCCTCCTTGTCCTCATGTTCACCATAACCCTGACTGGATATTTCTTCCTTTTTAGACCATTCTCTGTAAACCCTCAAGATATTTGTGTGTGAAAGTCCCAGTAAATCAGCAGTTTCTGAAATACTCTGGCACATTTCACAATCGTTTACATCCCCTTTGTTTCCTATTGTGAAGCTCAGTTTGAACTTCAGCAAGTCAACTTGATCAATGTATTGAGTTACAGCCATGTGATTGGCTGACTAGCTATTTGGGTTGACAAGCTATTAAAGCAAATAAGCAGATGTCCCTAATAAAGTGACCAGTGAGTTTCTGATACAAGTCAATACAACAGTGTTTTAATGCTGTTTGTAAATGTGAGATGAATTAAATGTCCCCTTGGAGGCACTTAGTGGCAGAATTTTGGATTAGATGGTGTAAACGTGTCTGTTTGTGTAGTTTTCTGGCAGAACAGCTCTGACACAACACCAGGGAATCAGACATCACACAACAAGCACGAAACTCATACAGTGACGACAGTCATTGTTCAGGTGATCTTACCTGTCTGACATAAATAAAGTGCTGCTCCAGCCTCATGTAGTCAAATAACAGTCAAAAACAGTGATAGTTCAGAAATGTTCAACTAAAAGCATTTGGAGCAGCTGCAGAAAAAAGGAGTTTTGCCCTGAAATGCTCTTTTGTTTTTTCCTTTGGCAGCCGCATGAACTCACACCTCGTTTGTCCACACTGTCACAAGTAAAATACTGTGTGGACAAAAGCCTTTCAGTTGTACTTTTGTAGCTAATAAAATGCACATTGATCACAAAGGATTGGCAATGCTCTTAGTAGGAAGCAAACCAAGAGCTGTCAACTAAATTCCCAGTCAAATCATCCGTCCAAGGCAGGGTATACTTCCAGACAAACACTCACGCTTGTACTTACGCCAAGCAAGAATGTAGAAACTCACAATTTATATGTTTTTAGACTGCAACAAATTCTAAGTTTCATGTTTATCTGACCCAACATTAGCACACATAAATCTATTTGTAAGTGCTCTTATTAAAATTGAGACTTTGTCATTTTCTGAAGAAAAATAGACAAATTTTTAAAAAGTCTGAAAATGTTTGCCTTTTAAAGGAATGACATGAATATAAGCAAGCTCTTTACTGGCTTTGACAGGGACAGCAACTTCCACAACACTGGGATGTTTAAACTCCACTCTGTCTATAATAGCAGCTTGATATTGAAACAAAATGAATGAATAAGCTGTCATTCCCTTAACATTCAACACGTTAAATATGTATAGTTAATAGAAACTGTTTGGCAGATGTTGCTTGATGTTTACTGGTCCTCTGTCAGTCTTTCAGCATGACACATTGAAGATGTGAGAATCCCCCCCATGTTAATTTTTTTTTTTTTTTAAAGTTTAGAAACAAATGGACACAAGTTTTTATTTAAGTCTTGCTTCAATTTAGGAGCCTTTTGGGTCATTGGAGTAGGGGTCCTCCAGGGCTATCATCCTGTGGCTTTTAGAGTTTCACCGCTCCAACACACCTGACTCAAATCAATGATGAGAAGTTCTTGGAGAACCTTTTAATTTGAATAAAGTGTGTTTGTAGCAGGAAAACGCTAAAACCTGCAGGTTGGTACTCCATTAGGTCTGGACTTGGTGATCCTGCATTAGTTGTTTGGGTTTTTTTTATACTAAAGAATTCATCTGAAGATATTTATTTTATGTAATACAAGTGTTTTATTAAAATAAATCAAATCAAAGTTTATTTCTTGAGCATTTTTCATGCCACGGGCAACACAAAGTGCTTTACAAGATAAAACCAAGTCATAAGGATGAAAACAAACAGTCGATAACAAGACATTTACAAACAATAGATAAGAGTAAGTTCTTTCCAAATACTCTTATAGCTCACTTTACACAGATTTTCTTTAATTATTATTTTATTATTTTGTACAAACAGAGACATCATGTAATCAAATAGGTATTAAAGGGCTTTTTTATTTTTATTTATTAATTATGCACACACAAACTGAAGATAGCTGCTGTCATGTTACACTGAAAAAAAAGAATCATCAAGCTTCAAACTTATAAACCAAAGGTCCCACACACCACAAATCATGAATCCTAACTGTTATATATTAGATCAGATTTCCATATTATTTTTTTTTAAAAAGCAAAATAATAATATATAATCTTTTTACAGTGGTTTTTGTCCTCCAATGACCCAAAAGGGAGTAAATTTTATGTCCTGTTGACATTTCCAAGAATTTTAAGCTGGAAAAAAAGAAATGTGCCTCATAAAATAATGATTCCTTATGCGATAACACCAAAAATTTAGGGAAAAATTACCTGAAAGGACATGAATGTCCTTTATGACCCTTTTATAAGAATATATAAGCAGTTGTGCAGGTTGTTTGCTACAAATAAATTATTATAATCGCCTGTAGAAATAAAATCATGTTCATGAACATTAATATATAAAAATGTGTCGTGACATTATATGAATAAAGTGTTCCTGCAGGATTCCGTCACTCATGGCACAAAGCTAGCTATGATGATTGTAATTTTTTTCTAAATATTTAATAATAAATTAATTCTTTTTTACTTTCTATGCTGAATTTATTTATTTTTCTGTCTTATGTTCCAAGTGAACCAAGAACCAAAGGTGAACCTTCTCCACCCAGTGGGCATTGTTGTGGCTGAGCGTATGGGATGCTTGACACCAATATGGACCAAGTGAAACAGAAATATTAGACATTATGGTTATGTGACTTTGTGGGGTATTTGACTTTATACATTACTTGACGTGTTCGGGTCAGTAGTCTGAACAGGTATAATGTATGACAGCTTGTCTGAGACGAGTTTAAATGAACCATTTCTTGCTTTTTGGGTGTGATTATGTAACCTGATGCAGAAGACATTTAATGACAAAGAAGCACCTAAAGAAGTTGTCTTTCAAAAAATTTGCTTGGCATATTCGGCTTGTATTTTTATGGCAGCGTCCATCGGGAGCAAGTTTTAGCCAATCAGATTAAAGATCCATTTCCAGTGGAACCATCAGACTCTTGCAGGAAGGAGGAAAAATGTCTTTTCTGGCAACCTCTTTCATGTTGGCACGGTTGACCATCGTTACACTTGAAACATGACCATAACTGCTATCCTCCTTCACCAGTTGGTCTAAAACCACTATGAACTGGCCCAATACTTGATTGTGATCATTTAAGCAGTAAAAGCTAAAGGGTAGCAGCAGAGTCCTTCCTAAGGAATCAGGAATGCTCACTATGATTGAGAAACACCCACACTGTGTTCTGCAGGGACTCTCGTGTTGCGATCATGTCTCGTATTAGAAAGGGCTGTGCAGCTTTCTCCTCCATTCACCCCCTCCCCAACGCATTTCATCTTAAACATTCACTGTGAATGTCTCATCGACTCTTCAGCACGGCTGCAGCTGTTATGATGAAGCAATGCCGTCATCCGTTCATCCATAAATGAATGCTGTTGGTACCAGCTTCTCTAAATGTTTCGTTCTTTGTTTGTGGAAGCTCACTGCAGATTTATTCATGCTTTATTTTTATCTAAGTGCTCATGTGCTACATAAATTTGTTATTGTTGTATTTAAGATGTAGTTTTGCATTAGTTTAATGTCTCATAATTCTCACTAAATGAACACATCTTAGCTGTGGCCGGTCTCTCACCAGAAGCTGCTAAAGAAAACAGCTGGAGTAGAGTTTTTTCTTTGGTTTTGGCTTCATGCTACTTGCCATTTCAGACAGGATAAGTTTAATAAAACATTAATAATTTAGTCATGTTTCCCTAACTTGTGACCCACCAGGCCTGTGATCGTGGAAATCCCGCACTTTGGCTCAATGCGAGGCCAGGAGAGAGAGCTGATCCTGCTGCGCAGCGAAAACGGCGAAATCTGGAAGGAGCATCTGTACGACTGCAAGACAGATGACCTCAATCAGCTCCTCAATGGGATGGATGAAGGTGAAGAGCAAGCAACTTTTTTTTTAGATATCTGACCAAGTATTCACCTCCATATCTATAAAAGCGATAACTTTGGCTGAACGTATGGTGTGCTTTACACCAATATGGACCAACTGAAGCAGAAATATTAGACATTATGGTCATGTGACTTTGTGGGGTCTTTATACATTACTAGATGTAATGTGAAATCTTACTAAAATGGGAAGCCATCTTAAATAATAATTAAGTCACTTTAAAATGGAAAAAAAAACAATGAACACAGCAGAGTAGAAACAGTAGATCATCTCACCGGTTGTTGTATATTTCTGAGCTGAAGTATGAAAACCCCTGCAAGCAGGCCTGATGGCTGCTACACTGCTTTAGCTTTTTAACTGTTGGTGTTTTTGTTCATGCTTTCTTTACAGTATTATTAATTGTATTAAATACTTAATAAAAAAAACAACAAAAAAAAAACAACCTATGTTATCACAAGAAAAATTACCTTTTATAAAGATGTTATGCTTATGTCCATTTATTGTCTGATGATTTTAATTATATCAGCAAACTGTTTCTAAAGGTTTGGATGATAAATCTTCAACATGTCATTGGTGTTTACTTTTTGTCTTATTTCCCTCCTCACCTGCAGAACTGGACAGTCCAGAGGAACTAGAGAGGAAGAGGATCTGCCGCATCATCACCAAGGATTTCCCACAATACTTTGCTGTGGTGTCTCGGATAAGACAGGAGACCCATCAGATGGGACCAGAGGGCGGGACTCTGTGCAGCCGCACCGTGCCATTGGTTCAGGCTTCCTTCCCCGAGGGGGCGTTGACAAAGAAGATCAAGGTTGGGTTGCAGGTGAGTTGAAAGACACAAACCAGTTTTGTTTACATTATGATGAAGATGTGGTAAAGTATCGACAAACGCGCACAGAAGGAAGCGACACAAGTTTACGGTACTGTTTACGGTGTTCTTCCAGGCCCAGCCGATTCCCGACGACACCGTGAAGAAAATCCTCGGGAACCGAGCAACCTTTAGCCCTATTGTTACCGTGGAGCCCAGAAGGAGGAAATTCCACAAGCCAATCACCATGACAATCCCAGTCCCGCCCCTCTCAGGGGAGGGGCTTACAAATGGCTACAAAGGAGACAGCACTCCCTGCCTTCGCCTCCTCTGTAGCATTACAGGCGAGTTCTGATATTCTGTCACCTGGTTTTCTTCGAAAACCTGTCAAATGCAAAAGAGAGGGGACAAATATGTACAGGTTTGGCTTTTAGAAGGTTTTTATTTAGAACAAACATTAGAGTTTGGCTTAGTTAAAGGCCTAAGAATCAGACAAGGTCAGATGTCATGCTGCACCTCAGGCGAGTTAAATCGCTTTAAACATGTCGAGTTGGCAAGATTTCTGTTTGTTTCGCATCATATATCAAGAAAATAATTAGTTCTTATTGGCTTCACTCTCACTTGCCTCTCATATGATGTTCTGCTAACCATGTAGATTAGATGCTAAATCTAATCTCTTTAAATATGATTTTTTTTTTCATCTGACAGGTGGAACGTCACCAGCACAGTGGGAGGACATCACCGGCACAACTCCTCTTACTTTCGTCAATGACTGTGTCTCCTTCACCACCAATGTCTCTGCTAGGTGAGAACATGTGCTGCATTTACATAAATATACATATATTACACCGATCACCGTGTCCTAAATGTTCGCCGTTTTATTTGCCTCCTCCCAGGTTTTGGTTAGCAGACTGCCACCAGATCCCGGAGACGGTGAGCTTGGCCACGCAGCTCTACAGGGAGCTGATCTGCGTGCCCTACATGGCCAAGTTTGTGGTGTTTGCTAAGATGAATGACCCAGTGGAGTCCAATCTCCGATGTTTCTGCATGACGGATGACAAGGTGGACAAAACCCTGGAGCAGCAGGAGAACTTTGAGGAAGTGGCCAGGAGCAAAGACATAGAGGTACACGGTTAACTTGTCACATTCAACACAGTAGCTTTTATTTTTATTTTATTCTAAATCATCGATTATCTGATCATTTTTTTACTAGATGTCAGTTTCAGATCCATATTACTGAGAATTAGATAATATGCTTCATGAAAACGTTTTCAAATGTAAATGAACTCAGTTTTATTACTCTTGCTGTTATCTCAGGTCCTGGAGGGCAGGCCCATCTATGTGGACTGCTATGGAAACCTGGCTCCTCTGACCAAAGCTGGTCAGCAGTTAGTTCTCAACTTTTACGCCTTCAAGGAAAACCGTTTGCCCTTCAGTGTCAAGGTACTCCAACATTATAATGGTGCAACCAAACCTGCTCCTCAAGCTGGGATGTGGAGCTGGCAGGTCTCTAAAGCTACGTGTCAAAAAAGTTTGAGTTTACACTCAGGTTTTCATAACTTATTTCATGAGGCGATAAGATTAGTGTCACATCAGACCTAAAGCTACTTATAACCCTCATACACTGCAAAAACTCAGCCTTAAAAAACAAGAACAAATATACAAAAATTAGGTAAATGTTGCTTAAAATAAGATAAAATTTGGCTTCCCAAAACAAGTAAAAATACTCTTAAAACAAGAGGAAATCTCTGGCATAAAAACTAAGAATTATCTTACCTTTAAAAAAAAAAAAGCATATGTGTACTCGATTTAAGATTTTTAATCTTACTTAGATTTCAGTTTTTGCAAAGTAAAGCAGGCCAGAGGAAAGAGAAAAGTAGATATCAAATCAAGACGCTCTCACTTCAAGTCATCACTTTATGTCAGCATCATCTAACCAACTAAGTTACAGGATAAATCTTTACTTTGTCATGTCTGTGAGATCATCAGTAGCTGTCTCTATGACAACGTACACTTTGTATTTATTACTAGTTTCATTTATAAAGTAGAATTAATATTTCCCACACATTTCAGACATTGCAGATGCAGAAAAAAAGACTTCCATGAAGGGCCAAAAGGCAAAAAGATTGGGGGAGACAACAGAGTACAAATAAGTTGAGGCTGAAGACCAATCAATCTTAAGAAATATCAATCTGTTTTACAAAATACATTTTGGAAGTTAAAGTCCTCAGCTTTGTGCATCAGGGACTCGCATGCAGGAGCATGCATGTGTGTCCATACCTGATGCCATAACCTAGAACACATTAGCTCAGATGACAGAACACAGAGGGAGAGTAAAAATGTTATTCTGCTACATCTAAGGAATACTTCTTGGCTGTTCTATTAAATTTTGGTTTATTATACAGCTCATTTTACAGTGGAGACAACAGTGTGAACACTTCTGTTGCCAAGTAGTTCTTGCTTGTTGTGTCCACAGCTGAATTACCCGCGTCATATGACCCTTTCTGGGTGGAAAAAAAGGGAAAAATCTGAATTTCACCATGCCAATTCCAGCTTTATGCGAAGGACTGCGTGGTAGTAATTGTAACCATTTCCATGTCCAGTGGCATTAGAAGTAAAATGTTGTGAGATGTGCATTTTTAAAGGCATATTTGAACCAAAATTAGTTTTAAAATTGTGCTTGTACTCCCGTTTGGATTGAAATCAGTTCAGTTTTAAAAACTTATTACAAGAATAAATTTTCTATGGTTGTGAGTTTGATCCATATGTAAATATGTTAAAACTCCCTACAGTTTATGAATTACAACCTTTGCTTCCCTTGATGCAACTTTGTGTCAGTACACTTCCTCTAGTATTTAAAAACTCGCTTTTTGTCTTTTTTTGTTATATTTAAGACATGTAACTATTTTAACAGTAAATAGAGCTACAGAGCACATTATGTAAACATGGTTTCACAGTTTATTAATCAATTCTGTGTTTCCTAAAGGTCCCATATTACACATTTTTTCAACAGTTTCATGAGGATTTCAGCTGTCTAACATCATTCTCAGTGTTTTACACCATTTTCAGCCTCGCGCCTTAATTTCAGTCATACCAAAAGAGCCTCTAGTGAGCTGTTTCTGAACCTGAACCACACCCCTCTCAGGTTTTCGCCAGCTCCTACTCGGTACTTTTTGGAAGGCAGGCTCAGCTAGATGTGGGGCAGGTCAATAGTATCTGCCACAAAGGGAAAGATATCAGAGTCAACTGTTTGAGCAGACATTTACTGAAAAGTAGAGCCCAAAACATGAAGGAGGTGACAGATTTTTTAGTAATTTTTGGGCTTCCTACACATGCTATGAGGACATGTGACTGTTAGAAAACCTTTAAGAAGTGGATTTTGATGACTACAGGATCTTTAAACTAGAAAAGCACTCGAAGAGCGCAAACTTCCGCCAAGCACAATGTTAGAGAATTCTTCAATTCCTGGATCCAAACGGTGATCCGGATCACCAAAATTTTAATCGGTTCTTCCTTGTCACCATTCCAGCAACTCTTGAAAGAATTTCAGAAAAATCCATCACTTTTTGAGTTGTCTTGAACACAAACAAACAAATAAACACAGGTAAAAACATAACCTCATTAGTGGAAGTAAACATACAAAAATTTGCACACAACTCATTTGCATTGACACAAGTAAGAAAATACGATTAAGTGCACAACATTTGCATACATGTGCTTCCCTGAATCTTTTTAGCACCACCTAATCAAGAAAAGAGCGCATAAAGAAGCATTTATCTCTCTTTAGGTTAGAGACCCCAGTCAGGAGTCCTGCGGCCGTCTCACTTTCCTGAAAGAGTGTAAGACCATGAAAGGTCTTCCACAAACCGCAGTGTGCAATCTGAACATCACACTTCCAGCGGTGAAGAAGGTAAGACAGTGTGAGCTCACCATTCTCTGTTGTCACATCCATAACCATATTCATGGTTAGGGTCTTTTCAGCTCCCATTACACACTGATATATGAAAGACAGAGAAAGACTTTGGCCAAACTGCCGCCACTGTGTCTTTTATCTGTTTAAAGCTTCTCTCTCTATTTATATATTGGTAATCTTTGCAGTGGGTTCTTGTCATTGGCTGTTTCATTTTGTTTCTTCCTGCCTTTTGATTTGGATGACTTGCTTTTGGCTGAGGGCTTGTGTGCTGAAGAGTTTTTTGATTATCAGGCTGGCTGTTTTTGTGGCTTGACCTCATTTGCCGTCTTTGCTTCTGAGTTTTGGCGCTTTATATATTTTTTGCTGTTTGTTCAGCCTCTGTTTTTTAAGTTGCTAAAGTGGCTTCGCTTCTTATTTAGAGCTTCTGTCAATCACTCCTTTTTCACACCCTGATGTTTCTTTTCCCCCTGCTTTCCATTATGTTACTCCCCCTGTTTCTGCAATGCATCTTGGGAACCAGGAAATGGAGTCAGATGCCGAGGATGAGGTAAACCACACCCTGCCCACCATGTGCTGTCCTCTGCGCCAGATCTTTAGCGGCTCAGCTCTGCCATTTAACTTCATTTTTTTATTGCTTCTGCAAGGGCAGTATCAGCTTTCCTTGCTTGAAGCCACCTCTAGCTCCTCAGTTTTGCATGATACATGGTAGATATGGGAAAAACTACATGTCTTATGTCCAGTCCTTATCCTCTGCACACTGCAGTATGTGTTACATCAAAAACATTTGTTGACATTACACCAAATTGGGTTATGTGCTCATGCAGGCAAATTAATCATAAAATTTCTAGCCTATTCGTAACTGTATACATTACTGAAGTTATTACATTAACATTTCGGGTAAACATTTAAAGGTAGAGTATGTAAGATTTTCAATATTTTCAAAATAAATTAACTAATAAAATAACTACAATCGTAATTAGATAGTTTTTTAAACATGTAGGTTCCAGCCTGTCCATATTTGGTGCGTTATTAAATTAAAAGTTTAATTAATGACAAATGACAAAAAACACTTTTTTTTTTTCCTGGTAGGCAAACATTTAAGAAGGGTCTTTGTCATTAATTAAACTTGTAATTTATTAACGCATCAAATATGGACAGACTGGAACCTACATGTTTAAAAAAACTATCTAATTATGATTGTAGTTATTTTTTCAGTTATTTTATTTTGAAAATATTGAAACTCTTACATACTCCACCTTTAAGGTAAGCAGTAGGACTGTCACTTTTTCTTCAAAATCTCAGGATTTGTTCTAACATATGTAAATGTGTCAGTAGCTCTTTCAAATAAATAATCAGTTTTTCAGTGCTTTAGACAGAAGGTGGTTTTAGATGTGTGTATCAGACCATTAGAAGTAGTTTGCCTTGTAGCTCCACCTGATGTGTGCCTGGAATCCTCTTAGTAAAATAAGCCAATGTTATGTTTGTCACGTTGCCATCAAAATGGAGGTATCTAGCGTGAAAAGCTGTCCTTACACTAAATAATCTGAGGAGCAGCTCTATGTAGCGATTTTTTACTGTTATGATGAAGATACAGCTAATTGCTAGCGTTGTACAAAGTAGTTTCTTACTCTAGTATTATAACAACAAATCTACAAACTCACCAGCTAGCTTTACACCCAAGCGAAGCACAAGTATAAACAAGTTTATGCTTGGTAATAAATTCTGTCTGACTGCTTGCTGTTTAGCACAGACAGCTACAGCTGCCGTTTTCTGGAAGATATGATGGAACTGGGGCCACAACGTAATATTCCAGCTCTACGACACCACACTCTGAGATACTCTCTAAAGGATAAGACAAGAATCTTTCATTTATTTTAAATTTGTCTTCGGAAAAAGTGACAGTCCTGGACAGCAGTAGCATCAATAATACCAATAAAGCTTTAAGTGCAAGAGGATTTGCTGATATATTTCACAACTACTTATATTTATGAACATAAACTAATGCAGACTCAAAGGTTTGCTTTAATTTTACACTAAAATGTGCTGATTTTGCAGCACTTTGCATTGTAGGTTGACCAAGAACTGATAGGTTTTTGTGTTGTTTGCTATTGTTGCAGACTGAAAAGCCAGATCGACGTCATACCTTTGCATCCCTAGCCTTACGTAAGCGCTACAGCTATCTGGCCGAGCCTGCACTGAGTGAGTTTGACATCTTCACTAACAAACCATTTGAGTATTAAATAATGCCAAATTTAGTGACTACATTACTTTGCTAACAGTTTAATTACACAACTGATCAATATGCAGATAAATGTTACTTAGTCAATGTGGCAAATGCACATTTTTCATCCCGCATACCACACAGTGTCCACTTGCTTGTTTACAACATGGTACATATTTCTGCATGAGTCAGTGAGTGGTTTTTAAGTTTGTGTGCCATGCTTGCTCACGTTGTGAGTTGTGGTTCCTCTTGGTTTGTTTGGTTGATTTCCACTGCTGTGTTTTAAATTTCTTATACAGCTAAATTTTACTCTGACTTAACCAGCACAGTGTTACAAGACATTTTTTATGGGGGAGTCAAAGTAAAATTTCTTTGTATTGCATTTGATACCTTTGCAGTTCAAAGCTCTTTTTGGCTTTGTGATGACAGCACTTTTGCGTGGGACAAAAATGCACGTTGGAGGTCTTGAGTTTGGCTTCTTTCAGGCATTTCTTTTCAGTTTTGCACAGTTTTGCTCGTCACCAATGATGCTGCATGACAAAATGGGCCGAAACAGTCTTGAAAAGCACATTTTGTCATATTTTGTTTGCTTTACAACAAAAAGGAAAATGTAAACTTCTGCAGCCTTGGCTCCATTTTTTTCAAAGTCTCTAAATTCCCATTATGGAAACTGTCATTTGTGGACCAAACAGATAAAAGGCACTTGAAAAAGCGGACTGAATTTAGAGCCAGACTCTATTTGCTGGTATTAGAATATGTGAAGTCCAAAGAGAGAAGTTGTTTTTGTGTTAATCCTGTTGCATTTGTCTACCATTTTTCTGTTGTCAGCTGTCAGTCTACGCCATTGTCCTTGAATATTTAGTTTGCTGCTATATGTGCTTTGTTTGGTTTACTCTTTATGTTGATGTTGCTGTTGTTTGAGTCATCTGCCAATCCTGTGTCACAAAGGAACACAGCTGTTTCTTTCTGCGAGTCCATCTTCAGTCAGTACTTAAATGTCTTATCCAGCACAAATGTAACTGCTGTTTTTCCCTCCTTGATAATACAACTGCATCACTGACCAACTCTTCCTCCTCTGGTCTTCTCTTTTTTCACATTTTTCCCTCCTTTTTCTTTCTCAACATAATTTTCTCTTATCTTTACAATTCATCTTCCAATTCTTTTGATTGTTTTTTTTTTTCCATCCCTCCATCATTATTTTTCTGAATTCACCTGAAGAAACAGCAGTTGAACGAAGTGCAGCAACAAGAGCACTGCCTGCTGGTTACCCTCACAAACCTGTCTTTCCAACCAGACCTTACCCCCCATGGTCGTCTGCTCCTATTACCGTCCCTGGCCAAACAAGGCCCGTCGGAGTGGGGGGTCCACTCGCCTCTACCGATTCACCGGCAAGCTCACCAGCTGCTTCTCCATTAAAGTCTACCTGGCCCCTCTCAACCCCATCCCCTGCATGTCCTACATCGATTAAAGCCTCCATGGGTGCAGCTCCATCACCAGCTCTGTCTTCCCCAGTTAAATCAGTCAGTGATCTACAATCCTCATCTCCCATCAGATCTTACAGGACTGTGCCTTCACCCATTAAAACAGTTGTCCAGCAGGGTCAGTACCCTCTTCATGGGTCTGCCAGCCTTGTGACCTCTGGAACTAAACCTGCCACAGATCCAGCTTCAATTAAAAACCTGGCCTCAGCATACACATCAAGAACCTCCCCCCTTCATTCACTACCCAATGGTTCTTTATCAGAGAGGTCTTCAGCTCCTACTCCTTCTGCAGCATCACCAAAAACAACATACAGCATGTACAGCTCCAATCTCCCTTTTAAAACTGCTCTTGGGTCCACAGTTGGGACAGATTCAGCCACAGCCACCCTTCCTTCTATTAAAAGCATCTCAAGTCTGTCCTCTTTAAAAACCTCTGTTGAGTCCACGCTCTCATCCCGTGGAGGGAGGACATCCATCTCTTCTTTCTCCTCAACTGGCCAAACAACCATTCCTTCCTCAGAATTTTCCATGATGAACGGCTCTGTCTCACCAGTGAAATACCCATCATCTTCCTCCACACCATCCTCTCCTTCTTCACGCCTGCTCTCAGAGAGAAGTAGCAGTCTTCAGGAAAGAATCCAGGCCACCACACAGGCAGCAACGTCTGGTGTCAGTGCAGCCATAAATGAAGCTATTGACTCATACTCAGTCTCAGGCTATGGCACACTTAAATCACTGTCCTCCTCCCGTAGATCTGCAACAGCAAGTTCTGCTTATGGTTCTCTGAGATCTGCAGCTGCCCCCCAGAGTTCGGCAGTCTCATCCAGTACAATGACTGTCCCTGTTTATTCACTGCTCAATGTTATCCCAGACAGTCCTGCTAAACCAGGGCCCGGGTCTCTCAAAATGGCACTTCCTGATTCCCCGCGTGCCTCATCCTCACCTTCTTCCAGTTTGTCAACATGTGTCACTGGAACAAAAATAAAATCCCAACTGAAATCCCCTCCGTTTATCACACCACCCATCATCCACCCAACTCCAGCTTCCAACCAGGAGATACTGAAAGATGTAGCAGACATGAAAGAAGATCTAATCAGAATGACAGCAATCCTACAGACAGACACACAGACAGCAGCTAAAACTGTGCAGACATCACATACTGGAACTCCTAAAGAGACTAAATTAGAGGATGAAGAGCCATACGCTTTAGTGGAGAAGGTGAAAGAAGATTTAGTCAAAGTCAGTGAGATATTACAGAAAGACATCATGACTGAAGGTAAAGGGAAAGCCTCGGAGGATGAATGGGAGGAATTTTCCAAAGATGAGATTGAAGAGGCACAAAGAAGCACCCTCCCAGATTATTATCCTCCTTTTGACGAAAACACACTCTTTTACAAACATCAATCAATGGCGAGCAATGAATTAGAGTTAGCTAAAGTTGTAGATTTCTTAACAAATGACATTGGTGCTAGCTCTCTTTCGAAAATGGCAGAACTGAAAAGTAGATATGAGGATGAGGTGAAAAGAGAAGGGGAAGAGAAACAAAAGCGCGTCCTCAAACCATCTATGTCCATACAAGAGCACAAATTAAAAATGCCTCCGCCAGTCTCAGGCATGCTCAGGTCTCCCTCAGAGAAGGACTTAAGCAAGCTTGCTGAGTCCTATCAGGGGTCGGACACAATCCTAGAATCCCCCGAGGACCTGTCTCATGAGCAGGATAAGAGTCCACTGTCAGACAGCGGCTTTGAGACGAGAAGTGAAAAGACGCCCTCTGCTCCTCAAAGTGCCGAAAGCACAGGACCCAAGCCTTTATTTACAGATTCACCCATTCCTCCTTGTGTAACTGAGACCAGGACTGAGGTGGTCCACATTAGGAGCTTCGAGCAACCTGACGATCTTCATGAGCCTGGACTCATGGAGGAGGCTGCCTCCGCCTTACCTGCAATAGAGCCCGAAGAAGCTTCTACAAAAGCCCTTCAAATGAAAATGCCAGAAGATGACGCAATGATGAACAAAAGCATGTGTCTTAAAGAGGAAACTCATATTACCACTACTACTAGAATGGTTTATCACAAGCCCCAACTGACTAATAGCACAGAGATGATAGAGGAGGCTATGTCGGTGAGAGATATCATGAAAGCTTTCCAGTCAGGGAGGGACCCATCTAAAGATCTGGCAGGCCTTTTTGAACATAAAGCTAGCCAGGACTCTGTCAAAGGTGATGAGCTGACTCCTAGATTTCTTGACAGGGACAGTAAATCCAAACCCAAGGTTGAAAGGATAATTGAGGTCCACATTGAAAAGGGTCACAGCACAGCCGAACCAACTGAGGTTATTATCAGAGAAACCAAGAAACACCCTGAGCTCTATGTCTACAAAGGTGATCGTGGAATAAAGGAGATAACTGAATATGATGAGGTCCAACAGGAAGAAGAGGAGCTCACTGCCGAAGAATCGCTGCCCTCCTTCCTGGAAACCTCTCGCGTTAATACCCCAGTTTCGCAAGAGGAAGACAGTCGCCCAAGTTCAGCCCAGCTAATAGCAGATGATTCATACAAAGCCCTAAAACTACTGAGCCAGCACTCTATAGAATACTGTGACGATGAGCTTTCAGAGGTCCGAGGTGAGTCTTATAGGTTTGCAGAGAAAATGCTTCTCTCTGAGAAACTTGACGTGTCTCATTCAGACACAGAGGATTCAGCAACAGTCGCTGATAAAAGTCGTTATGGGGTTTCGGAGACAACTGGCAGCCGCGAGAATACAAATCAGCAGCAAGGTAGCCCCAAAAGAGAGTTTTTTTCCAAATCATCAAAAGATGGGTCCCCTAAATCAGGTAAATTCCTAAACAGGGACGAAACATCACAGTTTGACAAGGTGACAGTGCTCCATTACTCAACAGAACAGGGCAGCCCCAAACATGCAGTTTGGATGCGATTTACAGAAGACAAACATGACAGGAGCAGGGATAAGCTGCTTTATGAGGATAGGGTAGATCAGACTGTAAAGGAAGCAGAGGAAAAACTAAGTGAGGTATCACAGTTTTTCCGTGACAAAACAGAGAAGCTCAATGATGAGCTACAGTCTCCTGAGAAAAAACCTGTTAAACGAGAGCCAAAGGAGCCCAGATCCTGGCCAAGCTCGGCTTGTAGCAGCCCAGAGAAAACGCAGCAGAAGCCTAAAGTTGGAGAAGAAGGGTTAAGTAAAACCAAACTCAGGGAGCCTTCAGTAGGTAGAACATTTGGAAGCTCCACAGTAGCTGAAAAGAAAAGCTCTAGCTTACCAAGCAGCCCTCAGAAAAGTTTCTTCTCCAATACCAGTGAAGATAAAACTAAACCACAACCAAAGACCAGTGAGTCTGAACCCTCTTCTCCTTCCCATGTAAAATCAACATCCAAAGTCAGTGCTGTGAGGATGAAATTTGAATCTGCGGCTCAGAAAACCAATCAAAGTCAGTCTAGTCCTACCAAAGTACCTCCTCCAGTACAACCAAAACCATCCATACAGAAATTAAAAGAGAGCAAGCTTCCTGTTTATCAGTTTTTTTCTGGAGGGAAAACATCAAATGTAGCTGAAACATCAGAATATGAAAGCCAAAAAGATGAAGTTGAGAAGGACACAGAGGGCAGCAAACCTTCTCAGACATCAACACCTAAATTCTCCAAAGTAGACAAGCTTCCAAGCAAAAATCTTGCAGAGGCCTCTCAGCAACTTGGCGAAATTAAGACTGATAAAGCAACAACTAAAGGGAGGGATACTACTTCTAGTATTACTCAGGAAATTAAAGAAAGCAATAAAGGTCAGAAAATTCAGACACTAACAAGCACTCAAGAGAGTGATGCCAAAAAATACCAACAAACTGCAAAAAGTGTGACTGCTTCCAAAGAAACAAAAGCCGAACTGCCCAAAACAGATTCAGAAGAACCACAAAACAAAAATCTCAGAAAAAAGGTAGAATCTCAAATTCCTGTCAGAGCAGCATCCCATTCTTTAGATAATGACCTTGCAAAGAAACAGACAAAAATGAAGCCCTCACAGATACCTACATTATCTAAAACCAAAAGTCTTGAGACAACCCCAACAAAAACAGATCTAACCTTTGAAATTCTAGATAACGCACCCAAAGATTCCAACTCCAACAACCTTCTGAGCCCCAGAGAGATGCTGGAGAAAGTCATTACCCCTCCAGCTACTGCAACAACCAAAGAGAATTTCAAGGGCATCAAAACATTACCTGTTTATGTCCAGGTGGGAAGGCAGGCAGAGAGGGAAGCAAAAGGAGCACTGTATTCTGTCAAACAGAAATCAAACTCTGGACTCAGCCCGATAAGTCCAGACGATGACACACTAGAGCAGGTCTCTTTCATAGACAGCTCAGGAAAAAGTCCCATTACACCAGAGACCCCCAGCTCTGAAGAGGTCAGCTATGACCTCACATTAAAGACTCCTGATGGCTTTATGGGATTCATGCCAGGAAAACCGAGCCCTATCATGGAAGTGTCCGAGGAATCAGAGGAAGATGATCAGAGCAAGGAGGTTTTCTCTTTTAAAGAAGTCCCACCAGGGAGTAAAACCAATCTCCAGGCTAACCAAGCAGACCTAGTTAATGCTAATAAACAAGACACAAAATCTGTCGATAATCAGCAGGAATTAACTGATCATTTCAGTCAGCAAGAAACAGTAAATGGCACACATAATGAAATAACAGGGCAGGAGCAGCAAGAATTCTCAAAAGATAAGGGTATTGCATATATCGAGTTCCCTCCCCCTCCCCCTTTGGACTCAGGTTCAGAAATCTCAGACCAGGAGAGAAAAGGTTCCTGTGCCTCTTCAGAGACTGAGACAGAAATGATGGAGGTGAACTTACAGGAAGAGCATGACAAACATCTGCTGACTGAGCCAATTATACGCATACAACCCCCTTCCCCGGTGCCCCCCGGGACAGATGACAGTCAGTCAAATGCTGAAGATGCAGATGAAGAGGAGGATGAGTCTATGTTCCAGCCCATTCCATGTAAGAAATTCACCTTCAAAGTCCCAGAGGAGGAGGACAGAAAGAAGGATAAGGCCTCCAAACCAAAAAGGCATGACAAGAACGGGAACAAAGAAATAAATGGTGGGGCTAATGGCTCCAATGGTTCCAGCAATGGTTCCAAAGGTTCTAATGGCAAAGGAGAGGATTGTGAATATGAACAAAATGGAAATGACCAGTCAATAACAGACTGTTCAATAGCCACAACGGCTGAATTTTCTCATGACACAGATGCTACTGAGATAGACTCACTTGATGGGTATGAGCTTCAGGATGAGGATGATGGCCTGTGCGAGCAGGCAGATTTACGTCTGTTTGGTCTACCAGATAGCCGGAGAGACGTCTGGGCAACGGACACATTTAGGCCCACCGACCGCTCTTTTCCTCAGACCAAACTGGAGGTTATTGAAGAAGAGAAGACACCAGAGGAATGCCAAAAGGACATTCTGAAAAAGGATGTTCCCTCAAATGGTGGCAAACCTGATAGCATTAGTAAAGATGGAGCTCAAAGTCAGGAACAAAAACATTCAGACAAAGAGGGATTTTCAGACACTTACTTTAGTTATAAGTTAGAAGAGGAGTTTAACTCTACGTTTAAGACTGTTGCCACCAAGGGGCTAGACTTCGATCCCTGGCCCAGTAAAAGTGGTGAAGGAGAAGTCGTTGACATGGGAGGGACACGGGGAAGCAATGATGAGCCTAAGCCTTTTGGACTGGCGGTCGACGACCAGTCACAGGCCACAACAACAGACACTACCCCGGCCCGAACTCCGACGGACGATAGCACGCCGACGAGCGAGCAAAACCCATTCCCCTTCCATGAAGGGAAGATGTTTGAGATGACACGCAGTGGTGCGATTGACATGAGCAAGAGGGACATGGTGGAGGAGAGGCTCCAGTTTTTTCAGATTGGTGAGCATTACTACTCAGCGGGCAGGTACAGAGTTAGAGACTCGGAGGTAGATACCTCCTCACATCACAAAGATCCGTTCAATACTCATTATGCATTATCAGTCCCTCAAGTTTCTATTCAAACTACCACTGTAGAAATATCTAATGTGGCTACTAGTTATAGCACGTGGAGAGACTCAGCCTCTAACACAGAACCTAAATTCTCCACTTTCAGAACAGGATTAAAGCCGTCATTTGATAAAACCCCTGACGCTTCAAATAGCACCTCTAAATATAGAACATCAGGCACCTTTGATTGTTGCACTGACAGAACCTCAGGAACAGTTGTAGATAATTTTTACTATTTAACCCCAAACTATGCAGATTATTACAATTTTGACATGTCAAACATGTCAGATAACCCTTTGAGTAGTAGACCATCATTTGCCAGCATTGGTTCCGATGCATCCAAACAGAGGGACTATTTGGGTTGGACCACAGAAATTCAAGACACTTTTCACCAAAGCACAGATTACCCACCTGCACAACAGCTCAGCAATTTGCAAACACAGAGTAGCAATATCAGTAGCACCATCCCAGATTCCCATTCAGACCTTTCAGAAGGTGGCATAGTTGTGTTTGACTTGCTGTCATATTCAGGATCCCCTCACCAGGAAGTCAGCCGGGTCGAGACATCCCTAAGCCATTTAGAGGAAAGCCACAGGGAGGGAAGGGCTGTTCCCAATGTAGCAATAACAAAATCAGAAGCCAGAGGAGTTAAAGGCCATATATCTAAGTCCAGGTTACCAGTGAGATTTCCCAGCCAAAAGCTATGCAGTCAAAAGCAGCCAATGATGAAAGAAAAAGCACAAGACAATGTTGACAAATTCCCCGTCAGGAAACACACAATGCATAAAGTCAGAGAAAGAGTTGACCCCTTTGAGGGTCAATTTCCAAAATCCAGAATCCCAGTATTAAAAGCCATTAAGTTCCCTTCTTGTTCTCAGGAGCAGAGGCAGGTTAGAACCAAATCTGCATCTAGTCATAAGAGAGTTAAAGCAGTCATATGTAAGGTGCAACCGGCTAAAAGCAGATTGATCACTGAACACACCACTTCAATAAAACCTCAAAGTAAGGATGAAACAAGAAGAAAGAATAGTGCAGTGCTCTCAAAGAGCTGCAAAGCAAAGTCTGTTAGTAGACAGGTAGCCAAATCCTTGGAAAAATCCCCTCCCAAGGAGGCTGAGACAAAGTTAGAGGGGAAAGCACTGCCCACTGAGGACGAGGAGAGCTGCAGCCTGAGTACAACCAGGAACACTTCCCTGTCAGAGCCATCTAGAGCCTCTAGGAGTTCCCGGCCTTCCCACACCTCTACCTCCACCTCCACCAGCACCACCACATCAACACCATCTGCTAGAGATGTGAGAGCTGAGGTTGAGCAGGCCAGCAGTGAGAGGATGAGGAGGAGCAGGAGGAAGAGTAGGCGGACACTTGGAGGGAAGGAGCGAGAGCAGAAGGAGGAAGGGAGTCAGGTTGATCAACCAATCACGGCTCCTGTGACGGAGAACAAGACTAGTTTGTAAACTTTTTCTAAACACTTGTACTGTATCTTTTCTCTTTGAGATGCATGTAGCTGTTGTGGGTGCTCTGTGATGTGATGTAAGTGTAGCTGTCATTCCTTCTTCCTGTCGTTCTTGTTATCCGTGTTCTGTGCTGTCTGATGTAGGCATAAAAGTATAGGCTGAGATACCGAGGATCAATGACAGACTTCCCAGATTAAGCTGGTTTTGTTCCAACTGAAGTAGGGCCATTTCAGATCAGATTAGAAACCAATGTTATTGAGTTAACCCTTTCAAAATAATAAAGAAAAATAAACCATAGAAGGTGTAGTAAATAAAAAAAACAGATACAACTATTTCAGTATCAACAGATTCCTTTTAGTTGTTGAATTCTAAGTGAGTATGCGTTCTTTTTCTTAATGTGAGCGACTGCACACATCCTCATTTTACTGCACACCTAGATGATGTTAGTCTTGCACCTCACCATGAAACACAGCCCTCACATCCACTCTGACCATGATTCAGACTTAAATGTAGGAATTTTTAGGGGTTTTTGGTGGGGGGAAATCAACCTCATGCTTGTTTATGGTCTACTTGCGTGGTTCATAGACTTCTTACCCTCTGGTACCAATACATCAGCACAGCCTGATTGCACATAATCAGTCAGACATTGACCGGAAAGGAGTGTAGTTAGACTGATTTCAAGTTGACACCTTGAATTGTTTTGAATCACTGAGGGGGTCATGTTGCCTGTTTGTGATACACACACCTAAAATTTTTATTACTAATACTAACACTAATCCTAACATTGCTCAACATAAAAATGTTACGTTGATATGTGAGGTTTTTTTTTTTGTTTTTTTTTTACACTTTTCTGGTTTCGTTGATCCAAGCTGACTCGCTGTTGTTCTTTAATAGTGTCACCTTAAAAGTAATGAATACAAACATTATATTTAATTTAGATTTCAAGCCCATTTGCTTTCCAGAATGTGTATATATGTATCATATATGTGTGTCTCCATATTATATTCAACATTGTTACATATAATTTTTTTTAGCTTTCTTAGGGTGTATTCACATCAGGATAGTCCATTATACTCGGTCCGATTGGGGACGGCTCAGTTCTAGGGGGTGTATCCATGCGGACCGAGATGGCGTTTATGCTGCACTTTAGTCAAACGAGCCAGACCTTTAGAATAATATATCCCCATTCCCACCAAGGGTGGCGCTGCACTAGTATTTAGCAAAAGAGAACGAGACTTACATGAAGAAGAAAACTCTGTTTCGTCCTCTTGCGAGTTATGTATTTATCACTATGTATTTACCCACAATGCAACACTACAACTTTTGTAGTCCGCTTCCTGTATTTGGTCCGCTTGAAATGGGCCGAGACCTGCATTTGTGGGCAGACAGAGTCCGCTTCTTAGATCCGAATCAGAATTAGTTTGGTGCATTCAGATTTTCCCCAAACAAAGCGGACTTTCCGAGCAAACATACTCAGATTTTTAATCAAAAAGGCTGATGTGAATGTGGCTTTAATCATTTTGACCAAAATTAGAAATCTGACCCATCCTATGGAAATAGGTGAGAGCACTTTCAAGAGGTTTAGTGTGATTGAAATGCACTCTGGTGTGATTGAAGTGCAGCATAACTGCACACCAAAGAAACAAAGAGATTTGTTAAGATATGTAAATATCAGTATTTCTTTTACTGGTGAAGAATAAATAAAATGACACAAAGCACAAATGAAGAACCCCCAACCCCCCCCCCCCCCCCCCCCCCCCCCCCCCAGTCACGTCTTAGCTTTTCAAAGGTCATTAACCTTCAGAAATGGCAGATATCATGCTAAGTTAACTCTTGAACAGATAGTAGCAGCTCTTACCTTCTCCAAAGACACAATTTTCCCAAATACCCAGCCATTTATTCAGACAAGCATCTGATCTCTTTGCTGAAATGACCAGACAACTGAGACGTAAAGTCTTTGTTCCAGCAACAACTCTAAACAGCTTTAACATGAGCATCACATCAGAAAACAGCAACACTTTTAGTTTAACTTAACAAGTATATGTGTTCAGATCAGATCACATTCATGTGAACAATCTGAAACTCTGCTCATAAGCCTTATCTGTTTCTTTCATCAAGTGTCTTTGATTCGTTTGGGAGCCATTTTGTATGTCTCTGAGAACCAGAGCTGATACATTAGGAGGGATTGTTCATGGCATCGTGTTAACTGTTTGTCTCCTGCCCCTCCCTTGCTTCCTCACTCAGGCCCTCAGAGCCCCTGTGAGAGGACAGACGTCCGCATGGCGATAGTAGCCGACCATCTCGGTCTCAGCTGGACTGGTGAGTCTGAACACACCTGAGTTTATCATTTTAACCAACATAAAGCAGCACAAAGTGATGCAAGAATACCATCTACAAGCACCAACTGAGCTGCAAATGTGAGAACTTCAAACAGCTGCAGGGAGAGAAAGAATCAGAATCAGAGGATTGATAGTCTTGTGGTCTCTATTGCCATCCAGTGGATGCTGAGTGTAAAAGAATTTTGCTGACCGGCACTGCAGTGGCATTTATAACCATTTACATCTTATTAATAACACAATCTGACACCAGCTCAGACCAGTTTAACATCACTGAAGTTTATATTTCTTATAAAATTCTCAACATATTCAACTCATGCTTAGATATATTAGAATATCGGAGGGGAAATATTATGTTCAGCAGCATGCATCGCTGCTTGAAATGGCTCAAAGCCATGGCAGCATGTGTGTTGTTTAGTATATTTAAGAGAAAAGGTGAGATGGTTTATGTGTGTGTGTCATACTTGAGCAGCCATCAGGGTGTGGCCTCTGCAGTTCGGTTCATGCCTGACCACCTGCACTGCAGCACAGCTCCACGCCCATCGCGGGTGGGTGTGACGATGCAAACGTGCATGCACGGTTTAGTTGTAGTGCCGTGGCTGTCTGTCCAGTCCAGTTACAAAGGAATCTAATCCATATTTAATGTGTGTTCATGTAGCAGAACTGCAGTGAACACAATGTCCTCATGGTTGTAGATTTACTGCTCGACTCGTCAGTACCGGCAGCGTTTCACTGCATCATCAGCAGTAGATGGTGTTTGGCAGGCTGCAGTTTAATGACATTTTTATTCCAGAGGCATATATAAATTCTCTTTTTTTCTATTTCTTATAAATATATGCCTTTATTTATGTTGTTTGTTGTGCTTTCTTAAGAAAATAAATGCAGATTGCAACACAGGAAAGGATAGCAAATGGGATTTTAAAAAATGCTTTATCACTCAGTTTTAAATACCACATCTTATTTTTTTACCTTTTTTCAGATGATTTTTTTGTTGTTGTTGTTGTTGTAACAGCTGTTTGCACTGCTGGTATTTTATCCTAATAAATGCAGAATATGCTACCTGATGAACCGAAATAACTGCTTCACTAAAAAGAAAAAGTCATGTTTTTGTGGTGTGTGCTGTCGTTACAGAGCTGGCCAGGGAGCTGAATTTCTCTGTGGAAGAGATCAACTTAATCCGAGTGGAAAACCCAAATTCCCTGACAGCACAGAGCTTCATGCTCCTAAAGAAATGGGTGCACAGGGATGGTAAAAATGCCACAAGTAAGTAAACTCTGTCTGCTTGTGTGTGTTTGTGTTCTGTATAAACATACTTTGTACTCTTGTTTATTACTGTGTTTACGTTTGGCATTAACACGTGTCACAGATGGACAGCTATAAGTACAGGTGTAAAAGATGTATGTTTATTTAGGGGCAGTGACAGAGGCACAGAATTTTTATTGCCTGGGTTTTTTATCTGTTTATTTGACAAAAAAAAGATCTGGTCAGGATATCAGACGTGATTAAAGCAGAAAAACTTCAAAAGATACAACTTAGATAAACAAAATGGATCCATAATGTTGGAGTGGATTACTGATCCTGACACAGATCCTCTCTTCACATTCCCACACATGATCATAAACTTCCTTTCTGGACTGACTGGATGCACATTGAGGACATTTTAAAGTTACAGTCCTCTGAAGCTAACGGCTCCTTTCAAAGTGCCTCCATGCAAAATCACAAAATTCACAAGTGACAAAATGTGTAAAAAGAAAATGAAAGGCAGGAGATGAATGATTGTATGCAGTTAGTGTTTGCAGTTTATCTCAGATTTCCTCCAGAATAAGAAATCTTAACAAACCAGCTGGTCCTCTTCTGGTGCTCTGCATAAAGTTGCATGAAGGGAACGTTTTCTTTCTTACACATGGGGCAGAAGACAAGTAACGTGTCCTCAGCGCAGCAGCATTCACAGGTAGAAAAGTTAAATGTGGATTCTTCTTTTTGGATGGTAAATAAGGCAAAAGCAAACATATGGCTTTGTAAATAAATAAATAAATAAGATTAGTCATTTTCCTCAACACCAAAACAATGTTTCAGCCACAGAAAAGCTGAACCTGTCTTTGTTTGCATTTAGCAGCGTTGTCCAAAGTCCGTCCTCGAGGGCTGCTGCTGTCCTGCACGTTTTCCATGCATCCCTGTTCCAACACACCTGCCTTCCATTAACCCTTTCATGCATGAATTAATACAAAACAATGTTGCATTTTTTTAAATGCAATATTTTATCTCTACAGACATATGCAATGATACTTTTTTGTTAATTAGTCATATTTAGAATTGATCATGATTTATGTTTTATTTTAATGTATTCCATAGAATATTAATAAAATAGTATATAATCATAATTATATTATGTAAATCTTGTATAAAATACAGCTGTGTCATTTTCTTTTCCTATTTATTGCAAAGGCAAACTTGTGTAATTACATTATGTTCAATTATATCATATATTTATTTACTCTCCAGTGAGTGGAAACGTATTGGATGACTCACTAACATCCACTGAAGGTATTTATTTAATAAAATACCATCCTCATTCATGAATATGCAAGAAAAAAGCTTGTAAATAAGTGCCCACTATATGGCCACTATGCATGAAAGGGTTAAATAGATCCAGCAGCCAATGATGTTTCTGCACAATACCTGACTAATTAGAGTCAAGTGTGTTGGAGCAGGGATGCATAGAAAACCTGCAGGATTGTGGCCCTCGAGGACCACATGCAGAGACACATTTTAATGCCAACTGTGAGCAGATAGTCTGTTTTTTTCCAGGTGTAAATACGGCTTATTAAAGAAAAAGCAGTATAAATATTACTATCAATGTTTTATGGCACTTAAACTTGACTGGTGAAATAACCTCCCCCTCTCTCTCCTCTCCAGCGGACGCTTTAACCGCCGTGCTGTCTAAGGTCAATCGGTTGGATATTGTGACTTTGCTGGAAGGGCCCATATTTGACTACGGTAACATTTCAGGCACACGCTGCTTTGCCGATGATAACGCAGTATTCCCGGATCAGTCCGATGGTAAAGTGTAGCCCACCCTAGCTGAACTATCTCTCAGTCTATCCCTTCACCCTTCTTCACCTCCTCTCTCAGCCAGATAGTCTGACCTGACCGTGCAAACAAACACAGAACCAATCAGGCTTGACCAAACGATTAGAGGAATTCGCTTGATGCTGCGGCAGGTTTATTGACCCCGATTTGATTAGCAGCAGCATCAGAGGTGTCTGTGTTAAACTGATGGCTTGTTAGCTTTCAAACTCTGAAAAATACGGTAACAACTGACAGATTTAATGAATTTGCAGGAAAATTTGTGCCATTTAGGGTGCATGAAATTTTTTAATGTCTGTTTTTGTCAAATGTACAAAAGCATGATGAAGGAAGTGATTGCTCCCTCTTTCCCATCTGATAAATGCATCAATAAGCTTACGGGATTTCTGAAGCTCATTTTTCAGATGGGGGCAGGACACCAGTTTGTTTGTAATTTGGTTCAGTAATAGTTATGTTTATGTGTAAGTTTAAGGTTTTAACTCCAACACAACATCTCTCTCTGCAGATGTAAATCAGGTGCTATTCAGATGCATAAAAACATAATTATAACAACCAGTTTGGAATAATGGCATGTTGCTTTTAAGCAGTATGGCAAGACTTTTTCCTCTCACCTTCTGTATTTCTCTCTTTCCTTTCAAAACAAGATGAAATGTGGCAGTAATGTGGGTGCTGTGATCCCTCTGTGGAACATTTCAGAACTTTGATGCTGATGAGTAGCTGGGTTTCCATTGACTAGCAAAGCAAACCAGAAGTGATCCTGAAAATATGCAACAAAGTAGGGAATCAGACATGTTTCCCTACACGTCTGATTCAGGTTTAAACCAAAAGAAACCAGAAACGAAGATGCCTGCAGCATATTACAGATTTGACACCATGCAGCTTGCTGTGTTCCTCACAAGCACATAGTATGCATGCTTATAGGAGGCTCATTTCATCACATTCTGAGGCATTGTTAGCCAGTTTCCAAAACAATGGCATAGATGTGTTTATGTTGTTTTACCCTCATAAAATAATCTTAAAAATGTGCATCTTTTTAATACACCAGTTAAATATATTTACCTGAACAATAGGTCAAAGTTTAAAAAAAGAATAACCAGCATTTAAATGAAAACTAAACAAAACAAGGACATTTTTGTGCATTTTTAGTGTCATTCTGCAGCAATACAGTAATAACAATTATCATAAATAAACAAATAATCTTTTTTTTTTTCCTGTTTGAGGCTATTATAGAGCATTGCATTATGGGACATAATGTGAAACACAGCTGATTGCATGTAGGCCTGAAACTTTTCCAGATCTGTCCACCATCTAGGTGCATTTCACAGGAAAAACTGCAGATGTTGCAGCAGTTTGCACACTAAATACTACAATCTGCACACATCTGTATGCAAAACAAGGTTCTTAAAACAGCCAAACTTTTTAGATTTATCTGGGATTTTACTTCATATCTGGGAAGATGTCAGTCAGTCACATGAGTTTATTATCGCAGGCTCAGACTACAAACTGCTGGTGAATAACATCATTCTTATTTCTATTGATCAGATGAAGTTCATGTAGTTGTTTCCCGTTCTCCAAACAGTTCTGTTCATACCCTGGATTTTAACAGGCTAATCCAGTTCGGATCATCTTGCCATCAACATAGATGTTTTTAAGTTTGAAAAATCAAATCTGCATTTTAAAATAACTCTGATTTATGAAGATAGATGTAATTACATGCAAAAAAAAAAAAAAATGACCTGACCAACTGGATCCCATATAGTATCTGGTTAATTGGTTTTACAGGTGAAGTTCATGCTTCAACATCTAACTGGCACGTTATTTCACATACAGCTAATAAACTACGATGCAACACTTAACTAAACTACTAGTAGGTTTATATACAGTTGAGCTCATATGTATTCATCCCCTTTCATTACAGAAAAGGCTGAATTTACAACAGTCACTCAAATAACTGGAGACTTAAAAAAGGAACAATAACTAAAAATTTGCAAAAATATAATTTAGTAATATAAGACACTGTTTTTTCATTTAATTGAGTTGAAAAAAAAAAACAAAAAAAAAAAAAAAACCAAATTGGTTCTGGACAAATTAGAGACTTTTCTGTTGAACAGTGGGACAAAATACCTGTCAACAGGTGCAGAAGTCTGACTGAGAGGAACAGAAAACACCTGACTGGAGCGGAAACATTAAAGGATTGTTCAGCTAAATATTACTTTATGACTGATTTAATATGGAATAAATTATCTTATTTGTTTGCTTTTTAAAAAAAAATATTTCTATTGAACCAGAATTAGAAAATAATGTCATGATTTTCATCAAATTTTTATTTATTATTACTTTAGTCAATTTTAGCTAATTGTACAGGCAGCAGTTTTTTTCCTTCTTTAATTAAAGCGTATAAATAAATATGAGCACAACTGTATATAGAGCTTGTTTACCTACATTAAACTGTACTAGAACAAGTACTACAGTGAGCTGACCACAACTACAGTGAATACACTGCATAGTTCGCATTATTTCCCATGTAATTTATTTATTTGTGTTATTTGTTCTGTTTTTTTAACCCCCCCCAATGACTATTTTAATTGAACCCTAAAGAGAGCTTACACATCAGACCTTACATCAAAGTAAAGCTCAGGTCAAACAGAAAACTTTGAGTTGAAAAATGGTCTCCAGGTTGAAAACTAGCAGCCATATTAAAATTTGCTTAATTTCATTAAAATATCTACCAGAATACTTTAATATTGGCTTGATTTGTTGTACTTTTATGCACATAAAGTCTCCAAATCAGACAAAAACTACTACAAGCAAGTGTATAAACTGCTTTTGCCTCAATGTTTCTACTTTTAACGTTCACATCCTCTGATTGCAACGTGAAACAGCGATGGAAACCCAGCTGGTGTGCCTTCTCTTCCTGCTAGTGGACATTTCAGTCACTGTTACAGCTTTTCCCTGTGATTTTATACCGTCTATGACATTAAGTTCACCATTTGAAATCCCGCCATAAATGTTTAATTTATGTAATTCAGGGAAGATAAACCTACAGAATTATTCATGAGGCACATTTTGAAAGTAAATTCTGAAATGGACCATGCTGTCAATCTGCCTAATAAGGTTTCTGAAAGTCATCTTCACACAAGTATCAACGTTTTCTGCAGTTTGATCTGTGCAAAGATGATTTGAAGTGAAACCAGCTTTTAATCCACAGATAATGCATGGCTATGGCTTTGTTTGAAGGGCTGCCTGCTCTGATGTTACTCACAATAATACACTTTAAACACTCTTTAAATGGGTGGAACCTTTTCAACACCTCCAGGAGTGTTAATCCGGCTGTAGTTTGTCTCAGTCGACACTCACAGATGAGTTGAAAACACCTTTTAACAAAGTGTATAATTATGCTTCTGTCACTGCTGTTAGCTGTACTGTACCTGTCATCTCCTGGGTTCCTCTGAGCCTCCCAGCCTCTGCTTTTGAGACCAGCAGACTCCCATCCTGCTCCTCCTCCTCCTCCTCCTCTTCCTCGTCTTGCTTCTGAGTGACTAACGTCTACAGCAAACTCTCCTTGTCAGCTCTGAGCAACATTAACCAGCTAATCCTCATCAATGGCTACCTTTTGCTAACCTCAGCAGATTCTGGTTTCGAACACAGCTTCTGCTCTTAACTGTTGTGCTAAAAAAAAAAAAGGCCTTTAAAAAGCAGCAATGGGAACTTTTAACTAACAGCAAGGCATTGCAGAGGCGCTATGCAGAGCTTTTGTCTGATGCCACCTGGGGGAAATGTAAAAAAATATCTGCAGCAACTGTAAATGTCAGCTTTGTTCATCTTTGTTATGTTTGTTGGACTTTTTGCTTTGGCTTTTTTAATCTCACAAGGCATTCCCAGTAGCTTTCTCTGCGTGCACGGACAGAGCAAACACCAGCAGTGTACCGTAACTGTCATCAATTAATGTGCTGAGTAAGCTGGAAACATCCGGGTTTGACAATGTAGATGATGCATTATATACCCAAAACACAAGAGAGACAGACATTTTTTTCAGGTAATTTTTAGCTTTGTGCGTAAGGGACTGAAAAGTTGTGCACCAGCTGGATGACACCGACAGCTAACTGCAGTCTACCATCGTTTTGAGATGATCTTACATTTCTGCAAGGTTATTCGTGTAAAAGCTAACGAATGCTTAGCTCTTTAAGAGAGATAGGAAAATGTAAATGTTCCAACCAAAAGAACAAGTGCATTAACCCTATGAAGCCAAACGTATCGTATTTTTAATACATACAGTTTCTGAGACATTTTGCAACATTTTATAGTTAAAAAATAAAAAAGGTCCAGTTGAACACAATCTGCCCCCAGTAGATACCAGGAAGCAGCTTACATTAGAATGGTTTTGACATATCACATATAATACTATTAATTAATACAGTACTATTATATGTGTAGTAATAGTAATAAATGGTAAATATTCTCTGAAAAAAAAAATATATTTTTGTCCATTTTGTTAAAGGGACAAATAAGGACCTCAAATAAAAAAAGAAATCTACTTTTCTTACCATTTTTTTCACGGATCTGGCTTTAAAGGGTCAACTAAATTTTCTATGAGAAGGGCCTCTATATTTTGCCTAAACCCAGTATAATATTCCCAGTTATGTCCAGTCAGAACCAAGACAGGTACAAGAAATGTTTCTGTTACAAGACTGAGACTTTTATTTGTACAGAAAGTGTGCTTTTTTTTCTTCCTTATGGGCGTTGTTCCCTGCAATATTTATCAAGATGCTCAGAAGCAAACAAAAACCAGCTCTAAAGATACTTTTGTGTATTTAATTTGGCCGTTTTACTTTCTCATGCGCCCTTGGAAAGAGAAGGTGAGGTAGTAATGAGTTTGCTTGCAATCCCCAACCTCACCATTAGGTGTCACTAAACCCTCCATTTTTCACCTTTAAACCTATGTCCTGAAAAAACTGATATAAAAGCTTTGATGTTATATTTCAAACCCTGATCCAGCAGTAAATATCACAGGATGAAGCACTATAATGTTTTTACAAGACTATATGTACATCTTGCCCACCTCTGGAATAAGAGCAATATATATTCAATAGTATGAGTTGTAATACATAGTACATTACGTATACAGGTAGTAGTTTCAAGATTTTCAAAGAAGACATATGTGGTTTCTTCTAGGGAGCTTAAATATTTAGAAAAGACTTAAAGCTGGGGTTGGTAATCTTGCTCAGACATTAGTGTTTTTTTACTCTGGGTGAAGCGGTTCCTCGTCCTGATAGTGGTCTATACATTCTGTAATCATGAACAATAAGAAATATAGTTAGACCCCTCAGTTTACTGTAAATCTGTAAAAACTCCAAACGTTCAGACCCAAATGGAGTTGTTCATTTCTTATATTCCGTAGCTTCTTCTCCCGGCTCCCCTCCTCCCCCTCCAGCAGGGCATACCTGATATCCACACCTTGCATATAAACAGCGTGTTAGGATGAAAATACAAAGTAGTGAAGAAGAAACTCGGAAGGCAAACATGGCTGAGAAAATGCAGGAAGGATTTCCCAACCTGGCTCGGTTTATTTGCCTCCTCCTGCTAAACAGCCGAGAAAGACAAAATCGTTGGTGGAAAAAGCTACAAACTAGAAAAGCACTCTGAGAGCACAAACCTCCGCCACGGCATTTAAAAAGTTCCTGAATCCAAATGGTGATCCAGATCACCACCAAAATTAAATCAGTTCTTTTTCACATTTTCAAGAATTCCTGAAAATTTAATTGAAATCCGTCCAGAACTTTTTGAGTTATCTTGAACACAGACAGATAAACGCTGGTAAAAACATAACCTCGGAGGAGGACGTAAGAAAAAAGTCTTGGATCAAGACAGGGCGCCACTTTCACATCTTGCTAGCTCCCCAACATTACCTACCCCAGCTTTAAGGTGCGTTTCTATTACACTTAGAATTACGCAAAAACTAAATATCGCAATAAAAGAACACTAATGGAAACGCCTACATTTCTAAAAGTCTCAAATATCACTAAGAAAGTTTTTACGCTCTCATAAAATGGTTTTTCAGACGTTAGAAAAAAATCGCAGAAGTGTAATGAAAAGACTTTTTTTTTTGCATTTATGTGTCCCCGGACGTGACATAGGGGGTCATGTGACCAGTTCATTTCCAGTAAAGATGGTTCGGTGTGAAACAAACAACAGCAAATGTCCAAGTTTTAGAAAATGAAAATGAAGGAGAAAAGCTTCGAAAAAGCCGTAGCACATAGAAAGCTCCAAAATAACGCTACGTGACTCCTGGCATAGGCTGCAATTCTGACGTTTATGCGCTAAACAATGCTCGATGCAAACACCTGCAAATCGCAATTGTTTGTTGAAACTTAGAAATATTGCTTTTATTCTGCAAAATGGAATGGAAACACAGCTTCAGTTCCCTTTACTTTATGAAAACACTCGGCAGCAGAAATAGTTCAAAGTAAAATCCGTCCTCCTGCTAGATGTGTCACCATTTTCGCCATCTCGGACAGAAATGTTGAAAATGCTGCTTACTGCTGCTGACTAAGAAGACCTCTGTTGCTTCTCTGCCACGTTAAGCAACCTTTTCCCCTGCAGTGCAAAACGTTGGTCTCTGCAGCTTTCCAAGCATCAAGCCTTCATCAGTCACATGTTCATCTCATGGTCTGTTTTCTACTGTTCGGTTTGACATGCTGTTCTTCTCTGTCTTTAACGTTTGTCTTGCGCTTCTTCTTTTTCTTTCTGTATTTTTTCTTCGTTTTGTGCTCTGACAACAGCAGTAGCTCCAAAAGTCCTTAGAAGTCCTACGTTTCCCTTGTGTCCTCAAACGTCTCAGCCTTCCCCTCTCCAAGCTATCGCACTCTCCTCCTCTTCTCCTCCTTCTCACCCCAATCAAGTCACCCCTCTCTCTTCTCCGTCTGTTTTTCAGTTTCCATCGCCTCCTTCTACACCTCCTGTTTATGTCATCCCTGTCGCTCCTGTCCTCCCTCACTTCTTCACCCTGTCTTACACTCCTCCTCTTCCTTCCTCCCCTCGCAGCCCTTTTGCTTGCTCCTCGTTCTCCTTTCCTCCTAACTTGTCTCCCTCTGCCCTCTCTCAGCCTGTCTCTCCTCCTTCTACGTCCTTTCCTCCTCTTTCTCTCAGCCCACCTCCTCTTTTTGCCTCTCCCACACCTGTTCAGTCTCCTCCTCCTCCTCCATCTTCTTCTTCCTTCACCCCAAACATGCTATCTAGTCCTCCTTGTTCTACCACTTGTTCATTTTACGCCCCCCGTTCTCCTCCTCTTTCATCTCCTGCTGTAATATGTGCCTCTGCTTCACCTCTTTTCTCTCCAACTTCTCCCCTTCTTCCTTTTGTTTACTCTTCATCCTCTCCCCCTCCCTTGGACCCTCCCTCCCCTCCCCCCTCCCCCCTCCCTCCTGGTGTTCCTTCCTACTTCAGGCGTGATCATTCTGTCCCTGAGCTTTACATTTAGACATCTGTAAGTGACTCTGCTCTTGGCTGCATGTCGCTGAAACCAACACAGCTAACTACAACGAGCTTAAGTTGGGGCTTGAGGTTTTAATTCGACTAAAAACACTTCTAAATGAAGTTAAGTGCTTTCATAAAACACTTGACTGACTTACTGTTCAGGTGATCGCAGCGCATCTGAATGCCAGCAAAAATTCGATACAAACACACTTTCTGTCAAGTTTTAAGTTCACTTCTTATAGTCTGTTTTTAGTACCTTTATTTCCCGTCTCTATTTCTTTTTTTTTATATCATTGTGTTTATTGTAGGGCTGTTTCAGAAGTCACAAGTTCATTCCTGTTTTTCAAAAGTGCTGATTTGCTTTTATACCACTTGCAAGCAGCAGAACGTTTCAACACAAAGTTTTAGTTTTAACGAACAGGGTCGGCCAGAGCCCGACGTGCTGCCACACTGTGATTTTTATACCTTTATCACACAGTTGTGTGTCTGTAGCAACGATAAGCCAGATGAGATATCTCAACTATATAAAGGCTCATTTTCCATCTGAGCTGCAGGATTAAAGAAATTCAAATATTATCTCAAATCAAAGCAGTTTTTCCGTGTAGTGCTACAAAATCTTTCAAATCGTTGTACTAATGGAGTAGCTGCAGAAAATCTTCGCAGAATGGGAAAGATTTAGGTATTTTTGCATTTTTCATTCATTTATAATTTCTATATTGAAAATGATTACTTAGTTTTACCTGTAGTGAATGCATCACCTGCGATTTGGCATGTTACATTAACTCGCTGGTATTTTTAGAGAGAACCACAGCAGAGTCGTATATGAAAGGTTCGGCCGTGTTTTCTACCCTGCTGCGATCCAGAAACAGAAACGTTTCAACCCTTAAAGAAAGGAAAAGTCGAGCCGGTCGCGTAAACAGACTACGTGTTTTATTTTTAAAAGGTCAGAGTTGTGTTTGCACTTTGTTCTGCTGCACATGCAGCGTAATATTTGGGTTTTATTTGTGACTTTTGAACAAAAGCTCCCCTTAAATGTTGCACAAGTGTTTCTCATTTCATCACCTCCACCACTTTACCTTCCCCTTTCCTCTCCCTCCCCCTTTTCTCCTCCCTCTTTCACTTCTCCCGCCCTTGTCGATCCTCTAATCCTTTACTCCTGCCATCCATCCAGGATACCACAATATAGATCTGGAACTGCAAACCCCCACAGACCTCCACTATGTGCCCCCTACCCCACTCCGCTGTGACGATTTCTTTAGCGAGGGTGATGCTAGCGTAGAGTCCCCTAGCAAGACCTCCATCAGCAGACCTAGTGACCTGTCTCTCGCTCAGACCACCAGTACCTCCAGCAGCGACGCCCCCACCGTGGTCCCGGGCCCCGGCTCCAGTTCTGCAGAGCCTCCGATTGTTGAGTCTGAATGTACAAGCTTGACTGATGGCGAAAGACGGGTCTCTGGGGAGAGGCCAGATAATGTCAGGCGGGCAGTAGATCAGCCAGTAAAGAGGAAGGAAAACGTGATTACAGGAGTTGTTTTGGAAAATCAAGGAGGAAATCTGAAAGAGGACGCTGGTCTTGGAAATGGAAGAGAGGAAGAAGAAGAGGAGATGACCCCGGAGAGGCTGCGGAGTCTGCTGGAGGATATAAAGCTGGAGGAAGGCGTGGAGGAAGAGGAGATGACAGAGGAGAGGGTGAAAGTCATCCTTGAACAAGTACGGCAAGCAGAACAAGACGTGTCTTCAGTTCCAGGCTGGAGAAGTGAGACGTCTGGCGCCGCCGGGGAGTCAGCCGCCGCTGGCCACAGTCCCAACACCGAGGAGGGCAGGTAGGATCTGATCCCAAGCTCCACCTCTGCTCCGACAGATGCACCAGCAGGGGTGAAGTTCCAGCGTGAAGGCTAATTTTATCTTCTGGATGTAATTCCTTCTCGCAGCCCGGACAGTCTCGCCGATTCACTGGAGCAGCCGCCTGCTCAGAACGGAGGCCACACGGAGCCGGGCAGGGACGGCAAAGAGAAGGAGGCCCAGAAGAAGAGACCTCAGGAGGACAGAGGCACAGCGGGACCAAGCAGAGGACGGGACGAGTCCCAGCACAAAGTCCAGGTGAGACTTTAGCCAGACAGAAAGATTTACTGCAGGTAACAATTTTCTGAAATCCCGTCATCTGCTGGTGATTAATGTCGCACCGCTGCCTTCATCAGCAGAGCGTCAGAGCCCAGGACTCTGACGAGGAGACCACCACTGTCACCACCAGGGTGTATCGCAGACGGGTCATACTCAAGGTGTGTGAGGCCTGGTGTGTGTAGACAGCGTGCAGTAGTCTGAGCTCTGCGGCTACGTGGAAATGGAGCCTGAACGCAGTTTGCAGCTGCGTGGAAGTCGGACTGTTTTATGTACACGTTGGCGAGCATGGGAGTGGGTTTGTGTGCTGGTGTTGCGCTACAAGACACGATGAGTCTAGCTTTGAGTGTTCTTGTTTAAATATTCATTTAGACTTGAAAAACACTGTGATGGGGGGGGCTGTTTTTTCACTGCAAATTCAGCGAGTAGCATATTAATATTAACTGACAGAAGAGGCTGGATTGATGGTAGATCTGGTTGGAGAATGGACTGTGTGAGTGTCAGTGTGCAGCTTTGCTTTACTTACCGCCTGCTGCTGTTTTGTTTGGTTTGGTTTGTTTTTATCTGGGAATGAATTCATTCCATCATCGCTTTGGCTTCATTCATAAAAACAGACAAAGGAGCAGATTTTATTTTTATTTTTATTTTAGCAGAAAACATGCAAACCTTTTTTATTTTTTCAGTGATAATCTGTCACGTTTGTATATCCTGAACTCAACTTTATTTATAAAACATTTATTTAAAAAGCATTTATTTAAAAAAACAAAGTGCTGTATACAACATAACTGGGAAAAAAGCAGCACAAGAAAATAAAATAGTTAGCAGGGAAATAAATAATATATCAAAATAATTTTGTGTTCTTCAAAACAGTTTAAAAAAAACAATTTTTAGAATAATAAACAGATTTTAAATAACTAAAATAAATCAAACAAACCCCAGCACACTGAAATAGCAACAGCCTCATGATGGGTTGAAAGCCAAGAGATAAAAATGGGTTTTAAGATGAGTTTTAAAAAATGTAAAAACATTTATGAACAATTTCAGGACACAGTTCATGTGTCACACCCAGAAAACACCCGTTCATCACCGCCCAGTTCCATCCGTTGTTTTGCTGCTTGCAGACAAGCTGCTTGTCGTCATCATGTTAAATATCAGTTGATAATAAATAACACAATGTGTCACACACTGGTTTTTCAGACTGGTCACATCTCTCCACAACAAGCAACACATTTCACAAGAAAATAGAAAACTGTTTTGTTTTTTTTTTGTACTCTTTAAATGTCCTTTATTAAATAATGTAAGTATTAATGCCCCCCTTCTGGGTAGGAGAGTTATTTATGCCAGCGTTACTAGCTTAATTAAATCAATATGTGGTTTAATTAGGTTGTAATTACAAACATGAGGCCAAGTCGATGAGGAAACAAAGAGCACTGAGAACAACTGCATGTCAGGAAAGAATGTTTATTATAGGTCAGGGATAACTCTGATGCCAACTGGCTGCATTATTTCTGTATATACACACAGTTCGTCGAGTTAAACGACTAAACGATCACCGTTATATCGCTTCATTACTGGCATCGCCATAGCGACACGTTAATCAGCTGAATCAGACCAGCCGTCTTCTGGCAGATGAATGAGAGAAACGAGTCGTAGCTTGACAACGGCTGTAAAACGTACATGGAGGCCAACATAAAATAGTTCCTATACTTTTGCATATTTAGCAGGTTTTGTAAAAATAAATTTGTTTATATGTGGGATCATGGTGGTACAAGCGGATTAAACAACTCAGATCCGTGCATTACTCAGTTTTAATGCACTTCATGGAGGAACACCATTCCGCTGCATGTTGTCGTGTTCGTGCATTAAAATCAGGTAATGCACGGCTCCTCGTTGGTTATTCCTTACTTGTACAAGAACTCCTGTAAAAATGTTTCTCTTGCACATGAAAAGTTTTTTTTCTTTTCAACCTGCGTGCTTTGCATCCTCCGGTGTGTTGAATTTGTTTGCTGTTTGTCCGGTCAGTTCGCCGGACAGCTACACAATGAATCCATGAATCACATGACTGTAAGCGTGAGGAATCCATCTTCATGTGTGTGGAATGAAATGTCTGAAGACTGTTTCCTAACCCTACTGGTGCATGATGTTTGCATCCGGAAAAAAAACGATGAAAGCTTTTTTTTCTGTCTGAACTTTTGAAGCTGTTTGGAAGAAAAGATTGACATGATGACAGAAATATAAACCCATTTTTCTTGCTGTATGTCTGAAAAAAAGCTGCTGATAGAGATAACCCCTCCTTCGTCCCCTCCTTTCTTCCTTTTCTCTCACTCATCCTTTCATCCTGAAACTCTCACTGCAGGGAGAGGAGGCCAGAAACATTCCTGGAGAGTCTGTGACAGAAGAGCAGTTCACAGATGAAGATGGGAATCTGGTCACCAGAAAAGTAACCATCCTCATCCTCCTCTATTTCCTCTCTCATTTTATCCCACATACACTCACGCATCTCTTCAACCTTCAACCTCTCTTCAAACTTCAATCACCCGCTCCGCCTCCTGACGCGCCTCTGCCCCTTACAGGTGATCAGAAAAGTGGTGCGGCGAGTTTACAACTCAGAGGAAAGGAAGGAAAGTGAAAGCGAAATGGTAACAGAGGAAGGAGATGGTGATGGTGGGGTGGTAACAGGTGGAGCGGACGCTGCTGCTTCAGCACCAGGAGGAGCCAAAGGAGGGAAGGGGAAGAAGAGAGGGAAGCGCTCCCGGCATGGCCACAAGGAGGAGGCCCAGAGAGGGAAAACTGAGGTTGGCGTTGGAAACCAACCACCTGATGATCCTGCATGATGCTGCCGTTGTCTGAAAACACACGTAACAGACTAAAAGATTGTCTGCAGCCGTTAGAAGACAGATATATCCCTACTGGCTCCCTACAGGTGGAGCCGCTTCATTCCGGCTCAGTTTGATCCAGAAGTTTATGGTACTTTCCAGCAAACTTAGCTGCAGTGAAAAACCTACTTCACACCTGCAGCTTTGTAAATATCAAAGCATCATGGCAGAAGGTGCTTCCTGAACTTTGTCGTAA
>NC_136630.1:6408347-6410847 GCF_933228915.1 Telmatherina bonti
TATAAAAAAAAAAATAAATAAAAAAAAAGACAGTAAATGGGTGGTTTTGTTGTATATAAATGACGATGTATAAAATTTCCAAAAGGAGAAAAAAAAAGTCAGTAGCTTCACAGATTGTTTATGCACTGATTGAGCTGAAGCTTTGCAGAATCAGTGTGTTTGTTTTTTCCAGGTCAGCCTGAGTGTGGCCTGACATGCTCTTCCTACACAAACATTAGAAAGGAACAAAAGCAGCTTGTGTGTAAATGAGGAAATAATAGCAGAAAGAAGAAAAACTGCTTGATTTGAAGCGATGGACGCTCCTCCGCGTGTCTGTGGAACATTCTTAAGAGAAATGATATTTTGCTGCATGTCACTTTATTTTTAAACACTTTCCTTTCTTTCTTCTAATTGAAAGCACTGTAATCCAGTTGGAGGGTTTGATGGTTCCGCTGTGTGCACACTCATAATAACGCCAACCTGTCATTTATGGCTGCCTTTGATTTTAGGTTTTTAAATGAAAACGCACATTTACCAGTGTCCCTGAACATAACATGCAGATCGGCTTAAGTTGTTAGCTGCAAACTGCTAGCAGCCCTTTGTGTGTGTGTTTGTGTGTGTGTGTAACATTGTCTGTCTTTACGCCTATCATACTGGAAGTGCAAACTTTTAGGTCTACTGTGGTTTTAAAAGAAGGGGGGGGGGGGTTTATTTGTAGGTTTGATGATTTTTACCTTGATGAATTATTTACGTGAAAACAAGGGATCTGATTTTTAGCCCAAAATCTAATTCTTTGTACCAACAGCTGAAATCACAAGTCACACTTGTTAAAATATGATTTCCTTTTTGTCCGAATCGCTTTCCTTCTTTTTTCATACAAACCCACCCAAAGCATCCACTGATAAATCTGGTACCGACATGTATGACGAACTTAGCCTACACTGGATGATCCAAGTAATTATTTAAGCAGAAAAATAAATCGTGTTTAAACCGAACGTGGGAGTCTGGATTACTTCTGTGTGATTGTTCAGCTACACATCAACACGACAAGCAGACATATGACGTGTCCAAACTCAGTTTTTCTGGGAAAAAATGCAGATTTTTAGTATCAAAGAAAAGTTCTTGCATGTGATTGGACAGAATTTTGCTGCAACAGGTCCATGTACACTTCTGTTTGTCTCCTCCTGTGTGTTAATCTGAAGCTACACTAATGAATTTTGGCAGATTTTCACCTCCTAACGAAGTCAGAAGGGCTTGACGGACGAGGGCAAAACGTCGCTTCCTTTCCTATAAAACTTGCGATACGAGATGGAAATCGCCGCCCTCCTCCAGCCAAGCGACAAGCGATATTCGCGCAGGTGAAATTTCGTCCCTGTTCATGTCGACAAGCACATAGGGGTTTGCGACGCAACACAAGTGAGCTGAAAACTGTTCCTTCATGTCTCTGTTGGGAGGCTCTCCAACCAGCCAGCGGGGGCTGATCACTTGGCTCTGAATGTTTCTGGATCCGCCTTCAGCTTTGCCATCGCATGATGATATTCACCAGGCTGTTTCCTTGTTTTTAAAAAGGAAGAACCCAGAGGTGTTTTTTCATTTTGTAAACAGCAAGATTTCTGTTGATTCAAGCAAAATCTCCCGACTCTTCATCCTTGATGCTTTGTGTGTCACGTACTGCTTTAAAAACACTTTAAATTCTCTCAGGTATCATAACCAGTTAGATTTCTTGGACATGAGCGATCCGAGAGCATGATGGGGGAAACTGCTGCTATTTGTCGGCCCTCTGTGTGTCGACCCATAAGTCAATTTGTGTCATGCATCCTGTCTCTTCTCTGAGCTCTCTTTATTCAGTAAAAGTCAGTGTCACTTTCTCTCTTTTCCTTGCTTCCTCCAGTAATGTCCTCTTGGGTTTGATATCCAGTTACTGATGTGTATTGTGGTGCCCAGCCATCATGTGACGCGCAAAACACAAAGTCGTGAAGTTTGGTTTCTCGGCTTTGGGTGCTGAAGGAATGTACATAACGAAGATCATTTTGTCATCAGAAGTGTAAGGTTGGAAACTTATTTAGTGATTCTTTTACCCTTTAAAGCACAGGTGTCAAACTCCAGTCCTCGAGGGCCGGTATCCTGCAGGTGTTTGTTGTCTCCATGCTCCCAACACACCTGATCGATATTCATAAACAGGTTGACCAGAAGCTGCTGGATCCATTTGATTTGAATCAGGTGTGTTGGTAGAAACAAAAACCTGTTGGATACTGACCCTTGAGGACTAGAGTTTGACACCCCTGCTTTAAAGCCTAACCTAAGAACAAATGGAGAGAAAAGTCCAATTTTTTAAAACAGAAATCTTTAATGTAATCCTTTAAAGGTGGAGTATGTAAGATTTTCAATATTTTCAAAATAAATTAACTAATAACTAGAATCATAATTAGAAAGTTTTTTGAACATGTAGGTTCCAGCCTGTTCATATTTGATCTGTTATTAAATTACAAGTTTAATTAATGACAAAAAGCAAATGTGTATA
>NC_136630.1:6415847-6485847 GCF_933228915.1 Telmatherina bonti
AGTGGAAAGGAAAAAAGATGCGTCACGCAGGAATAGTTTGTGGAACATTTAGTCTTTTTGTGATGAATCAAGAAGTCCAGATTTAATCATTAAAATTCTGTGTTCTTCACACAGAACCTGCTCTTAAGAGCTTCACATACCCCCTAAAAAATGCTGTGAAATGACCCTTTTTTTAAGCTGTTATTCAATAAATGCAAAAGAAAATAAAGGGGTCGAATTTAGGAAGTCTCCAGAGATTTTCTTTTTCATTTGAAAAGTATTTTACATGTTTAGTTAAAAAGGAAATCTATGTTTCTGTCAGACGTCACACAGAAGTGAACACTGGTGATGCACGTCGGCAACATCTTCCGTTTGGATGTGCAAGTGGGTGAAAAAGGATTCCAGTTCAACATTCAGCACAAGACTGAATCACACTGAGTACACATTTACTAGCACCTACTAGCATCGCAAAGGGAATTAATAAGATCAGATGGTTTTTGATCCGAGATCTTTGGTTGGGAATGAAAACCAGATGTCTCATTTATGAATAGATACATAATCAGCTAGTTTTATTCTTTAGAAACAACTCCTCTAAAAGACAGCTGTGAGTCTGAACGTGTCTTTTCAGGGCCTGTTTCCTCAGGAATCTCTCCCAGCAGGAGTTTCTGCTCCCCTTCGTGCGCGCCGATGTGTTTGTTCAGCGAGCCTCCGGCGCGGAAGCTTTTCCCGCAGACGTTACACAGATACGGCTTCTCTCCCGTGTGGGACCTCATGTGGATTTTCAGGGCGCCGCTCTTGTAGAACTTCTTGTCGCAGATGCTGCACTGGTGTGTGGACTCGCCGGTGTGGATCATCATGTGTGTTTTCAGCGTCCCCCTCTGTCTGAAACCTTTCCCGCACACGCTGCAGAGGAAGGGCTTCTCCCCCGTGTGGATCCTCATGTGAGCCGTCATGTACTCCTTAAAGCCGAAGCTCTGACCGCACACGCTGCAGACGTACGGCTTCTCCCCGGTGTGGACTCTCATGTGTCCCATCAGGTTTCCGTTCTGGGCGAAAGCTTTGCCGCAGACGCTGCAGACAAACGGCTTCTCTCCCGTGTGTGTCCTCATGTGCATCTCCAGCTGTTTGTGCCCATCAAAACGTTTCCCACACACCTTGCAGTCGTTTGTCCTGATGTACGTCTGCAGGTGGAGCCTCAGGTTTTCCTCACTTTCAAAATGTTTCCCACAGACGCCACAAAGGTCGGCCTGCTTCTCATCTTCCTGGACGTGCTTCAGGAAGGAGGCTCTGTAGCAAAAAGTCTTGCCACAAACTCTGCAGCAATGTTTCAGGTGGGATGCTTCATCATCATCATCATCATCATCCTTGAAAATCTTGGATTTAGCTTTTCTTACTTCTTTAACATCATCATGACTGTCACTTCCTTCACTTCTCCTCCAGCTCTCATCACTTCCTCCCTCTTTACTCTCACAGATCTCTGCTTCAGATGCTTTGTCACTAGTTTCATGTTTGAAGCGTTTTTCCTCGTCGTGCGTTTTTAAATGCGCCGTCAGCCTCTCGTCAGAGTCCAGGTCTTTTCCGCAGACGCCGCACACATCTGCGCTGTGCTCGTGCACCAACGCGTGTTTCAGAAAGGAGCGTTTGTAATGGAAAAACTTCCCACAAACTCTGCAGCACCTCTGTTCAGCATTCAGATTTTTGTCTGCGGTCCTTTTTATTTGCTGCTTTTTCCCCGTCCTCCCAGCAGAACCTCCGCTACGAGTCCTTCTCGATGTTTTGTAACAATCCGAACCCGGATTTCTTCTCAGAGCTGCTCTTCTTTGGTTTGTTCCAAGCTCCCGATCGCCAGCCCTCCTGCAGCGTTCCTCCATCTCTGAGCCCTTTTCTTCTTTTTCTGTTTGAACATGTGAAGGCGTGAACTCTGAGTCTGCCTTGTTGGGTCCATCTAAACATTTCTTACCCTGCATTTTGTCTGGGGGGGGGGAAAAGAAAAAAAAAAGAGAAATTCTGTAAATTGGTGTTTTTTTTAACCACATTTTGTAATCACTTTAAGTTGCGAGGAAACAGGATCAGTGACTAAAATGAAGAAGTACAATCTGGAGATTTTCATGAAGAGAAGGCATCATATCATTTAAACAAATGTTTTTGCACTAAAACGTACCTGTTCTACATGAGCGCGTCTCCGTCTTCGTTGTGACGTTCAGTCTGCACACACATTCATTCTCCTGGTTTGTATGGGATGCATCTGCTTCCAGTTCACCCACCAGAGTCTCAAAGATCCTGAATATCTCCTCAGCCACCTCCAGCAGCTGCTTGCGTACGACTGCCCTCAGCTCTGCAGGAGACATTTCTGGTGAAAGAAAACACAAATGAAAGTTCAGTTATAATGCTTTGACAATGAATGCTGAAATAATTTGGTACAATAAAAATGCTTTATCTTCCCTACATACTGTAAACTGTTATTTATCTTATCAAAGGTAACTCATCATTTTTACATCTATAACTAATGTTTGTGTTAGTTTTTTGCTTTCATACACACTTTTTTAAAAAGACTCCACACTTTTAGTTTGTAGAAGTATTCTCTTCAGGACATAAATATAAAGTTATTCTGGAAAAAAAAATACAATAATGCATTACAGTTTATAATCAGGCTCTCTCTTTAAACTAATTTCCATTTTGACAAAAAAAAAAAAAAAAAAAAAAAAAAACAGATTTCAACCAAAACTACGAAAGGCTATTGTAGAGAATAAGTTTTATTTTGTTTGCTTGATTTTTCATCCTAATGTGATTTATTTTTGAGTTGCATATAAATATTTCCAAAGAGCTCATCTAATTATTAAATATTATATAATGCAAATTTAAAAAAAAAAAAAAAAAAAAAAAAAAAAAAAAAGTCCTCTGCAAACAAGAAAAAATGTACTGATGCAGTGCTGATGTTGATTTAATACAAACCTTAAAGTTTAGACGACCGTAATTTTTTTAAAATTGTCCTCGTATGCTATTTATTCTGGGTTTTTTTTTTTTTTTTTTTTTTTTTTTTTTTTAACCTTGATCAACATTGTTGTTTTTAAAATGAGTTATAAATAAAGTTGTATTGTATAAAAGGGAAAATGAAATATTTTGGAGGGGAATTTAATTATATTTCTCACAAGAACCAAATGCAGTTTGCAGCCTCTCAAATATCAGCAACATCTCAAACAGATTTATTTATCTACATGTGACTTTGTGGAGCGCCTGCATTAAAACACATTATGGAAAAGTTGCCTTGAATATTGCATCAGGTTTCCTTTTCTTTTTTTCATGTCAAAGATCTTTATCTAAAAGACTGACATATAAAAACAGCTGAGATCTTTTGACTTGAAATAGGTAAAAAAATCACTTTTCCTGCACCAAATCAGACGTTTTTTTCCATTTTTCTAAGTACAGCTAAAAGAAAGAAAAGAGAAAAATATTCAGATTATTCAAAAATATTCAGATTATCAAGGGCAGCTATATACATGAGATGTCTCCCTCATGTCTGGCAAAAATATGGCCCGCGGATTGCTGTTCTGTATGCTGGGATGCTGGACAGGACAGGTTAAAAAAAAAAAAAAAAGAAAGAAAAGAAAAGACATCTGACCATCTCCAGTGGATTCTGTGGCGGTTTTAGTCAATACACTTTCAGTGCAGGAGATAACCAAGGCTGGATTATCCAATGGGCCCACGCCCACTTGAGGCCCATTTGGAGACTAGTGGGGCCCACATCGGCCATACACCAGCAATTTGAACATGAAACAACATGTACATAAAAGCCAGATATTTCCACCACAGTGTCCAGTGTATTGCTACTGGTACCATTGGCTGAGAGATGTTAGAAATGTCATTTCACCATTTTCACAATGTTGCGGTGGGGATGGGGGGCCCCTGGAACACTCTGGGCCCATGGGACCTGTGCACTTTTAATCCGGCCCTGGAGATAACTATTCCACCACTAGAGCGATTAACAACAGTTCAATAATCCGTTTGCACATGAATATATATAAATAAAGTGACATTTAAATGGAAAGTTTCTCAAGTCGAAGCCCACTATGAACCAGTTGTTATGGATCTGTGTGGTGCGTTCACGGACCTGATGTGTGCAGCATCCTCTGTGTTGTCAGACTCTCTACAGCTGAGAAAATCCCCTCTGCAGCGGCCGCCAGTCTGTCCGCGACCAGCGACCGAACCGCCGGCATTTTATCCATGGCGGACTCGCGAAGCCTCCTCTTCAGTCTCTACACATGTTACAGTATTTTTAAAGTTTAAAATTCCGTCACAAACTGTCTGAAGAGGCATAAAAACAGACTAAAGTTCATGTAAAACGGAGCTTTGAACAACTTCCGCTCTCTACTTCTTCTCTTTCACCGTTCGGTTCAACATCACAGTTAGTGGCTTCATACTGCCACCCCTTGTTCAAGTGTGGTAATAACTAGTACTGAGGCAAAAAATAGTGGACTTTTTATTTCTGTCAGTTTGGTATAGCGTGAAAACAATTAAATAAAGTGGAAAAGTGCTCCTAGTAAAAACAGAAAATTTTTGATAAATAGTTAGAAACATCCTGAACAAAGCATCCTGAATGGTGTAAACAACCTGAACCAGCCATCTTTTTTCATATTGGGGGATAAGTGCAACTATTTATTGAAATGTACTGATATAAATAAAATTGCAATCATTTCAAATCAAATCAAAGATACTTTATTTATCCCCGACGGTAAATTCAAAGTTCAAACCGGCTCGTCCAAGGTTTTACATGTAACATTAATGACAAAAGAAGAATACAGATTAATACAATACAATAATACAATTTAAGACAAAAGCAAAGTTTTAGCAACCTTAATGAGCATCTTCCTCCTCTTTTTTTCCTTTTCAGCTTTTCCTTTTAGGGTGGCGCCAAAGTGAATCATTTGCCTCCATCTGACCCAAGTCTGGATCCACTTCTCCTCCACCAGGAGGGGGCAGCTCCAGTCCTCCACATGTGTTAGATGTTTCCCTGCTGCAACACACCTGGCTCAAATCAATGGGCAGACTTCAAAGTCTGCACAAGTTTGCTAATTAAGTCTGATAGGTATCTGGTGTGTTGGAGCAGGGAAACTTGTGACACATACAGGACTGGAGTTGCCCACCCAAGTCCAAACCAACTAGTCCAACTCCATAAATCTCCTGTTTTGTGTTCATCTAGGTCTATGCCTGGTAGTCTTTCCCAGACATTGCCACTGGTCGCACCGCCGTCTTTTACATCTTTTACTGGCATTCTGGCTGATCGTCTTTTACAACACATGACGCCCTGCTCCACCCGTTTTTACCTGTTTGTACAAGTCCAAGTACGGCACGTCCTTGTGCAAGTCTAATGAGCATTTAGCACGACCTCTTCTGACATTCCACAGCAGCAATAATGTTCAGTAATCAGAACATTATTCATATTTCTATCAGAGCTGTTGTCTTTTCTACCCGTTTTCCCTCCTTAGGAATGCCTCTTGACAGCCATCCTTTGTGAAGTTATATCAGCTGAAGGTCCAGATTCATCTCTCAGGTGTCTCATCAGACCTTCTGTGACTCTTTCTAAAGCAGGGGTCCCAAACCCTGGTCCTCAAGGACCGGTGTCCTGCAGGTTTTCCAAGTGTTCCTGCTGGAACACACCTGACTCAGACTCAGACAAGCTCTGCACATGTCTGCTAAATACACATTGATTTGAATCGGGTGTGTTGCAGCGGGACACTTGGAAAACCTGCAGGACACCGGTCCTTGAGGACCAGGATTGGGGCACCTTGTTCTAAAGGACATCACTTTTAGTTCTTTTTACTTTTTTTGTAAAGTGTTTTTTGTCCTCTAGTTATCTGGTTTCTGCAGATTTTTTTCTATGCTGAGAAAAGCCACGTTTTCAGCTTGAAGTTCTTTGAGAATCCACCTGCCGTCCCATAAATATTATTTAATGTTCAGCTGCTATCTTTTATATGTTTTTGCACATACAACTAAATAAATGGGAGCGAATAGTTTTTGTGACAGGCTAGTAAAGTGTGTAAAGACACAATTCTTTTTGCTTATCAGTCTGTTAGTTAGATCATTGGCTTGTCCCTCGAGTTAGGTATTTTATTTTTTACACTTGATTCAAATTAAGCAGCTTAGTTAATCAATCAGTCCAATAAAACAAAATGACTGAAAATGGTCAGGTACTGGGAAAGCTGACTGTCTAGAGAGCAGCTTTAGAAAGTTCTAAGAGAGTCTGACTTTCTGTAAGTAAAAGAGAAATAAATGAACAATGATTTAAGACTTTTGAAAAGAACTATAAACTTTTCAGAGAAAGGGAGTTTTTTTTTTCCTGTTTTTCCAAATCAAAAGCTGCAGTTTATTCACTCAGGAGAAGCGATGCAGTTGTGATGATGGGAAATTAGGACCAGGTGTGCCGCTGAAGTTGCAGAGCAGCTGAGAAAAATAAGGAAAAGACAAAAAAAGAACAAGAATATGGAAAATAGCACAAGCTACCATGAAACCAAGACAAACTTTCCAAAATCCACGGTTCACCACAGCATCTCTGGCTCCAATGGAAAGTCTTGTTGAGTCCACAAATTTCTGGTTGGTGGCGACAAACGTCCAGAAATGTTTGAGGTGCAGCTGGCTGACACGTCCAGGACCTTTCATACTGTAGACGGTACCCAGCTGCTGCAACATCTGGCCAACACCGAGCTGTCCCCTTGACTTTTAGCCTGGATTCAGAACTACAGACAGGTCTCTCAGAAGCAGTGGGAGTCCCAGCTTTAATGTTATTTGTCAACACACTGGACTCTAGGTGTGATGTTATGGAGCTACTGCTAACTGAACAGATCATTTAACACATATTCACATTTAAACTTCAGCAAACTGATAAATGAAATGCACAAAATAATATTAAGAAATAAAAATAAGTATTTCCTAATCATGCAACAGACTTCTCAGGATGTTCACCACAGCCATGGAGACATCTTTCTACTGCATAACCTGTGTAAAAAAATAAAAATAAAACACCTTTATGTGCCAAAAAGTGAAAATAGAGACAGCTTTGCCCTTTAGGGGTCAAAAGCAGAGATCTGGGACACAAATGTTTTTCATAGCTGACTACAAATATTGAATGTTCAGCTTGCACCACTGACTGTGTGTTCTGCAGGCGTGCAGACACGTGACGTGTGGATCTGTCATCCCTGCAAGCCGGCTAAAGGCCACGGCTCTGCTGCACAGTTAATTATTCATAATGCATTGGAATGGAGCCTTTATCTTCAGAGGACGTTACACAACAACAGAACGGAACATGAGGTTTTGTGGAGAGGGGTCAGTTATGTGTTTCTGATGATGTAAATGTACTTCACTTCTTCGTTGGTACACGATGAGCACGATGAGGTTTTACGAGTGTCTGCAATAATGTCCACCAGTTATGTCCTCACTGGGGTAAAGGTGTCTCTTTTGAAAATAAATAATAATGAATAATAATAAAAAATAAAATAAATAATAATTATGTCCTCTCAAAATCCAGTTTGATTATGTTATCGTGTTTACGGACATTGCTAGTCTTGAAATACCTTTGAAGCAGTGTTTTGTTCAGCAGTTTAAAGCAAATACAGCTTATTTTGTTTAATTAATCTCAGTAAAAACATTTTAAACACATCAAAATAATGCAATATCATCAATGAATTTCAGTTTTATAAACAATAAGCTTCCTAAGCAGAAGGACTTTGTGTGCCGTTTTCATTTATTCTTCACAAATTACCAATAAACTTATTTTTATGCATCTTAACAAATCTTAATCTTACAAGTAGCCCTTTTGTATGAATTCAAAAGTGTTCAAATAGACCTTTATTTGCAGAAATGTACTCATTTGCAATTTTCAAGCAGAGGTCTGCAAAAAACTGTTCAAAGGGCGAATCAACTTTGCAGCAAACATTTCCACAAACTGATCTCCCAGAAGGACTTACTGAACAAAACATCATTGTTTTTATCAGTCTGCAGCTAAGGAGTCAAATAATTTAAACAAAACTAGGATTTTTTTCATATTAACAAACTCAATCCAATGAAGCATTTATCTTTTTGTAATTGTTTTGTTGCATTAAAACCCGGAAAAGGACATGTCATTATTCAGCTTAGTGTAGTTCATGCCACAAAACATCAAGAAAAATGTTTAAAAATGAATTGAGAATAAATCCACAAAGAAGTGTGAGAATATGAAGCCAAACTGAGCTCTGGTGTGACTAATTACCTTCACCAGTGTCATAATTGACTCATTGACTACACCTGCCTGCGATCACATAAGCTCTCTACATATAGACCACCAGGCAACGCCAACGAGCCCTAGAGACGGGTGGCGGGGAGGGAAATGCTGAGGATGTGCAGGAGAGGGGCTCGGTTCAAAACTATGAACCGCAGTCAATTTACTCAAGTATTAAGAAGTAAAATAAATGTGACACCAGTATAAACATACAAACAAACACAACTCCCAGACCAGGCAAGATGTTCATCTTAATTATAGAGAAAACCAAAGTAACCTTGAAGCAGCTTCAAAGTTGCACAGCTGCACTGGAAGCATCTGCCCAAAGCTCCACTTCCAGAAGATGTTTCTCAAGGAGTGACTGGAAAAGCCGTCGGTTAAATGATTAAACTGGGAAGAATCTTCTTGGTGACTCCTCAGGTGTAAATAAGAGGACTTTCTGGTCCAGTGAGAGTCAAACGAAACCTTCTGCTTATTAAGGAAATAAAACATGATACAAGCTCAATACCTTTAAGATAACTCTCCCAAGAGTGAAGCACGGTGGTGGCAACATCATGATGTGTGAATGCTTTTCATCAGCAGATCCTTGGAAACTTTAAAAAAAAAAAAAAAATCTTGTTGTGGAAAAAAGTCTGTAAAATGATGGAGTCTGGTTCCGAAGTGAAAAACAAGGAACAGAGTATCACAAATTGCAATTTGGAGAGAGCCGCTGACAAGTCTGAGCTAGCAGAAATCTGAAGAGGCTCTGAATGCAGCTAGACTGAACCATCTTTTAAGGACTCGCATAAAGGACGTCAATTGCACATCATAAATATATGCTAGTCTAAATAGAAGACCATGTTGTTGCTTCTTGGAGTCCAGCTCGACCACTAAAAGTGGTGGAAGAGGGCGATACCAACCAGATCCCAGATGTATGCGCTAGACTAGCATCAATGTTCATCCTGACCTCTTCAGCACAGCATGAGTCATAATGAATATATACTAAAGACTATGAAATATGAGTATCTAGAGCTAAAATATGAAAAAAGTCTTTGGTTTTCCAGAGAACTAAGACAGATTTAGCTTTTTAAAATGACAGGAAGCAGCCAAAGCTGCTCTCCTGTGGTTTAATCCAACAATTCACAGCTCTGCTTCTGACAATTTGATGGCAAATTGGTGTTTGTTCCTGGAGCGTCCTGAGGCTGAGAAGTTGCACTTCATACTTTGTTGCCAGAGCATCACATTACTTTTGTGTTTCACTTTGCAACACGACTGGATACCAACATACTGGCCATTTTACTGGGCAAGTGTGAAAATCTGCCAGAGTTCAATAGCAGAGCTTAAGGAGGAATGTTTAAATGTTTTCCAATGAACTCCGTACAACTGAGGATCTCTGATGACTGCAAGACCGATTTTAATGAGCTGGAGCAGCTTCAAATCTCAGTAAAAAAAAAAAAAAAAAAACACAGGCAGAAAATATTTCCCCTCAGTCCGGTTTTCCATCATATCTTTTTCTAACACTTGACATCTTTGTGGAGTTAGTCTTACGATCGAAATCCCCCCAAAATATGAACTACCAAGATGGATCAATACATTCCCAGTGCAATGTAAGGGATGGACTAATTGATTTAAACATCAATCTGTTGGGTCCAAAGTTGCTTCGCTGAACAGCTTTCAGTGGTTATTTTTCTTATAAACTAATGACAGTGAGCTTCTGGGCAAAGACTAAACGCGGCACTATCAGTTCCACCAGAAATCCCATAATTAAACAAAAGTGAAAGAATCTGGGAGGAGAAACTGCACACGGCACAACAAAAGGGTGATCAGGTTTGATTTGAGGTCCAGAGACAAGGACTATGTGTAACATATCATCTTGTCTCCTATGTTACTATGTGTAACATAGTCCTTGTCTAAACTGGAGAAACGATCGACTGAAAATACATTGTTATTTTTAAGTATAAACATATGCGACATATAAATACATACAACATGTATGTCGAAAGAAACTCAGAAAAATCCTGATTTTCCATTATACAAGTATCCATCCATCCTTCCATCTTCTCCCGCTTATCCGGGGTCGGGTCGCGGGGGCAGCAGCCTAAGCAGGGAAGCCCAAACTTTCTTCTCCCAGCCACATTTGCCAACTCTGCGGGGGGGATCCCGAGGCGTTCCCAGGCCAGCCGAGAGATGTAATCCCTCCAGCGTGTCCTGGGTCTTCCCCGGGGTCTCCTCCCAGAGGGACGTGCCTGGAACGCCTCACCAGGGAGGTCCAGGAGGCATCCTGACCAGATGCCCGAGCCACCTCAACTGGCTCCTTTTGATACGGAGGAGCAGCGGCTCTACTCTGAGCCCCTCCCGGATGACCGAGCTCCTCACCCTATCTCTAAGGGAGAGCCCGGCCACCCTGCAGAGGAAACCCATTTCAGCCGCCTGTATACGAGATCTCCTTCTTTCGATCATGACCCACAGCTCATGACCATAGGTGAGGGTAGGAACGTAGATCAACTGGTAAATCGAGAGCTTCACCTTCTGGCTCAGCTCCTTCTTCACCACGACAGACCGGCAGAGAGTCCGCATTACTGCAGATGCTGCACTGATCTGTCTGTTGATTCTTCCCTCACTCGTGAACAAGACCCTGAGATATTTAAACTCCTCCACTTGAGGCAGGACCTGACTCCCGACCCGGAGAGGGCAATCCACCCTATTCCGGCTTACGTTCAAGATTAATCTAAATTTTATTTATTTATAAAGCAGTTTTCATTAAACAAAGCAACACAAAGGACATTCAGATACCCCTAAAAAAAAATGGCTCGACTAGAAGGCACTGTAAGGAATAGTGTGAACATTTGGACACAACCAAACAGAATGCAAGCATCCACACCTCCTCTCTATTCAATCCAAACAATCGCTCTAACCCCTATTTTCTAAAACATATGAAACATAACAAAGATTATTAAAGCCGCAAGCCTGCCCCCGTACCCCTCCCCCCATATTGATGTGTTAAGGAACGAACAAACATGAATGCTGTCAGTTTTGGTGCAGATCCCATGTATTTCTGTGGAGTTATGAGTATGTTTCCTGGCGAGAAACCTTTTTTCCCTGGGTTTCCACGGTAACGCGGTTTCTCCTAATCAGAAAGATTTTAATATTGTTTGGTCCCCAACTTGTCACGAATCTTCCTGCTGAATTTGGACTCAATCGCATGAATCCTTTCAGACTAGTTTGTTCAAATATGATGTGCATAAAGTGGAAAAAAAAAATTGTGAGAAAAAAATTGGCGTAAACTCCAAAATGAAGGACGCCCTGTTACCATGACAACAGGTGTTTCACTGAGTGCCAAATTTTTGTCCTACGTCAAAGTAGACTTTGCTGACCAAATTCATTTCATGGGTGTCAGGTCATGGGTGGATTTGTGTGTGTGTGTGTGTGTGTGTGTGTGTGTGTTTAGGGGCGCTGTGGAGCCATTGTTGCATTGGAGTGTATGCGGACCATTGTGTATCGCTACATCCGACGGGCTTGAGGTGTGTGCCAAGTTTAACAACTTTTTATGGGGTTTAAGGGGGTTAAATTTGAGCGAGTTGTGCTTATGAGCCGGATAAGAATAAACATTTGGAAAAAAAATAAACATCTGGCTTGATGCTGCTGTGCTCACCCATGACCACGCAGGCGCCACTGCAGGAACCACCCAATCACAGCAGGTCCCCACCACAGCCGTAGGCCTGCAGTGCAGGACCCTCCTTTTCATGTGTTAAAAGAAACTTCTGTGAACTGATTGATGCCAATAAACTTTAAATATTGCATTGTGTATGTCAGTGTATTAAGTTTCTGCAGTAGCATTTTTAATGTGTTAAAAGTGTCAAATTTCAGGGAAACAGGAAACTGAATAATGGCGCCCACCCTTTACTCAAAAATCTGTTCCTTTACATATCCTGCACTTTTATGAAAGTATTCTTCTCATGAAGTTGCTGATGCCGTTCATGCTGTGCATCATCAGTTTACTGTATGAACTGTTGAATGTAACATTAGTTACTCGATAATCCATCAGTAAAAGCAACACGATGGGGGTAAAAGTTCATTCTTGACTAAATGTAACTGAATGGATAAATTGTACCTTGTTAAAATAAGAAGGCAAACTGATGCATTTTCCAGTTTTTTTTTATTAAAAAATATTCCAAACATTTTTCAAAAATATGTTTTCTAGCATTTTTAAAAATACATTATCACAACGTATCACGGATGTGGACCAAACACTCACTGCTTAATCTTTTTTTCCCCAGGACTCTGAAACAATGTATTTTTCTGTAAGTGCCACTGAACATCCTGGACGTATTTCCACTAAATGTCACACAGTTTATTATCCAAAAAGCATAAAATAGTATCAGGAGGTTGTGTGACTGCAAAGAGCACCAGAATAAAGTTTTATTATTAACATTGAGAAAAGTCTCTGCACTTTCAATTCTTTCAGTCTTTAAAATAAGATTTTCTCCTCAGATTCCTTTTTTGTTCTGTTGGCTCAGAGCTCTGTTCACACAGTAGGGGATGATGCTGACGGTGACCAGAGGCACGGTGGCGCTCTTACAGAAGGACAGCAGGTAGAAGAGGGCGGCGGTGTGCGTTGGAGGCTTGAAGGAGTCGAACAGGTGCAGAAGGAGCAGAGAGCTGATGATGCAGCCCACTTTGACCATTGTGCGGCTGCTTCTTTTGGTCTCTGTGTATAGAGGAGAGTGTAGACCCAGACCCAGGCCAAACAGGGTGCCCATGTTGCGCAGAAGGCTGGCGAAGGGGGTGGTGTCCAGGTGGACCCACTCCGCCCTGATGCACCACTTTTGGGCTTTCTCCAGGGTCCACAGCAGGTCCACACCCATCGCTTTGAGAAGGAGGTAGAAGCCAACAGCGAAGGTGGTCAGGAAGAGGGTTGTGTAGAAGTATTTCCTCATGCTGGCGTTGTAGATCCACTGGGTTCTGTTGAAGGCCTCAGCCACAATCATACCTGGAAATATCAGAAAGCTGATGAGCGTTTCACCTTCCCAAAGCAGGCTCGATGCTCAAACATCTGAAACTGAAAGTTTTCCTACAGACCTGTGATAACACCAGCAACGACCTGATGGGGGAAATGAGCTGCAATGAAGACCCTGGAGAGACAAACACACACCTGGACGCCCCAAAATAATGTCCACAGAAGAGCCTTCAGGTACCTGCAGAAACAAGTTTTAACAACTAAATCATCTGATTTCTTCTTTGAATACATTAAGTACTACGTAACGCTCCAGATGTAAGTCAGTCATCCATCGGAACCATTTAATCCAGTATAACCATTAACACGCTTGCTATCAGGAATACTGTAGGAGTTTATTGAACATCAAAACAACCCATGCAGCACCCCCCCTCTGCAACAAATAGCTGTCACAAGTCAATGATCAACTACAGTACAGAACAGATAGTGTGTCCCAGATGATAAGCTCCAGATAGAGGACGGCGTAAACAACGCCGGGAGAGACAAAGTCATGATAAACCTACAAAACGGTTTTTCTCTCACTCACCAGTCTTTGCTTGAAGACTTTTTGAGGCCATGTTTCTTCTTGCTGGTCATGATGGTGAGGATGGAAGTCACCAGGGTGTAGTAGACACCTGCAGCTCCCATAGCATGGCCGGAAGGGCTTCCTGGATAAAAGAGAGAATAGAGAGATCAGACTACGGTTTCTCCAAGTCTAAAACATGCTAAATAAAACATCTCAAAATGAGGAGTTCAGGTTGCAGGTTTGATTGATTGGCATTGTAATTTTCATCCAACTCTGCAATTTTAAAACTGTTTAATATTCAACGAAAAGTGAAGAAGTTATCAGAAATGTTCTGAATCAAATGTATGCGCTAACAAACATTTAATATAATCTATCCAAACTATATAGAGACAGTCCGAGGAGCATGATGTAATAAGATGTATGAGATGCTGTATAATCCTCACAGAAACACGAAATGATGCATATGTCTAAAAAATGACAAAGGGATGCAAAGTTTTCAAAAAGGGACCTTTGACCTTATTAATGATGCCCAAAATACCCATGAAAATGTACAAATTTATCCAAATGAGATGCAAAGGGACCACAGACATTAATCTGAGCACATAGATTACATGCACAATTACCAGTCAAAAAGGTGAAGAAAAATGATAAAACATCTTTTTTTTAAAAAAACAGCAACTGAAGTGTTTTATTGCCTTATTAAGACACTAAATTCAACAAAACAGCACCGAAGAATCTAAACCCTGGTTGCATTTCATTAAAGGGCCTGATTTCCTTCATTTCAGACCATAACTAGAATGTTTTTCACATGAGTTTTTATTTGCACTGATGGCATCATGACTGGAAATCACATCTGCCTGAAATCAGGGTTAGAACCATAAAAAAACACCTGATTCACTTAATGCCAATGACTTTGTTTGGCAGGTTGATTTGCAACTTAATTTCCTAAATAAATAAAACAAAGTAAATGACAAATTAAGTTATGATCCTGATCCAAAATCTAAACCTCCACTGTGTAAACTGCGTGAAGTGACATCACAGCTGAGGCTTTGCAGTATCTCAGGACTGAGCGGACAGCAGTAAGAGCTGTGGCTTGGCATGTGTAGTAGCATCTCTCACCTGGCCCAGTCTCACAGGTCATGGGATACTGGTCAATGTGAGGGCGAACAGCATCTGTATAATGGGCCGTCTCGTGCACCCACCAGTACGGCCTCTCTCCAAACAGAATCCTGAGGAAGACACAACAAACTACGTCAAAATCTTCGAAAATGTACTTTTCTAAAATAAGAAAAATCAATTAATCAGATTAACTCACCATTTAAAAACTAAGTTCAGCCAGTCTCCAATCACTGCCACCCAGATGAGCTTAATGCCCACTGAAGACCGCAAGTGGAACCACAGCGGGAAGAAGATGAAGAAGGTGTTCCTCAGGTCTGCCGCCCAGGACACCCAGAGAAACAAGCCCTGGGCTTCCTTGTAGTTGGTTTGCAGGTACTGGGTGCTGCTCACCCCAAAACCCTGCATGGTGTCCATTATTGCATTAAACATCTTGGCTTGGAGGAGTAAAAAAAGCGGAAAAATATCTTGCCTGGTAATGTGTCAGTTTGGCAAAAAAAAGGACTGCAGCTATCAGTGACACAGCTGGTTGCTTTTTATACCAGGGGGCTCACTACACAAACGCATGCTCATGATGATCTTTGGACCTTTCTCATGTGTAATAAAACACTGAGTTTGGGAGGTTTGTCACACAAACACATTGAAAAGATAGCGGGAAAACAAAACGTCAATCGGTGTCTTTCCTGCCGGGTACGTAGCTCAGAGGACACCGTGTCGTCCCACTGAGTGGCTTTCACAAGTTTAGACATGAATGAATAATTTGTCATTTCTGTAAATGATCTTTTGATCATTTTTGGAAAAACAATATCCCAGAATAAGATCATCGGCTTATTTGTAGATTACATAAAAAGGTCAATCATTAAATGATTTTCTTCAGGTTGAGAAGAAGCAAGAAGCACAGCAGATAGTTGGGGATAAAACTGCAGAACAAATAAAAAACCAGACTGGCAGGTTGCAACTAAAAGCAGAACAAATGCCCTCAATGCCCTTTAGGAGAACTGGCATGGATGTCTGCTCAGAAGACTTCCGGTTATAAGCTGCTTGGAACTGAATTTCAGAAGAATTTAGCAAATAAAATGAGATTCTTTGGAACAAAAAGGTTCAATCTGAGGGGTTTGGATGAATTGAATGCTACTTTATAATTCTAGAATCAAAGTTCTTTTAATGTTTTTGTCGGAGAGGTGACGACAGCTTTCTGTATTGATGGATTTTAACGGAGGGCGTCGGAGGTGTAAAGGTTAGGCTGTCTGCACTTTTCCAAAGACAAACAAATTTGCTATAGCCTTGAGTAAAGTCCAATGGGAATCACACAGAGGCAGGCAGGACAGCCAGAAAGAGCCCAGCAGAAACCGATCCTGCAAAACAGACCCAACGCCGCTGATCCTGCCCATCATCCTCAGACTGGGGTCTGAGTTGTGATACCATGGACCTTCTCCACAGCTGGGGGGTTGAGCTGGCAGTTCATCTGCAGACCAGGTACAGCAGGTACGAGGACTTGTTCAGCCTGGCGTCAACAGTGGCAGATCTACACATCACCTTTTTCTGCCTGTTCCCGATCTGGTTCTACGTGCGGAGGGATACGGGGCTGCGGCTCATCTGGGTGGCAGTCATTGGAGACTGGCTCAACTTGGTGCTGAAATGGTAATCTGGCCCATTTTGTTCAGTCATGTGATGAACTTGTCACACAAAAAAGCTGAAAATTTTTTTTATTTTGTTGGTAGGGTTCTTTTTGGAGAGAGACCTTATTGGTGGGTTCGTGAGACCAGGTTTTATGGAGCAGAAAAGACCCCTTCACTGCAACAGTTCCCCATCACATGTGAGACTGGACCAGGTAGGGTTCAGGACAGGTCTGCCGATCGCCGATGACGTCTGTCTTTTCCTGAAGTGACTGACGATTGATTAGATATATCTGGCACAGTGAACTATTAGTCGGGTTAATATGTAGGAGTCATCAGATAACTGTTTTGTCTGGCTTCCTATGAATGGAGGTGATTTCAACAGTTATGAGTTATAAACTCATGCACCTTTGTCCATTTGTAGGTTTTTATTTTTTTATCTTTGCTTTCGCAATCTGGCGATTTGCACCATTGTTCTTTTACAGAATACAAATGGGCAAACAATTAAAAAAAAAAAAAAAAAAAAAAAATATATATATATATATATATATATATATATATATATATATATATAAATAAATAAATTTAAAAAAATGGGGAGTTTTAACCTTTATTTTAAAACAATATAGAACATTTTGAGTCTTTAATTACATAACAGAAAAGTTAGTTTTAGCTCATTTGTTGCGGCATAAGTATAATGTAAGATAAATTAATGCATATATTTTTTAAAGCATCTGGCATCTGGGAGAACTTGAATGTTTAGACACTGTGCTGTTTCTGTTTGCTGTGAGGTTTCATGCACCAGACCTGAAGTTCAACTTCAGGATAATAACGTCATGTTTCTACAGTCAATCTGCCTCAGAAATCATATTTTAGACACATTCCTAACATCATCATCAAATCAATACCCTACAAGTTAAATCCTTTTGAAAAATAAAATAAAAACTGTATATTTTATTATAATTTAGAACATAAAATAATTTAGTTTTGAACTTTACCTTGACAGTTTTTTCTGTTTAACACAGAAAACACGGTGATGCTAAAATTATTAAAATCCTTCATGAGGAAAAACAAAATAAATGCACTTTTTTTTTTTTTTTTTTTTTTTTTTTTCCCCAGTGGTGAAATCTGTTTGCGTACTACATATTTCCTTTTTGCCTTAAGACCTGTTTGCTTGTTTCTGACATATTGCTGTTAAATGCTTGTGCTTTCATGAAGTAGTTTTTTGTTTAGCTTTCACCTGAAATTACTCACATGGATCACATGGACGTATAACATGTGTAGACATTGATACAAGTATTGCATAGCAATTAGCTTCCCAACACTGACGCAACCCCCTTTCCCCTGGTACAGGTGACTTTTAGGTGTAAATAAAAATATATATACATATTGTTCTCTAGACTTCTTAAAGGTATGATCCACATGCAGAGTAAAAGCTGTGAATGTTTTCCATGGAATACCTCAACCACTCAGAATAGATTCATTTTTATTCTTTTCCATCTAGGAAGTCCTTCGGGTCATGCTATGGGTGCAGCTGGTGTGTGGTATGTGATGGTAACTGCGCTTCTTTCTATTGCAACAGAAAAACAATGCCCTCCTTTCCTTTACAAGTGAGTCTGTGGTAATGCAAAGTATTTCTATAGTAACTTGCTAATGGGAGTCTTGAAGTGTTGTGCACTAACATTTAGTATTGTGTCAGATTGTTACAGATAAGCTTGTGGGCGCTGATGGTCCTGGTGGAACTGGTGGTCTGCATGTCCAGGGTCTACATGGCTGCCCACTTCCCACATCAGGTTATTGCAGGAGTCATTACAGGTTAGTCAATCTAAGAGTGGAGATGTAAAAAAGTTTAGTATTTTGCAAATAGTTATGAGTTTTTAAGAGTTTTTTTTTATGCAATGCTAAATATATGTTAAAATAGTTCAACTTTTTATTAATACATGAGCTGTTTTGACTCCACACTTTGTTTGGTGTTAGGCATACTCGTGGCTGAGATTGTGTCCAAGCAGAAGTGGATTTACAGCGCCAGCATGTTCAGGTACTTCTTCATCACACTCTTCTTGACCTCTTTTGCTGTTGGCTTCTACATCCTGCTCAAAACTCTTGGAGTGGACCTGCTCTGGACCCTGGACAAAGCCCAGAAGTGGTGCATCAGGCCAGAATGGATTCACCTGGACACCACACCATTTGCCAGCCTTCTGCGTAACATGGGCACTCTGTTTGGCCTTGGCCTGGGGCTGCATTCACCACTCTACAGTGATGCCAAGAAGAACACAAGTACTGTTTTCAAGACGGGCTGCACCGTTATTTCTTTGTTCCTGCTTCAGCTGTTGGACAGATGGATATTTTCCTCAGAAAATCATGTGACTTTTTATGCCCTGTCCTTCGGTAAGAGTGCAATCGCTCTCTTAATCCCAACCACAGTGGTTCCCTGGGCGCTCTGCAGGATTTACAAGGAAAAGAGAGATGACAAAAACATGTGAATTAGGTCCCAATTGTAATTTAAAGCCAATTACTTAGTTTAATTTTCTACATCTACTAGCTTTGTTTTGTCGTCTTGTTTTTATGACAAGGATAAAATTTTTATGAAATCTTCTATGAACATAAAGTGTTGCCTGAGCTCCAATTTAAAGCACGCTATACTCTATAATTAAGGGAAATACACAACAGGTTGCCAGGTTGTCTGCTAAAGGTCCACAAAGAACTCCTGTTGCTGTGCAAGGTTCCCATTTAGTTACAGCCAGTATTGGGGACACAAATTAAATCAAATTACTTTTCCTACACCATAATTGTTATGTAATTTATTATGAAGAAAACAGGTCATGTACACATTTGAGTTTTTTGGCAAGCTATGTGTAACATAGTCTTTGTCTAAACTGTAAAAACAATTGACTGAAAATACATTGTTATTTTTAAGTATAAACATATGTGACATATAAATACATACAACATGTATGCCGAAAGAAACTCAGAAAAATCCTGATTTTCCGTTATACAAGTATCCATCCATCCATTCATCCATCTTCACCCGCTTATCCGAGGTCAGGTCGCAGGGGCAGCAGCCTAAGCAGGGAAGCCCAGACTTCCCTTTCCCCAGCCACATTTGCCAACTCTGCGGGGGGATCCCAAGGTGTTCCTAGGCCAGCCGAGAGATATAATCCCTCCAGCGTGCCTGGGTCTTCCTCGGGGTCTCCTCCCAGAGGGACGTGTCTGGAACACCTCACCAGGGAGGCGTCCAGGAGGCATCCTGACCAGATGTCCAAGCGCCCTCAACTGGTTCCTCTTGATAGGGAGGAGCAGCGGCTCTACTCTGATCTCCTCCCGGATGACCGAGCTCCTCACCCTATCTCTAAGGGAGAGCCCGGCCACCCTGTGGAGGAAACCCATTTCAGCCGCCTGTATACGAGATCTCGTTCTTTCGGTCACGACCCACAGCTCATGACCATAGGTGAGGGTAGGAACGTAGATCGACTGGTAAATCGAAAGCTTCGCCTTCTGGCTCAGCTCCTTCTTCACCACGACAGACCGACACAGTCCACATTATTGCAGACGCTGCATCGATCCGTCTGTTGATCTCACGCTCCATCCTTCCCTCACTTGTGAACAAGACCCTGAGATATTTAAAGTCCTCCACTTGAGACAAGACCTGACTCCCGACCCGGAGAGGGCAATCCACCCTATTCCGGTTGAGGACCATGGTCTCAGATTTGGAGGTGCTGATTCTCATCCCAGCCGCTTCACACTCAGCTGCGAATCGCTCAAGTGAGAGCCGGAGATCACGGCCAGATGACGCCAACAGGACCACGTAGTCTGCAAAAAGCAGAGACCCAACCCACAGGCCACAAAACCGGACAACACCTCAGCTGCGCCTAGAAATTCTGTCAATATAAATTATGAACAGAATTGGTGACAAAGGGCAGCCTTGGCGGAGTCCAACCCTCACTGGAAATATATCCGACTTACTTCCAGGAATGCGGGCCAAGTTCTGACACCTGTCGTACAGGGACTGGACAGCTCGTACAAGGGGGTCCTGTAACCCATACTCCCGGGCAAACTCCCATGCCCCCTCCAGGACCCCAAAGAGGGTATAGAGCTGGTCCACTGTTCCACGACCAGGATGAAAACCACACTGCTCCTCCTCAATCCGAGTTTCGACTATCTTACGAACCCTCCTCTCCAGGACCCTTGAATAGACCTTACCAGGGAGGCTGAGGAGTGTGATTTGCCTGTAATTGGAACACACCCTCCGGTCCCCCTTCTTAAAAAGGGGACCACCATCCCAGTCTGCCAGTCCAGCGGCACTGTACCCGATGCCCACGCGATGCTGCAGAGACATGTCAACCAGGACAGCCCCACAGCATCCAGAGCCTTAAGGAAGTCCGGGCAGATCTCATCTACCCCCGGGGCCTTGCCGCCAAGGAACTTTTTAACCACCTCAGCGGCTTCAGCCCCAGAGATAAGAGAGCCCACCCCTGAGTCCCCCAGCTCTGCTTCCTTATTGGAAGACGTGTTGGTAGGATTTAGGAGGTCTTTGAAGTATTCCTTCCACCGGCCCACAACATCCGGAGTTGAGGTCAGTAGCTCCTCATCTCCACTGTATACAGTATTGACAGAGCACTGCTTCGCCCTCCTGAGCCGCTGGATGGTGGACTAGAATCGTCTCAAAGCCGTCCGGAAGTCTTTCTTCATGGCCTTGTCTAACTCTTCCCATGCCCAAGTTTTTGCCTTTTGCTCACCTATCAGCTGCCTCCGGAGTCCTACAGGCCAAGAAGGCCTGATAGGACTCCTTCTTGAGCTTGACAGCATCCCTTACTGCTGGTGTCCACCAACTAGTTCTGGGATTACCACCACGACAGGCACCAACAACCTTATAGCCACAGCTCCGAATGGCCGCCTCAACAATAGAGGCACGGAAAACAGCCCTTTCGGACCTAATGTCCCCCGACTCACATGGTTGAAGCTCTGAAGGTGGGAGTTGAAGCTTACTCTGATGGGGGACTCTGCCAAACATTCCCAGCAGACCCTCTCAACACGTTTGGACCTGCCAGATCTGACCGGCTTCCTCCCCCACCATCTGAGCCAACTCACCACCAAGTGGTGATCAGTTGACAGCTCTGCCCCGTCTTATAGAAGTAGTGGGAGGAGAAAGATTTTCCAAGTTCCGAAGGCCTAAAACATGTATCATTCAGATTACATCAAGAGCATACAAGCTGTTAAAGGATGACGTTGAAGTTACTCTGTTTTGCTCAGAATATTGTAGAAGTAACTAATACTGTACACTGTCAATGTGTAATTTAACTTAGAAGTTTCTTCTTATTTAGGTCAAATGTAGAAAACACTTTTGAAATGCTACTAGCACAACTTTTAAGGTGTTGTGAACAAGCTAAGCTAACAATGAGCTAGTTTGCGCTGGACTGTAAACAGGAAGTAGCAGCTAGCCTAGTTCTGTTGAGTAAAACTTGCTATCAACCAACATGTGTAAAGCTCACTATCAACTTGTACAGTAAAATTGCAATCCTTTCAAATCAAGAAAGAATTTCTTGAGGTGTTGTAAGGGCACCGATTCCCAAAGCTTTCATGTTAGCCCGAAACAAGCAAAGCTAACCATTGGCTATAAAGCAGGCCTGAAAACATTCCCTTCACTAAGCTAAACTTATACAAAGGATATGATGCTAAAAGAAAGTTTGTTTGTTTTGTTTTCTTGCTTCCCAGAGGACTGTTTATCTTGCCATGAATACTTTTTGCTAATGACTGTACTGAAGTCAAATGTCATTCAACCAGCGGCTATCGAACCCCAAACCCCCTTTGGGGTATATGACCTGAGAAACCATTGGTCATTGTCAAACTTTTATATCTCCTCTTTGCTACAATGTTGTCTCTGGAAGCTTAAATTTTACTTTTTTAAAAAATGCATGAATTTTTTTTTTTTTTTTTTTTTTTTTTTTTTTTTTACAATGAAGAGCACTTTGTCCTGCTTTTTGCCTGAAAAGTGCTTTATAAATAAAATTCAGATTTATCTGAATCTTAATATTTTAATCTCCTAACTTTAAGTCACTTTTATTCATAGAAAACTTCATTTTTCTTCCTCAAGAGAAAGTTCAGACAATTTGCTCCAACCTTGCTCAGCATAAAGTTATTCACATGATGTCTCACCTGCTATACTGGATTTTCTACTAAACACTGAGTGGGAAAAAAAATGCTGAAAGTCAATGTAATGTTGCAGATTTGTGTGCTCACCGGCCACCACTCTGGAAGAACAATTTAGCATTTCAGAAGCCTTGTGCAAATGGAAAATCAGCTTTGGTCAATTTTAAATATTGACCTTGCCGGAAAGAATTGTACTTTTCAGTCTTTACACATCACAAGCTCTTAATATTATAAGTATACACTGCATGTTGTGTTTTTTTTAATAACTGAAATGAAAGATTTTTTAAACATACCAGCATGTCTGTTTTTTTCACCAAATAAAACATGTTTTATAATCATTTGCTTTCTATAAAGAATAGTTTGTTTTAGAAGAGCCTTGCAGTCCTGTTACTCTTCTCATAATCTCTTAAACTGAAACTGATTAATTCCCCCTGCAGGAACAACCATTAAATATTAACCAGAGCACGCTCCATTCACTCAGCGGGCCTCCACAGAGAAACTACCTCTCACCACAGCCACACGCTTGTAAAAGAGACATGGAGGGTCAAGGGGCAGAAAGTGATGCATACTACTCATGTTTCCCTTCGTGGTTTATACGTAGTACATTGTTCAGAAACCTATCAGTGGAGCTTTGGATGTGGATAATCAGCAGGATTGAACAGGTCACAATCACACAATGTAGACTCATCTCTGTACTTTGGTTGTTAGATTAGTACTGTGTTTTGTACTGACTTGAATTGTAGATCACTTTAAATATATTCATTTAAATTCAAATTAGCTTTATTTGTAAGCACCACTTTACAAAAGTGTCATCTCAGGGCATTTTATAGACACATGATTTCAAACCAATTCATAATAAAAACCCTAGATAAGAGAGAAACCAGCAGATTGCATCAAATTCTGACTTCCATTCAATTTCCCATCCTGAGCAGCACGAGGCGACATTGGGAAGGAAAAAACTCCCTTTTTAACAGGAAGACAAACTAGTTGGGGTGGAGAGGACAGGAAAGACAGATCAACGTGTTCAGCAGCTTTTATTCAGGAAGACTTGCAGAAAAAGGAGAAAAAGTTAATGATGTCAATACTGACATATTTGTATGTGAAGGAAAGGGAAAAAGGAAGTGCTCAGTGCATCATGGGACGTCCTCATTGCTGCATAACTAATGGATGGTTAGACTATCCCTAACTATGAGAGCGTAACCCGGACATATGGGCCCTATATATGCAGACTCCAACTCAGGAGATGCTCGTCTCCCAGCAGTCTGTGAGCAAAATGTTCTGTTTGGAAAATATGGGACAATAATATCTTATATATGCAGCAATAAATGTAAACATTTGTTTGTCATTGTCAGAATTTAAGATGTTTTGTTACTTATGTAAGTGTCTGAAAAAGGGAAGAAAACCTGCACTCTTAGCATCACAAAATATTCATTCTACTGCACCTCTGGTACTTTGTTAGAAGTGCTAAGAAGACTTTCTTTCAGTTATAACCTTCGATTGATAATACCCTGCATGATTCGAGGGCACAATGAGGGTTTTATGCTGCTGGCTGGGAAAAACAACTCTTTCCTTGCCACGGATACGCAGACGCTGAAAGTCATGAGGAAAAAAATCACTGGAGCAGCACCTCCAAACCAGCACGAAACCGTCCAATGAACACAAACTTAATTTGAAATGTTTAGCAAATATTACCAGTCAACAATGACGATGACATCAGCTACATTTTGTAATCTAAAATCTACAATATAAATGAGCACACAGCATAATGATGACGCGTTGGAGAGAAATGTCATAATCTTTGATGTGATAAAGGTTTGTGAAGTTAAACATTAACTGGGTGCATGCTTGATCTGTTTTCCTAAGAGCTCATTCAACAGATCAGTGCAGATGGTCTCCAGGAGCTGACTGATCAGCATGTTTCAGAAACGTCATTCCCACTCACCGTATGCTGTTGTATCCTGACGTACACGTGGGACCTGCATCACACGATGGGAGGAAATGCTGTGACCCAAACACTAACATTAGACATCTGACTTTAACCGATTTTGAAGGTTAATTGCATCTTTGCTAAGAACACTGGAGCTGAGGAAGCTGAGGGATTACAAGCATGAGGTATATGCAACCTGCTGGTATCAATGAACACAGACGGCTGCGTTTAGGCACATCACGGGAAAGTTCCCAAAATCTGCAAGGCCATTTCTAAAAAGCAGATCCCTCTTTCCAGTATTGATTATGTAGATCACATATAATTACACATGAATACTATTATGCATGTTTAACTAATTGACCAAATATGTAGTCATTCCAGATGTATGATTATTACTAAATGGTTTTTCTCCAATAAAATTGAATCACACATAAATGAAAATAACCTTTTTTCAACCTTTTTTCCAACAGGATTAGCAGCAATACAACAGAACAAACCAATAATATCATGTCAAAAAGGACAAAACTCTGAACAAAGTTGACAAAAATAATTTTCGGTTGAACATGATATATTTTTAAACCATTCATACCAAACTATTATAGCTTATTCTAGATTTTTAAATGTCCTGGAAAAGACCAGTTGACCAGTCAGTGTAAAACCAGAACAGTTGTTCTACACGGTGTAGCTGAACGTTGCCGTGTACACAGGCGTACACAGCAAGTAATTCCCAGCCCTAAATGGACCTGAGACAAGTCATATCTTCCACAGCAAAGAGGGGCTTTAACTTACTTATATTACAGAGTAAACAGACCAATGATAAAACCAATAAACACAAGATTAGTTGTTCATGTTGTTTTCTGGAATCTACTGACTGAATCTGGCTGTTTTTATGCCAAATTCCCACCACCCTCATACTGCCTGTATTTCACACACAGATTAGCAACAGGTAGGACACTGGTTCCCACATGCGACACACTGCAAACCTTTATTTCTGCTCAGGTTCCACTTTTCGTCCCCACTGCGGAGGAAAAACAAAGAAAGTTTATGGTGCAACAACTTCACCTGCTGGACAAAACTCACTGAAGAGCTGGAACAGTTCATATGTTCCAGTTTCCATGTGCATACCCCGTACAGCATACACGTCTAATATGTTGCAAATGTGCAGCCTGTCAGCTGTTGGAAAACTTTTTTAAAAAATATTATTTATGGTATCAAATTAAACAAAAGACCATAAAGTTTGCCCAATTGTCATGTTTTATTTAATTATTAAAGGTTCTCATTAAAATAACTAATGGAGACTCATTAACTTATACTGATGTTTCCTGAAACTCAACCAGACACACAGTTAACTCGGCATTTACTGGTTAGCTCCAGTGGCCTGTACATCCTTCACTATTCTGTATCAACTGTTCTGAAACTGGAGAAGTAAAAAAAAAAAAAAAAAAAGTACATTTGACACAGAAGTAACCAACTCCTTCAGGGCTCCATGTGTATATAGCTTAAGGAAACAACGATGAACATCTAAATATTAGGACCTTTTTTCTGTCAAAACTGGAGTATATGTATAAAATTAACAAAGTTCAATGATTTGTGGAAACATACTGATGCATTTCCAGGTTTCTATAAAAGACTCCACTAACCTGCAGCTGAATTGCTGCTTTAACAATAAACTGTAATGAAATCTGATATTTAATATCTACAGAACAGAAACGTCAAGCCCTTTCCTCCAAAGAAAATCTAAAAATTTCATCAAAAAGTATTTTATTCAACTGACTCAAAGCCGCAACACAAGATGATCCGGAGACTTGTGCATTTTCACAGAAAAACCGTCAAGCCCACAGACGTTCATATCACAGCTACGCAGCATAACAAACAGCCTTCAACGTGCATTTCCTATAAATCACCGTCCTCCAGATGCAGCGGACGTTAAACAGAAAACAAAAGCCACAAAGGAAGAAAGGTCACAAGGGTCTGAGGACAAAATGTTTAATTAAAATTAAAAAATACAGAGCGCTTTATGCCGTCTATGATCTAACCCCCATTTATTGAGAATATTCATCTTTCAATGGTTTAAAACAAAGAAAACATTTTACAATTTAAACAAAAATATGAATAAGTCTTCTATGAAGCTTTGTTTCACACTGGGCTGAGCTGATTGTGTTGTAGAGGGTGAACGTCTACGCCGCAGTTCTGCAGACGAGGGCCGGGTTATTGGAGCTCAACAGGCATGGCGAGGAGAAGGATGGAGGTTGAAATGATTGAACAGACATCAGTACAAGGCGTCCGTATTACTGCTTCGAGGCCTCTTGATCTTCTCGATGTTCTTCAAGATCATGTCATGTAACGTTACCTGGATGAAAAACAGAAATCTCAGTTGCTTCTCCAGCTGGAGGAGGGCGTATTACACACTAAATTAACAGGTTTTAACATACGTATTGGTTTCTGAGCTCCGAAACTATGATCTTCAGACTGATGTACTCCTTCTCATCAATCTCTGTTACTGTGCGCCGATAGTCTTCCTGATTTGGGAATAAAACATGTAGTTATGTATGCAGGAACATCAATAACAGCTTCTCATGCTCAATGTTAACACATCTTATAAATTGGAGTCTGTGCTGCAAAGCAGGTTAAACATATCTGCCAAACATCAGGCATCAAAACCGCCGTCCGTTTGGTGTCAAACAACCAGCTGTGGCTGCACTGGCTGGTCTCTGATGCCACGCGCCCCCGACTGGCGACTAATTCAGTCGATCTTAAAGATCTTACAAGGACTTTTGTTTTGTCACATTCCTCCTTTTAACCTGCTGGGATGCTGCTGGGTAGCAGTGGCTGCAGAAATCAAATCAAAGATTACTTTATTTATCCCTGAGGGGAAATTCAAGGTTCAAGTCAGCTCGTCCAAGGTTAGACATACAGACATTTACATTTGACAAGTTTACAGGACCGACTGATACTTCGGCCCTGCAGCCAATTTTTTAACCGGCGCTGCCTTATAAATGAGGAAAAGATGACATGAGGAAGGATGGGTGTTGAGGGGGAAAAAAAAAAAAAGTATCTTTACACTTCATCTAAAGGGGAAGGATAAAGATGCAACAAAAAAACACACCTCTAAGCATAAGCACAAATTTAGCTAATAGACAACACACAATATGGGAGGGTGGGTGGGGTCTCCCAGACAGCCAATGAGGTCGCAGCCAGCCAAGCAGCGCGCCCATCCAACTCGCCGTCCGTGAGTGGAGGGAAGGGCGAGGTCTGGAGAAGGCGGTGAAAGATAGAAGAGTGTGTCTGTAACAGTGTGTGTGAGTGTGTGTGTTCAGTGAGTGAGTCTGAACTTTCCCCAGTTCATCTGGGCCACCTGATGTAAATGCGGCGTTGAGAGCCGAGTTCAGTTTAAGTTCTGAGAAAGGGAGGGGGGTTAGGAGGCGGACTGAGCGTCAGACAGCATAACATTCCAGGAGACGTGATAACCAGCCTGCCCAAGGCCAGTCAGGGAGCCAGATTCAGATAACAGCTTTGTTTTGGGTCAAGCTAAGCTTCGTTTGGCTCAACTTGAGTCCTTAGTGGTCTCTGTCGGACTCCGAAACAGCCGAATCGGGGTTCAGTTTCCACCAAAACCGAGCAACCGCTTCTCCAAGATGTTTCCCGCTTACAGATGAGCTCCAGAACCGTGAACAGTTCCAGTCACAGTCCAGAGCTGTCACGCATGAGTTCGAGTGCGAGTTGCTCGGCGTAGTCCATCACAGATCTTCCAAAATTTGCGAGACACCAGGAAACCGCACACACCAAACAGCAGAAAACCAGTTATCATGAATCCAATCATGTAGAAATCCTCCACATAAAGAAGCAACAGGCACACGACCTTCATCACGTTTCCAGCAGCATGCATTCCGTCGGGACCTGCGGGCTCTCCTTCGCCCATTCTTTTGGGGAAAAAAGATTTTATAAGTTGCATTGAGAGACCAGCTGACCAGATCCATGATTTAAATTCGGAAGGAAATGGAGCAAGAGGCTCAGATAGATAGATGACAATACAAAGAAGCAGCAGGTCAGAGTGGGAGCGGGAGGGAGAGAAAAAGCGTCCGTCCTCTCAGACAGCAGGAAGAAAAAAAGAAAAAAAACTCATAATAGATGTTACTGCGTCATCAAACAAGTCCAAAACAAGCAGTTTTATGATCAGAAAGTTACGTAATGCCTCTTTAAGTGCCTGTCCAATAGCACTTTGCTTTTGCTTTAACCTGCTTTTTCCTCCGTTCTTTATTAGCAGCCTTGTGTCAAACTACACGTTTTTGTAAAAATGCATGAAAACAGATTCTTTCTGAAAGTTGAGAAAAGAATCTCGTAGGAAAAAAAGTTTACATCAAATGTTTCCACCTAAAAGTTTTAGTCTGAATGTTTCTGGAATATTAGTTTTATTCATGGAAGAGAAACGCATTTATTTTCCAACTATGAGGTAAAACGCTGCCATCTGCTGACAACAACCAGTACCTACATCCTGTTCTATTAGAAAACGATTTCATCCAAGGCGACATAAAGTTTAGTTTGTATTCATCACATTGTGCTGTACAGTACGACTTGGTACTTTACCCTGCATTTCGGTTACTGTTGGATACAAGCTAATCTTAGAGTGGGTCGGATCAGCTGCTCATTACTGCTGTATGTAGGGTGACCAGATCTTCTCACCAAATGTGGGACAAAGACTGAAAATGTGGGACAATGTGAGATTCCACTCTGCCATGACAAAGTTAGAAAAAAAAAATCTTTCTATTCTGCTCTTTGGTAATAAAATGACAATCCAAACATAACATATCTGTGATTATAAAGCCTCCCTCTGAGTAGCGCGTTTTTTGTGCCATTTCACGTCCTATTCCCCGTCATGTGACACGGAAAAACTATTTTGACAAACTCTCTCACAGACTCATCAAACAGGTTTAACCCAGGAGTATCTGCTTTCCCAGTCTTTGTTGTTACAACACTTTCTTTACTTCTTCGCTGCGGTCGTCTCTGTCCTCCATGATCGATTGGTGTATTTTTTATTTCTTTTCATTAGTGGGTGCACCGGTGCATCCTTGATGTGCATTAAGTCCCGCCTCCTAGTTTGATTGACATGAGTGTAACTCAAATCAGCAGGCGGTGTGATGTGACAGCCATCAAATCTTTTGCCACACACAATTAGTAAAAGCCAGTTTTGTTTTGTTTTTTTTTTCTCTTCACAAAAGTGAAGACTGGTCGTAACAATGCGGAACAGCGTCCCGTTTTGTGGGACGTGTGAAAAGTAATAGAAATGCGGGACGATCCCGCACAAAGCGTGACATCTGGCCACCCTAGCTGTGTGTGTGTGTGTATGTGTGTGTGTTTGTAAGGCTGCAACAACACAGATGAGACACACAACGGGGGAAGTGAATTGAATTAATTCTTATATTTCAAGCTGCTAAAACCAAAGCAAGAAATAAAACTGACAAAAATAGCAGGTTATGTCAATGTGTATAAAATTAGAACAGGTGTCGTTTCATCTGCAACACCGGCTGGTTTTAACTCCTCTCCACAACTGAAACCAGTCAGTGATTTTTCTGTAAAAGTTTTAGTTTGGTTTTTGTAAATAAACAGGTTTTAATTGTTCAGGCTCTTTAATTAATCTGAAAAGATGCTATAAATGAAAGATAAACGCTGCAGTTTGGAGGGGGATGCACCGTTAACTCCTACACTACAGGAGAAAACAGCCTGGAAATATCTAATAATTCAGACATTGTCTTTGAAAGTAAACAGAATGATCTTTATTAATCAGGCTTTGTAGAAAAGACTCTACATCCTTATATTTTTATTTTAACAACTATTCTGCCATGTGAAAAGCATGATTTTTATTTAAGGTTTAGTTTCCAGTAAAAATTGCCAGGACGATGCGTTCCAGTAAGAAGCAAACACTGAAAACCCGGAGTTGAATCACAAATGACGTCACTGAGCCACTAATCCTGTTTCCTCGCACAGACCCTCTGATACCGCCGTCTTCACTGAGTTAAAGCAACAAAATAACGTTTCATGACAAAACGACACACTCGAATATGTCAGAAGGTTTTCTCAGCATTATTCTGCTAAACATTTACTCACCACATGTGGATATTTCGCTATTTTAGAAACCAGCTTTGCTCTTGTGATGTAGTATCTGCAGATGAGAAAGAAAGGTGCGACTGGTTTAAACAGAACTAAACACAACTTCGTGCCTTCTACTGCGAAAGCAACACGTTTAAAAGCTCTGCAGACCTCGATATCTGGTCGAGGTACGATGCTGCCTCTCCTTCAACTGTTCGGAGTTCTGCAACTGTTTCCTCCTGGATTGACACACCGAAGTTGTTGCCATCTTCTATCCTGGGGATAAGCAGCTGAACCCACATTTTGACCTGCAGAAAGAAAGAAAAAAAAAAGGTCTGAGAAAGGGGAGCATGCAACATGTCAATGCTGGAAAGCGTGAAATGGGGTAAAGTGGGACATTTGTTCTCGCAACAACTCCCAGGTTGAATTCAAATGTTGTGACTTTAAAACACAATTTCACATCTTATCTATAAGTCTTCAGCAAACCTACGTAGATATGACAACCACTGGCTCCAGAGATGACTTACTGTGTTACATTTCTCTATGAGCGTCCTGATCTCTGGCTTGACCTTTTCAATAAGATCAACAAGGTTTGCATTGCTCTTCATCATCCCACCTGGCATGACGAAGACCTTGGTTCCAGTCACTGGGGACAAAAAGAGGAAACGGAAGTTGCATCTCAGACATATAGCTCAGAATGAGTATTCCTTTGGCCAGTTGCACAGTTCTTACCCATATCCTCCCCACCTCCATCCTCCAGCTTCCTCTTTTTGGCATTCTGCTATGAAACACACACGAGCAGAATTATGTGTATAATTTCCTCTTCACGCTCCACACACAGCAATCTGGTAAGTATCAAGGAAGTCAGACTCACCCCTTCCAGTCCGTCGTGTAGGTTTGGCAGCAAGATGGGGTCTGGTACTGTCAGATTTATCTCTGAGTGGATCTCCTTCAGCTCAGAGATGTTGATGCTCGGATCCTGAAAAACACAAACAAATGCTTTAAGTTGCGACAAACGAGACGAGACCCTTCAAAACTGTCAACTTTAACAGATTCCAGCAAACAAAGTAAGTACACTGACTGTACATTACATTTTACAAGCACTGTTAAGCATTAACAATTTTTATTTGAACGTAGAATATTTAGTTATAGCTGTAATCTGCTCCCAATATTATTGGCACAGTAGATGCAGAGAACTTAGAAACTATAGTCCTTGAGAATGGAATTCTAGTCCCAGTTATTGTTGTGAACAGGAAGGAAATTGACAATAAAAATACCTTGAGAAATTGATCAAGTTCCAGTAACTTCTTTGGGAAAAAATTAGCAACTAGATCCTCTGCCTGGAAGAGAAGCAAAGTTTTAGTGGAGTCTACTATGAAATGGAAAGAGGTGTTTATGGATGTGTGTATGGAAATAATATTCCACTTACTTCTGCTGTGATACGTTCCCTGAAAGCATCTACCTGCAAACAAACATGACAGCTAAAGTCAGACATGAGATCAGATGTAGAAAACCACAGAGCTGCTGTCTGTCAACTGTATTTTCTTTTGGAAGATGGATCTGTATGATGGAAAAATCCCAAATCTCAGTGTCATGGGGAATTATTTACAAAACAATTCAGTCTGTTTACAAGAGGAAGACAACTTACAATGTCAGCCAAAATAACTTAGGAAATAATTAAAAATATGCATCTATTCTACTGACTTAAAAGTATTTATCTAATTACATTTTTGAGCAAATCAGTGTAGTTTCAAGGTTGCCACTTGCTTAGAAGCAAATCTGTAAAGATGTTTCAGAGCCAAACTGACAAAAAACCTTATAAACTAAGGACCTTTTCCATAAGTAACCTTTTCAGAATACCCATTGCTGAGAACAAAATGTGTACTGGAAACCAGTAGGGCTGTGACGATATGCTTTTGTCCCAATTCTATTCAGATTTTATTGGGTGCCGATTCAATTTTAAATTGTGATTCTCAAAATTCTTCAATATTGATGATTTTTGTATTTTAAAAACAATTTTAAAAAAAATAAAAAAATAAAACTTCTCTTTGCTCGTAATTTTTCTAAATTTCAGTGAGGAAAAAACGACACAGTAGCCAGACCATCATTCTGCTGCTATTATGCCCAAGAAGACAAATAAAAAGATCAATGAATCCAATAAAAATGACAAAAATGTCATAGTAGATTAATTTTATTTAACTGAAAAAAAAAAAAAAAAATCGATTTTAAAATTGTGGAACAAAGATTTGATTTTCTCATCCCTAAAAACCAGCGTCTATTATTAACAACCATGGATGTGACTTTCCCCATTTACCCAGTATATCTTGTAAATTTAATGGAAAATATTTTAAAAGTTACGATTTTAGTGTGAATCCTTTTATAGATATGAAGTTTCCACAGACAAATTTCCTCAAGCTAATAATGGTTATGGAATTAAGTTGAACTTGACTTTAAGTGGATTTGCCTGCTATTTATTTGAATAAAGTATCTTTGATTTGATTTATGCAAACGTGACAGATGAGTCTAAATAAAACCTGTAATATGAAATAAATAAGTCGATACTGGTATGATAAAGGTAGCCAACTGGTTCAGGCCCTCTTGTTTTAACTACATGTGGTACACCACTACCTACTCGCTTTAATGATATTGCCTTGTAACACAACAAGTCCACTAGTCCCATTAAAGTTGAACGTCAACACCAACTAGAATCTGAGAAAATTGTTTGACAACTGTGTTATAGCGGGCGGGAAACAAGCCGGTTAACCGCCATTAGCTGCTATCAGACTGGCCTAATCAGAGCCTCCACATCATGCTACAAAATGCGGCTAACATGCTAACAAACAAATGGCTTTAATAACCTCACAGATCTAAAGAGGGATGAATCTCACCTTGGTTTTAATTTCACTATCCACCTTTAGAAGTGAAGACATTTTCTGTGATCAAGTCAGCGAAGAACGATTGTCCCAACAACATTAAATTCTCCAGTAAACGTGTGGCTTCTTCCTTCACAGCCACGCTTGTCATAGACATCTATATACGTAGATCGCCTTGTTGAGCGCTGGAGCATGAACCAGTGTCGCAGCCATATTGGATGGGTCTCCGCCATATTGGATGGGTCTCCGCTTTCGAGCCAACGCAGTTTCCCCACATCAATGTTTTCTATGGAACAACGCTTGTTTATTACACACAAACAAAACACTTTTCTACATAACTGGTTAATAAGTAATGCCAACACAGTGAGTAATCTACTAAATGCTGATTCTTATAGTTAGGATATGAGCATCTCCTGAGTTGGAGTCTGCATGTACGGGACCCAACTGTCCAGGTTCTGCTCTTTGCTCTGATAGTTATGGGTAGTCTAGCCGTCCATTACCTATGTAGCACATGGAATGTTACCTGATGCACTGAGAAGTACCTCGCTCTATTTCTCTAATGTATTAATGTATATGCCAATATTGCCGTCTCTCTGTCTCTCCATTTTTCGCAGGTCTTCCTGAATAAGTGCAGTTGTACAAGTTGATCTGTCTGTCCTGTCGTCTCCACCCCAACCAGTCGAGGCAGATGCTGCCCTCCCTGAGCTGGGTTCTGCTGAGGTTTTCTTCCTGTTAAAGGGGAGTTTTTTTCCTTCCCACTGTCGCCGTGTGGAGCTCAGGATGGAGGATTGGATCCAAGTCATGACTCGATGCAATCAGTTGGTTTCTATTATAGGATATGTATGAATTGGCTTGAAATGATGTGGATGTTGATTCGTGTATGTAAAGTGCCCTGTGACAACATTGTTGTGATGTGGTGCTATTCAAATAAAGTTGAATTGAATTAAATGCAAATAATAAATTTGACTCCTATGAGGTGTTTATGGAAAAATATGATATTGATGCTTCACAAGTAGAGTTTTACATGGTGGCATAATTACCTCGCCAAGGAGGTTATGTTTTTACCGGCTTTATTTGTTTGTCTTTATTTGATGTCTGTACGGTTGCAATAACAGGTAAATATTGAAAGCAGATGGTGTGGAATTATGTTTCACAAGGTTGAATAATAATTCAAAACAAAGACAAATCCAAAGACATTAATAAACAATCAAACATGTTAGTATGAAATTCATTTATACATTTACTTATATTGTAGCTACTTTATGTCTTAGTTAAATAGCATATAAAAAATATTTTAGCATAAAAGCACGTTGTTTTTTAATATTTTACAATGATCGGTATCAAAACAATATATCTGCCCTTTGTAACAAACTTAACTGTGAGAAAAATCAGGGGAAAATTCATGAAATTATTGTTGTGATTGGCCTACATCGTGCCTATAACTTATATGACTTTTTAAATAAGCTTTGAATGACAAGTGTATTTTGTTGTGTCCTTTTTCTTTGTTTCCTCTCTTACAAATAAATATACGTAAGAAATGTATATATTTATATACTTATTCATATATATTTGAAAACCTTATTTTGCAACAGTGGTAGCTCTTGTTTGTTTTGTTTTTGTGTTGTTTTTTTCCCCTCTTTTTTTCCTGCTCATGTTATAATTTTACTGCTCAGTTGCATTATATGTAGCTGGAAAGCTTTACACCTGTTGCAAGCTGTATTATTATACAATTTCTTTCAATAAAATATTTTTTTTTAAAAACTTTGGCTGAAGATCAAAACAAACACAGATGGGAAGTCATAAAAAGCAAAAAAAAAAATTCAATCGGGCCTACACCGTACAAATAAATACACTGGAGGCGCATGGGAGACCCATCCAAGATGGTGGCGCATTGAGACGTCTTTTTTTTTTTTAAGTTCTGCAAAAAAATTTTTTTTGTCTTTTATTAATGATTGCACAACACGTTAGGGTACAAACAGACAATAATAAACAAAGTGACACTATTAGTGGTAGAGAGTTGAGTGAAACGCTACATTTCTCATTAAAAAAAACAAAGAACAAAAACCAGAGGCAAAAATAAAGTTATGAAAAACAGGATAGCACAACTTAAAAGGCATATTAAAACAGCAAGGACATACAAATACAAATATAATTTTTTTTTGTTGCTTTTAGGTTCTTGTGGACCAGACATTGAAGTGATTTAAAGTAACAGGTGAAGCCATTCATAAACCCAGTGAATGATGCAATGCATTTTTTCCATTTACAGGTATGAATGTGATATTTACCCAGCAGGATTATGAGATTAACATCAAAGGGATGTTGTTCATTTTTAAAGAAAGCCAGCTGTGAATGTCTGACCAGAACAAGTTGACAACAGAGCATTCATAAAAAAGGTGGTGAATGGTTTCAGCCTTGGAAAAACAAAAGTTACAGGCATCTACTTCAAATTTAAATCTTTCAAACAGAAAATTATGAAGAAGGTATTTAGCTGATATTTTAAAATGAGATTCTTTGATTCTGGGTGGGATTGGATATGATATATATAGATTGAAAATGCCTTTTTCCTTAAAGAGCCATCAATGTTATCTTTCATGGAGCAGGAGTTTAAGTCTCCAAAAAGCTTCTGTTTAAAGACCAAACTAATGAATTTATTATCACATTTTCAATTTAATAGGTTGACATCACCAATTATTAGGGCAGCCAGAGAAGGAGGATTCAGGGGGAAATGCAATCTCAAAAAAGTGTAATAAAGGGGCCGGGATAGCTTTACAGAATTTGTCATACTTCTTTTTTGAAATAGTAATGTTTTATTTGGCTATAAAGTCATTCAAACATAATTTGTGACCTTTTGAGTCTAGTATGTCATGGACAAAAAGAATCCCTTTTTCGTACCAGTCAGATTTGAAAATAGATTTCATGTTAATGGGGATCGCGATGAGACATCAGCTCGTATAGGCAGCTTGACACTGTGCATGATACTATGTATATATGATGTCTATATATATGATGTCTATGTATATGTCAATGTGTATGATGTCTACATAGACCGGAGATGAAAGATGGACGGAGCCTTCGGCGGTAATAAGTGAAGCCTTTGCGGAAGTGCATAAAACTGCAGTTCCCCCTTCATCCACTAGGGGCTACAAAACAGGGCAAATCCCCATAGACTCCCATGTTAAAAAGACCAACTTCACAGCAGAAATAAACATTATTACAGCCCGGTTCAAAAATCCATTTCCAGTTTAATAGGTCAGGCTTACCTTCATGACAACTGTGGGGGGAGTGAATTTTTTTCTAACTCGCCCGCTTAAAAGAAATTTAATCTTGAAGTTTGACATATTGGGGGGGGGGGTCCTTTTGATTGACAGGTCTCCGATCTCCTGCTTCAAGTCAGAAAAACGTAGAACAACCGCAGTTTTTAGCCGGTTAGCAATGTGACTTAGCTTTAGCCCACTTACCTCTGTTAGCTGGTTAGCTCCGGTTATCTCTGGGTTAGCTCAGTTAGCTCTTAGCTACAGGCAGCATGGAGTTCGCTCGATGTCAATCATCAACCATGACGCTCACAGCCCCCCTCTCAGCACCACCTCTTTGCCCATAATTGTAATTTCCGGGTGAGATGACACACGTGATCCTGCCAAGATGGCGATGGTAGGAACCGCCCACCGAGCTTCAGTTCAGCTCTTCAGAAACCTATGGGTGATGTCACGGAGGCTCCATCCATCTCTATATAAAGTCTATGGATGTCTATGTAAATATATGATGTCTATGTATATATGATGTCTATGTAAATGATGTCTATGCATATAATGTCTATGTATATGATGTCTATGTGTATATGATGTCTATATATAAATATATGATGTCTATATATATGATGCATATGATGTCTTTGTGTATATGTCTATGTATATATGATGTCTATGTATATGATGCATATGATGTCTATGTGCATATGATGTCTATGTATATGATGCATATGATGTCTATGTGTATATGATGTCTATGTATATGATGCATATGATGTCTATGTGCATATGATGTCTATGTATATGATGCATATGATGTATATGTGCATATGATGTCTATGTATATGATGCATATGATGTATATGTGTATATGATGTCTATGTATATGATGCATATGATGTATATGTGTATATGATGTCTATGTATATGATGCATATGATGTATATGTGTATATGATGTCTATGTATATGATGCATATGATGTATATGTGTATATGATGTCTATGTATATGATGCATATGATGTATATGTGTATATGATGTCTATGTATATGATGCATATGATGTATATGTGTATATGATGTCTATGTATATGATGCATATGATGTATATGTGTATATGATGTCTATGTATATGATGCATATGATGTATATGTGTATATGATGTCTATGTATATGATGCATATGATGTATATGTGTATATGATGTCTATGTATATGATGCATATGATGTATATGTGTATATGATGTCTATGTATATGATGCATATGATGTATATGTGTATATGATGTCTATGTATATGATGCATATGATGTATATGTGTATATGATGTCTATGTATATGATGCATATGATGTATATGTGTATATGATGTCTATGTATATGATGCATATGATGTATATGTGTATATGATGTCTATGTATATGATGCATATGATGTATATGTGTATATGATGTCTATGTATATGATGCATATGATGTATATGTGTATATGATGTCTATGTATATGATGCATATGATGTATATGTGTATATGATGTCTATGTATATGATGCATATGATGTATATGTGTATATGATGTCTATGTATATGATGCATATGATGTATATGTGTATATGATGTCTATGTATATGATGCATATGATGTATATGTGTATATGATGTCTATGTATATGATGCATATGATGTATATGTGTATATGATGTCTATGTATATGATGCATATGATGTATATGTGTATATGATGTCTATGTATATGATGCATATGATGTATATGTGTATATGATGTCTATGTATATGATGCATATGATGTATATGTGTATATGATGTCTATGTATATGATGCATATGATGTATATGTGTATACGATGTCTATATATACGATGTCTATATATACGATGTCTATATATACACACACACAATGTCTATGTATACGATGTCTATGTATACGATGTCTATGTATATGATGTCTATCCACACTTGTGCGCTTAAAGATGACGACGTAAAAGGCGACAGGCGCGTTGCTGCAACTGCGCATGCGCATGACGTCACAGTATTATTTCCGACGCAGCTGACGATGTAAACAAGAAAAGACAGTCGAGGGCACAAGGGTTCAAGCAGGCCGCTGTCACCGCAAATGATAGCCCTTAAATACAAATAGACCGGCGGTCATGGGGCTCCCCGTTACTATTAAAGTCAATTTCCGGGGGAATGTGAAGAGATTTTTGGCTCAGGATCTGGACAAACTGGAGTGGGAGTCCGTGGAAGCGTGGGTAAGCTGCTAGCTGAGCGTGTTGGCTAAAAGCTGGCGCAGTTTGGTAAAAAGCAGGCCCAGACATGGCCTAGACACGTAAACAACACAGCAATCAAAAGGTAGTCGATAAAGTTGCGCCAAGCTGTGCACATAAGTGGTCATTTTTAAGATAGCAAGTGCGTCAAAGTCACGACATGGAAAATGGTTTTGGTTTTTATTCACGTTAATTTGTTTGTAAACATACTTCCCGTATGACGGTGTCCTTACTGACGTCCTGCTATGGGTGTGACTGAAATAAATGATTTACTTAGTGTTTGTTTGAGGATTTGACCTCCACTTTTTTTTTTTTTTTTACATTATGTTTCAGATTAAAGCATCATTTGGAATAAACCATTTTCAAGTGAAATACTTTGATGAAGACAATGAAGAGGTAAGAGACTACATAAACAGGTTATAGTCAGGAAGTATTGATTGTTTGCATAAACCACACTAGAAAATATTTTGTTACAAATACAAATGTATATTTCAACACACACAAACCACTTCTTTGTTTGCACTTTAAACGGCTACATTTATTTATGTGTCATAGTTAATGGAGGGACAATAACCATTTTGGTTAATTGCAATCTAATTTATTAATTCTTATGTATTTACCTTTTTCTTTCAGATTTGCATAAACAGCCAAGGTGGGAACTTTATTTACTTGTTAATCTAAGATTGTAATGTGTGCATTGTTGTGTGAAATTCTTGAGCCACTTTTATACTTTTGTACTACTTATACCTTGTAGATGCAGAGATTTAGTTATTTTCCTAAAAGAATGCTGTTATGAGATAAACAGGCTTAAGGTTCAAAGGGTTAATTATAATAATGATCAGTCCAGTACTTCTGTCTGACTGTTGTCAGGGATTTTTCTTTTCCATTAAGTCACTTAACTGTATTTCTTGAATCATATAAGCAGCTGCACTGTAATTCCCAAATAGTTTCCAGCTGAAAACCTGGTTTATGTCAGTGTGGCGCACAGGGTGCTTTTAAATAAGGATACATAACAAGTACAGAACAGACAAGTGTCAGGCTTAAACTCTTTACAGCAGATGAAGGGTTTCTAAAAGTCATGGCCTTTAAAATATAGGGAAGACCCAGCAAAGACCTTCCACAGGACTTATGAATTTGCTTTCATTGTTGTTTTTTTTCCCTGTCTGTAAAGCGTTTTGGGATGGCATTGCTGTGATTTGACGCAATATAAATAAAGTTGAATTGAATTGAATAGTGATGCATCTGGAGCCATCTCCTTTTCACTGAAGCCTCATCAGAATGGTGGACGGCTGTCATGATGTTATTCAGGGATCCAGGGGGGGAATTAGGCTGACTGGGGTGAACTAAAAATTCAGTATTAACAGGTTTGATGGAATGATGATTCCTCCCTGGAGCCCAGACCTCCACATCACTGAAGCGGCGCGGGGTCCTCATGACAGAGCAAGGGCTAGAAAACTATTTCTAAAGACTTTCAACTTTCAGCTTGAGGTTTTAAGTTGTTTAAATTGTACAGACTGTTTTGTTTGTTTGGTTTTTTTTTTTTGCCTCATATTAGTAAATACTAGAATAAATGTGTACACAAATTTTCTTTTTCAAAGAAAAATGTGTGGTCCAAGAATTTTTAGATTCAGAGTACAAGTTCCTGTGCAGTAAAAAGTTTTTTTGTTTGTTTTTTCCAGATGAGTATGAAGAAGCTATCAAGGTACAGTGGCTCTGCCAGATTTCTTTTTAATGACAAAAGTTGATGACTAATAGACTTTATTACAGCTAGATGCTTGCTCCATTGTGTCAGCGTTCTTATCGCTGCACAGTAACAACAGAAAGCGTGTCATAAGTCGGGTCTCATATCAGATGAGTGTGCATGTTTGTGCACATTCTCTTTCCTTTTGGCTCTAACTTTCATCTTCCACGCAGAGTGCAGAGAGGCAGGGCAACCAGTTGCACATGAATGTGTACAAGATGAAAGGACAGGCCTGTGGAGGGCCGCTGAAGACGGAGGTGAAGGAGCTGAAGGGAGATCTCCGGCCTGCTCCTCCTTATCCGTCAAGAGTCAAAACAGTGGACAAAGGCACTCAGGTCACGCCAGAGAGAGAAGCAGTAAGGACACAAATGTTTTCTCTTCCTCTCCAGCATGTTTGGTTTTCCTCTCAAATCATCCACAATTAAAGGAAAACCGTTTTTCTTTATTTAAATCTCAGTTTGCTCCATTTCTGTGTCATATTTTCATTAAACTGATGGCATTGTGGTTTATTTTCATGCAGGTAACAGTTAAAGACAACAAGGGAAACAAACCTGAAGATGAGCCTCCTCCCATGTGGTTTCGATCATACATGGAGAAGGTTGGCTGAGAAAAAAGGCACAGTGTATCTGATTAAAATATGTGTAGCTTCAACACACAACACACTTCTTTTTTCTTTTTTTTATGTAGTTTAAGGATGAAGTTGTAAAGGAGGTGGTGGAACGGATGTGCAGCGACTTTTCCGGCCAGTGTTGCACCCATAAATCCTCTGACAGGCTTCAGGAGGCCACCGGGGCCAGTGGAGGTCCTACGGGTCCCAGACCGGGCCCTTCCACCTCTAATGGGTCGCTCGGCTACACCCCAAACTGCAGCAGCTGCAACAAACTCACCGCGGAAGGAGCCTACAAATGCAGGTAGGCGAGACGCGCGCTAACATCCTGAGGAAAGAGCATGTCCTTTTCTTCTATGGTTGTTTTTAGGGCTGTGACGATACGCTTTTGTCCCGATTCGATTCCGATTTTTTGGGTGCCGATTCGATTTAAATCACGATTCTAACAATTCTTCGATATAGCTGATTTTTGGAGATTAAAAACAACATAAATGTATGAAACTTTTTCTTTTCTTTTTTTGCTTGTCATTTTTCTTCATTTCAATGAGGAAAAAACAACCCAGCAGCCAGACCATCATTCTGCTGCTGTCATGCCCAAGAAGACAAGTAAAAAGATCAATAAAAACTGTAGAAATTACAAAAAATTTACAGTGCATTTATTTTTATTTGAAAAAAAATCTTTTTTTTTTTTTTTTTTTTTTGACAAAAGAATATATTTTAAAGTTGTGAAGAAAAAAAAAAAAAAAATCCCGATTTCCGATTTTTTAATTCAGTTTTCCCACCCCTAGTTGTTTTCTTGAATTTCCCCTCAATCCATCAGTCAAACTTTATTTGTAGAGCACTTTTACATACCTCAACGTAACCAAAGTGCTGTACAGGTAAAATAAAACAAATCAACATTAAAAGCACTAAAATAAAGACAACATAATAGTTAAAAGACAAAATAAGACAGAAAAGACCTGGTGGTTCTGCTCTCCGGAGTTAAAAACCAACATAAGAAGATGAGATTTAAAACCACTTCAAGTCCCAGCAGACCTCACCGAAAGAGGGAGGCTGTTCCAGAGTTTGGGGAAAAGGCTGTGGGTCTACGAGTCGAGTCCTCAGGACTACTAGAAGCATCTGGTCTTCTGATCTAAGAGCTCTAACCGGACAATGATGCCTCGCGGATGAATAAAGTATCTTTGATTTGATTTATGCTGATTTATCGCCCATAGTGATTGATTTTGTCTGTTTTCCTGCCAGTGTCTGTCCATCCTGCATCCTGTGCGAGATGTGTCGACACAGCCACGACCCCAGCCACAGCCTCGTGAGAACCAAGACACCTCTCTCCATCCCCGAGCATGGAATGTCAGGAGAGTTAAGGTAAACCTCCGACACAGAGGATCACTCCATCTACCTCTTGATATAAAGAGATATGTTTGCTTACGACAGCGTTAGCCCTTTTTTCTTCTCACTGAACATGAATTTAAGTCAACACAAAGCTGGATTGTAAAATATTGTAGCTGCTAGATTACTGTAATTAAAGGCTTATGAGTGGGGATGTGCTTTTTGGTTTTTGTTTTAATTAAAAAAAAAAAAAAAAAAAAAAAAAAAACTTTTGATAGTCAACAAATAGGTGTTCCTGATGACATTTCAAACCAGGTTCCCAAGGCGAGGAGACAGGACTGTGCGCAAGGCCGAGCGACAGCGCCTCAAAGCTGAAAGAAGGCAGCTAAAAGCAGAAGTCAAGGAAATCAAGAAGAAACTGAGACTGGAGAAGAGAGGGCTGCAGTGGAGTGGACCCTCTACCTCAGGCAGAGCCAACCTGACTAACATGGCCTCAGCATCCACCCAGGTCCCAGCCCTACCCCCTCCTACCGCCTCAGAAACAGCCTCAGGTCCAGCCACAGTCCAAGGTCCCATCCCAGCCCCGGTCCCCGATCCCCAGGCCTCCAGTCCAGAGTAAGCGCCACCTCGGAAGGGCGTCCGACAGTGCTGGGTGCTTCTAACCCAGCATGGATGCAAAAAAGTCTTTTTTCCAAGAAAAATCAAAATATGCCATCTTTGTAATCTAATCTGTATGAGTGTATCGCTGGCTGTTCTGGGGTGGTGGCAAATGTTGGAACTACCTCAATGTAAAAACTGCTGCTGCTGCTGCTTCGTAGATTTTCTAAGAAAAAAAATGCTTTTGAGCTGCAAAAAAGAAAAAAAAATCTGGGGTCCTGCTTTTTTCTTTTTTTTTTTTTTTTTTTTTATTCATAGAGAGCAAAAGAGATGCGTATTATAAGAAACCAGGGCTTTTTTTCAACAATGCTCTGTACACTTGAAACTAGGGGTCCCGGGGTCTCGCATACGTCCTTGGTGCCCACTATGGCTGCCTTGTTTCTGGATGAAAATCTGCCTGACGGCACCCGTCTGGAACCTGGTACCAAGTTCATCAAATACTGGAAGATGAGGAACTCGGGCACTATCAGCTGGACCTCAGAGACTAAGGTACCCCTCCCCCACTCGTCGAGAGGCCAGGCTCCACTCTCTTTGCCCTCTGCTTCACTTCTACTTTGAGTCTCCACTCAGTTGATTGCCTCCTCTTATCCACTAACACCAGCTAAGATTTCTTTCCCAGGCTTACACCACTAATTCCCTTTTTATGTTTGAGATTATTATGATTTAGTTCAGTTGAATCTGTGTTGTGGTTTTTAAGTTAAGTCTCTGTCTGAGTGTTTGTTTGTGTGAAAGCGCCTCGGGTGAGCGTGTGGATTTGTTTCAGGTGCGTGACTCTGGCTGCATGTTCTTGTCTTTGTGTCTTTTGTCCTTTTTCGCATGCATATTCCTATTTTGTGTTTTGTGTATGTGTGTACGTGCACCCAGCTAGTGTTCATGTGGGGAAACCTCAGCTTGGCGTCAGAAGAGAAGAGGGAGGTGCCGGTACCCTTACTGCTGCCTGGACAAGTGGGAGTGGTTAGTGTGGCCTTTGTCGCTCCTGTGATGGAGGGGACGTACACTTCCCACTGGCGGCTGGCGCACTGCGGGTGTCAGTTTGGCCCGCGTGTCTGGTGCAGCATCGTGGTGGACCCTGGCAGCAGCCGCAATGCGCTCGGGCACCAAAGCAAGCGACTGGCAAGTCTGCTACCCAGTGACACCTTCTACAGCTACAACTTTTTACATGTGCTGTGCACAAGTCCAAGGCCACCCCTCATTTCTTTATCAGGTCTTTCCAAGCAGCCAGACTTTGTTTTAGTCTTGTGCAACGGTCTTGATCAGCTGTTCTCCAGGCTTTCTGAAGGCCTTTCAGTGACCCCGTGATCAGTCCGGATAACTGGAAGTCATCAGACAACAACTGGACTTCTTAGACCCGATATTCGCAAAAGCCTTGCCCACATTTTCCAGCCTGTTATCGAGCACGTCGGAGCACATCGGAGCACGTCGGAGCACATCGTGCAGCTTTCAGAACATCCAGTCCTTGCTGAAATGTGACAGGACTCGCGGTCTTAGCCCGCCTTCCCGGCGCTACGCACCCGCACACATTTTTCTTTTGTTCCGCTCACATTTGAGTCGAGCTTATTATTTAAATATTATTTAAATTATTTAAATATTTATTTAAACGTAGAAAGAAGAAAAAAGAAAATGAAGCCAAAACAAACACACTAAAGTGTCTGTTGAGAAGAATTGGGAAGAAGCCGGTGGGTTTTTATTCCCACCATTTCTCCGTGTTCCAGTGAAATGATCATAGTCACACTATACTATACACCATACTCACACTGATGATTAGGAACCAAAATCTACAATATCATAATGGAAAATATGCAGTAATAATAAGACAGTGGTGATAATGATAACGGTAGTACCAGTATATGATAATGAAAATATTAGCAGTAACAAGAATAACAGAAAAAAATCATCACCATGCTTATCATAGTCCCATGTATTAAATACTGACTGGGTAATATAACATAGACACTGCATCTTTTAACAGAAGTGTTGCTGTTTTGCATTCAAACTCAGATCTAAGATAACTTAATAAATCAGATAAAAGCTTCTAGATGAATAATTAGAGGGAAAAAATAAACGTTTTAATCAGATTTCTCACAACTGACCAGATAACTGTTATTATCTGATAGAGGATGTCAGACTATTCTGTTTACATGATGACTTAAAAAGAATCAGATTTTCTTAAAGCTGGGGTAGGTAATGTTGGAGAGCTAGCAAGATGTGAAAGTGGCGCCCTATCTTGGCTCCGCCCCCTCTGGTTTTGCTTTTTGCATGATCCAAGGCTAAACAACTCCTTATTGGTCAGAGTTTTTACAGATTTACAGTAAACTGAGGGGGGTCTAACTATATTTCTTATTGTTCCTGATTACAAAATGTAAATACTACTATCAGGATGAGGAACCACTTCACCCAGAGTAAAAGGAAGAGAAGTCTCTGAGCGACATTACCTACTCCAGCTTTAATGTGCATGGAAACTGGTTTTCTTTGGACATTAGCTGTTGTTTCTACTCATTTTCAGTCATTTCTTTCTTTTTAAGAAGATTGTGATTTTGTTACGTCATTTAAGCCTCAAAAACCAAAACAAAAGAGAAAATAGCCCTTTAAAAGAAATAGAATAGCATGTTTACACCAACGGAGTGATTGCGTCAGTGCTGTTAGTTGACGGTATTTTTATAATCATATGCGGTGTGTTACCAAAACATTTCTGGAAACTGGATAAGTGAAGGTCAAAAGAAGAAGTTTGTGCCTTAAAGCTACAGCAGATGAACAGCAGCTGAAAATGATGTCTTTTACAGAGCGTAAAACCTGACAGCCTCCAAGAGGTTCAACATCTACTCACAGAAACCTCATCAGAAAAGGTTTCCATGGCAGGTCGACTGTGAAGCTGTGCCAAAATGACACAAGAACTGGACTAAAAATCTGTGGCTGGCGTTCCGGAGAGATACATCCTCCACACAGAACTCAGTTTTAGTAAAGCATCTTGACAAAGAAGTCGTTCAGCATCCAAAGAAGACCTTCAGAAAGTCCTTCAGGAAGCCTGGTGAACCATTCCTGAGAAGACATAACCAGAAAACTTGTCTCATTGGATTCAGGATTGCAGAATAAAGCTGCTCGTACCAAACGTTGACTTTCAAGCTCATTGGAGTTTAAGCTCTGTCCTTGCCTTGATGTTTGCATTATTCAATAAATTACTGCATCTGTTTCTTCATTTCCTGGATATTTATAAAGAAATGAGAAGTGGCCCAAGACTTTTGTACAGAAATTTAGCTCATGTAGTACAATCTTTTTTTTTTTTTTTTTTTTTTACTTCTTTGTTATGAATTTATTATCAAGACATTCTTAAAGAGAGAGAAATCTGAATTTCTTGCTTACAATGTAAAATGTTTTTGCTACTTTTGGCTTTTTTTTCCTTTTTTTTAAAAATCGCACTAAACAGATTTCTAAGATATTACAAGCCTGAATTATTTCAAGCGAGTATTGTAGCAGAAGATGATTGACTTGGATCATCAGGCTGAATCATTTCATCACTGTAGTCGAAGAAGCGCCATCTGCCAGGATGGACATTAACCCGAAAAATAAGCAGATTAAAATAATTCTCATGATCTGGATGTACACTGATTGGTTTTTTGGGGGGAAAAGGTTAATTTTATTTAGTCTTTTGTTACCAGTTCGCTATATGTACATAAGAGTCTTTTTATTGAGAATTGAACTAAACCGGAACAAAGTCCTGAGTTGGATCACCGTCTTACATGCTTTGAGACTAGTTCCAAATGTGAGTAAAAATCCACCAGAGACTAAATTCTAATGATTCAATTCCTATTTATCCTTCAGAAGGAGGAGATGAAGCCAGTGGAGAAGGAGGTAAAACCCAAGGACAGTGCTTTTGCCTTCACTGTTGACCTCCCTCAAGAGGACTACTACTTTCCTTCAGTTGACCTGCTGACTGCCCAGGTGCACATTCATAAAACCCTGACATCCAGCATCCTAGAAAAGTGTTGTCATATTTTGTCCAAAAGTAAACAATTTTATTCCAGATCTGACCTGCAGTTATGGTAGTAATAGCACAGCGAGACAGGACTCAGTCAGTTACACAAATCAGCAATGTGGCACCTTCCCACAAGGCTGTGCTGAAGTGTAATTAATGTGCAGCAACCTGAAAAAATATGTTTTCTGTTTTATTTTAACCCAGTTATGCCACCGGCTCGTCATTTGTTCTCATTCTGAATCAATCTTTGCTGTTTTTCTTTCAGGATCTACTGTCGTTTGAGTTGCTGGACATAAATATTGTGCAAGAACTGGAAAAGGTTCCTAACAACACTCCTGTGGGTGAGTCAAAGTCCATGCTTTAGCTGCATTTTCTCGTTAAAGTTACTGCATTTGTAGATCTGAGCAAATAAACTTTTTTAATTTTTTAGATTTGACACCCTGCATATCCCCCCTTCCCCACGATGCCCCAACATTGGAGAAGTCCATTGCTACGCAGATAAAAGATGCAGAAGCCACGGGAGTCGGGCGACTTTTTGGTGAGATTGGGTGATGGAGTCGAGCGTTTTATCATCTTCATGTTCAGGTGGCGCGTTAAAGTCGCTGCTTATCTTTCTATGTGTGTTGCATTTCCACAAGGAGTGAAACTGAGGCCGCAGAAAGACACGGTGGAGCCTGTAACGCAGGAGGAGGAGAGGGAGGAAGAGATCAGTGGTGCTCAGTTCCTCTGTGAGACGGTCATCCGCTCCCTCACTTTAGAGGAAGCCCCCGACCACAGGCCTCTGCGCAGATCCCTGCACAGCAGCAAACCGCAGGGTGAGGAGCCACCGTGCCTCTCAGCTGCTTCCTTGCTTTACAGAATGCATTCTTTAGCTTTTCTAATCTCCAAACAAACATTTCCAGTTTTTTCCCGCGGTCCCAGCATTTGCTGTGAGAGAGCAGTGGAGGCCGAGAAGATGGAGAAGGTGAATGAAGGTAATGAGGTCAGTGCTGCTGGGAGTTCATCTCCATCTACAAAGACAGGCCTCAATCACATCATCCTGGAAGAGGAGGCAAAAACAGGTTAGCGGACAGCCTTCTGGAACATGCTTGTTGCTTTAACTTGTTTTTGCAGTACTTCATTTGATTGTCTGCCTTTTTATCCGTTTTACTAGTTCTGCTTCTGGAAGCAGAGAAGGAAAACCTGCTGATCAGCTCACATCAGACAAACGAGGACAAAGACGTTTTGCATGTCCTGGAAGACATGAAGGATAATGAGAAAGAGGAGAGTGGACCCAGGGGTGGAGACTGGGATGAGGTGGGTTTTTAACCTTTTGTAAACAATCAGTTATGTAACTTGAGATGACCAAATGGTGCCATATGAGAGGTATAATCATGAGATGAGCTGGGATGATTTACAGGACTGGGACTTTAAAACTCAGCCTTCTGTTTCTTATTTGCAGTGTTAGTCTTCATGTCTTTTACTTTGAAATGCCCTGATTGCTGCACAGCCTGGTTTCAACAGATGCAGACCTCCGTGTTTATGGACACAACTGCTGAGAAATGCAGCCAGTAAGAGCAATTGATTGATAAATTATATGCCTCAAGGCTGCGCCTCTTTGGATCCCTATTCTAACCAACTTGAGGCTGTGATTGGCTAATGAGCTTGACACACTGGGAGCAACAAATGACAGCTACGAACAAAATTCATCGCCACCCAGGTGAAACCAAACACACAGTGTTGCACATTGTGCCCCCGGATTGCTTATCTGAAAGAAATGTGAGTGGTCATGATATTGTAGAGGATTTTGGCATTTTCTCTGCAGTACTTGACAGATGAAAGCATGAAGAATGATGAGTCGGAAGATTTTGCTTGAAATTACAGAAATCTTGCTGTCAAATCTATTTTTACAGAAGTAAGAAACAACCCTGGGTCCATCCTATTTTAAAGACACTGAAACATCCAGGAATATGTCAGCTGATGTCAGATCTCGAGGCCGATCCAGAAATATTCGTGTTTTACTTGACGAGTCAATGAAAGCCTCACTGATTGGTTGTAGAGGCACACAACGGTGACAAAAGTTGAACGTTTTTTTAACTTTCTCTTGTTGCATCGCAAGCCTCCATGTGAACGTCTATGTGGACGAGAGCACATGCATGATATTGCTGGTCTCCTTTACTGAAGGAGGGCAGCAACTTTCGCCTCATTGCACAACCTCCAAAGAATATGACTGAAGAAGAAGAAGCAGCGCGTCTTCACCCACCTCCTGTGTTGAGCCCATAATCCTGTTAACTGAAGTTCTCACAGTTTTGATGGCCATTGAACAGCTACTGCAAACAGTCCTCCCTCTTTCTGATCGGTATATTTAGTAAATAAAGCTTTTTAAAGGGGTAAATTACTCCGACGGCCAAGTTTTGTTTCTTTGTTTGAGGAAACACTCAACTCGGTCACATATCTGCTGATGTTTTACATGGCGGAGACCTTCTGAAGTTCCCCTTAAAAAGCTCCCCAACAATAATAAAGACTGCAAGAATCTGGAATCCTGCGTGACTTGGAAGGTTGTGGTTGTTCTTATCCTTTAATTAAAGTCACTCCGGCCAGTTTTTAATAATGAGAATATCACAGGAGGAATTTTTTTTTTTCCATCTTATCAGAATTTACTTATAAATATGAACAGAGATCAACAGAGTCACACCTTTTTCTCCTCACAGGTCAGCAGTCAGACATCATCGGTCTCCTCCTGTGATGATTACATCATCGTCCTCCCAGACTGCTTTGACACCAGCCGACCTCTGGGGGAGTCCATGTACAGCTCCGCCATGTCGCAGCCGGACGCCAGCACCGTAGCTGCGTTGGCCTCAGCTGATCCAGATGAAGACCGGGAGATGGAGGAGGGCTGCGACTTTGAGCCGTGCAGGGAGGCGCCTCTTAGAGAGAGGGAGGAGGAGATGGAGGCGATTGTTGCAGAGGAGTCAGCAGGCAACACCTGGACTCTGGCCGTCTCTCCCATCCACAGCAGCGTGAACCAGATGCTGTGTGCTTCCCAGACTCTGGATGCTGTGACGCTCACCCCTGAAGTGGTGCCCCCGCCTGTCTCACCTCAACCGCTGCTGCCCCCTCCGACCCTCTACTCACCCAGGTTAGATCAGAACCAGTCCAGATGATTACATTTTAGGTTTTCTAGTTGCAATCACAGTTTTTCATCTATTTCAGGTCTGAGGCACTGTATCTAGCTGAGGATCCCAGTCCTCCAGCCTGTGACCCATATGAGCCACACCAACCTCGGGTTCACCTAAATGGTGAGATTTAGCATCACAGTGACAGAAAATATCAACATAACGAGCTACTGCACGCTTTCCTCATTAGACTCGGAGGCATTTTGCTTCTAGGTCTGAAATCCGCCTCCAGTATGGCCTCGCAATTTACTGTTAGACTCATTGTGTTGACATGACTCAGCAGTTTTGTTCTTTTAGGACTGTTGACTTCATGGATGTGGCAGGGGAAGCACATTTTCTCCTGTCGCTGAAAGACAGGAAATAAGAAGGCACACAGACATGCAGGACTTGTTGCATCAGTAAAACTCCATCTTCCTCTTCTAATATGGGGTTTTTTGTTATTTCCTTTCTATCTGCTTTGCAGTTTCATCTGGATTGTCAAGATCAGCAGGCTCAGCATCCAGTGCCTTTGAGACGTATAATCCCAGACCGAGCAACGCACTGCAGCCGAGGTGTGAAACAGCAGAGTGAAACTTGATTTAAACAAAACCCAAGCTGTAGTTTCTGTGTTGTGCTAAACCCTTTAATGTCTGAGTGTATTTTACAGTTGTATCTAAACAGAATAAATACAGTAGAAAAATATAAAGACTCACTGACAGATGACATGTTTGGGGGTTGCTCAGGTGGTAGAGTCGCTTGTCTTGTGACCTGACGTTCCCCCGCGCTGAGGATCGCTCCCAAGCCTGGATAAATGTTGAGGGTTGCGTCAGGAAGGGCATCCGGTGTAAAAACATGCAATTTGTCCTATGCGATAATTCGCTGTGACGACCCCTTCAGAGGGACAAGCCGAAAGGGAAACATCTGACAGATTATGATTATTTTCGGAAATTTGTCCACTATTGGCCTCCGCACACTCAGTAAATTATATCAAACACCAAGTTGAAGTCTATTTTATACCATTAGATGTCAGTATTTCTTACACACTGTACCTTTAAATATGAAATAAATAATAGTTATTCAAATAAAATAAAAATTAAAGGCCGAATACATTTTTTCTTAAGTAAACACATTAGAAGGAATTTTTTGTTTTGTTTTGTTAGATTTAGTTACCGCAGCTAGATTCAGTTACCCTTAATAAGGGGGGCTGCACCATAGACCTTATATGAAAGATGGACGGAGCCTCTGGCGGTTAAAAGTGAAGCCTGTGCGGAAGTGCATAAGACTGTAGTTCCCCCTTCATCCACTAGGGGCTGCAAAACAGAGCAAATCCCCATAGACTCCCATGTTAAAAAGACCAACTTCACAGCAGAAATAAACATGTTTACAGCCTGGTTCAAACATCCATTTTAGGTTTAATAGGTCAGGTTTACCTTCATGACAACTGTGGAGGGAGTGAATTTTTTTCTAACTCGCCCGTTTAAAAATAATTTAATCTCGAAATTTGGCATATTTAGGGGCGCGTCCTTTTGATTGACAGGTACCCGATCTCCGGCTTCAAGTCAGAAGAACATAGAACGACTGTGGCTTTTAGCCGGTTAACAACGTGACTTAGCTTTAGCCCGCTTACCTCCATTAGCTGGTTAGCTCCTGTTATCTCTGGGTTAGCTCGGTTAGCTCTTAGCTACAGAAAGCTCGGAGTTCGCTCGATGTCAATCATCCACCATGATGCTCGCAGCCCCCCTCTCAGCTCTACCTCTTTGCCCATATATGTATTTTTTGGGCGAGACAACATGCATGCCCCTGCCAAGATGGCGATGGTAGGAACCGCCCACTGAGCTTCAATACAGCTCTTCAGAAACCTACGGGTGACGTCACGGAGGCTATGTCCATCTTTTTCTGTACAGTCTATGAGCTCTATAGTGGCTAGCACTGTGGCCTCACAGCAGTAAGGTTGTTGGTTCGATCCTCGGCTGGGGCAAGGTTTGGTCAGTGGCCTTTCTGTGTGGAGTTTGCATGTTCTCCCCATGTATGCGTGGATTCTCTCTGGGTACTTCCTCCCACCATCCAAAGACATGCATGCAGGTTAACTGGTTACTCTAAATTGCCCCTAGGAGTGAGTGTGAGCGTTAGTGGTGTTTTCTCTGTGTGGCCCTGCAATAGACTGGCGAGCTGTCCAGGGTGCACCCTGCCTTTCGCCCTAAGACTGCTGGGATAGGCTCCAGCTCCCCCCGCGACCCTTCATCAGATTAAGTGGTTAGGATAATTAAGGAATGAACAAGTTAATATGGCTGTTTTATTTTCTTTTTGTACCAGGGGGCAAGGAGGCATAACAGAGGGATTTGTCAAGGGGGCCCTTTCAGTGGCCGCATCAGCTTACAAGGCCCTCTTCACTGGACCAAACTGTTCCATACAGGTGTGTTTTGTGTTATTAACTCCTAAAATGACTCTTATTGCTATTTTTATGGATCACGTCACACCTCTCATATGCAATAGCTTTCCTAGGATTTCTTATCTTTGCTTATCTCAGTGCATTTCTTCGGTCACCGCTTCTTTACCACTGTAAACTTGCCAACAGCAGGAAGACACAAGCCAGTACTGAACTTGGCTTCTGCATTGGGTTTCATTGTCTGATTCTGGACAAATCACTCAAAAAATCCATTATTGCAACACTTACAATGCCACTATATGTCATGATAGTGATAACTTTTGCGTCATCGTAAGGGTTGTTGATAAAAACAGCAGGAAAAACTTCAGCTGGAGGTTCTAAAGTTAGTCCAGCTTCAGTTTGATGAGCATTTATTTATAAAAATGTGAGCAAATTAGCTGTTAAACCAGATATTACGGCATTGTTGTTTAGTAGCATGAAGCTTATAAAACATACCTTCCAGTAGTGCTAATCTAAAGCTACAGCAGGGTTTAAAGTGTGCAGGATCTTCGATGTGGAGATTTTGCATCCAATCCAAAAAAGGGGCAATGGGGTGGGGTGGAGGGACTTGATTTCTACGCTATATGTTGGCGATTGTCATGTTTAGTTTGCAGCTTTGCTCTCAACCAACACTTTATGAACCAATCGGAAGGTAAGCAGACTTTGGAAAATGGTTGGTGGAGAGATGCAGATCCATAAAGATTTAGTATGTCAGCCACCTGCTGACCTGTTAGTTTCGCTCAATCTGAAGTCTGTCAAGCACCAAAATGGAGGAAAATTTTGAGAGTTGTCTGTGAATTCACATAGGTAAATAAACATATCTTTTATGCATCATAAAAGAATCCTGGGGAGGAAAGAATCCAAGTGTCCTTAAAAACAAAAAAAAGGTCACGCTCAGGAGGATTTTTAATCCCCTTTAGTGGTGGCACAGTGTTTATAAAAATAGTGGAATGATCCCGTTTCTAGTTGTTTCACCTGCTCATACTCATGTACTTGTAACTGTTCAGCCTTTTGGGAACAATTTCATTTTAGCTTCATGTTTTCACACTTAAAAACACTGCAGGCTTTAGAAATCAGGGATGGATGAAAGGAAAGCACACTATTTGTTACGTCTGTCACACATAAATGTTATCTATTTCCCATGTTTCACTTTGATCTCTTCCTGTTTTGTCCCTCTGCTCCAGCGAGGCATAGATCCAGCCGCCAGACAAGACCCTTCCATGATGGCCATGCTAATGGAGATGGGCTTCAAAGACCAGCGGCTCAACCAGCAGCTACTGAGAAAGCATGGCTACAGTCTGCTGCATACAGTCAATGAGTTGGTGCAGATGGCCGAAGACGGCCAGAACGATGCTGTAGATGCGCTTCACTGAGGGAGACGGAGGCAGAAAGACGGTGACTTTAAGTGATTAAGATTCATATTCCCGAGTTGATTAAACTTTGAAGCTTAATATAAAGAGAATAGTTAGAGTTTGACCTGCAAAACCCCTTTTTCCAGTTCTTTGGGTTCATTTTGATTTGTTAAAGGATAGATGGTTAAGTGGGATCAACATAACTATCGCCAAATATGAAGCTTGATTGGTAGAAATGAATGGCCACTGATGAAAGGCATCTCTTGCCTTTGCCTTTAATTTAGCATTAGCATTTATCATTCTGATAAAAATTAAAACTATATACATGTAAATTATTATGGATGGTGGTTAACTTCTACCTTGCCTTGTTTACTTTGGCTATAGAGCTTTATGTTAGTCACAAGAAGCAGGAGCTGTAGTATTGGCAGGAAAAGTGCATCCAGCTCTTCATCTCTGTGTTTGTCTGGCCGTTGTAGCTGTTTCCTCAGTGCTAAAGAAAAAATTATTGTTCTTGACAGGTCTTGGCTTGATTTTAGAGCTGGTTGAATGTCCTAAAAAAGAAAGAGAAGCCAGCTCTTGTGTACAGTGGTGTGGTTGAATCTAAATGGATATCCCGGGGTGTAAGGATGAGATGCAGTAATAAGATATTTAAGACTTTCTTGGTTATTGTAGTGAAATCTGCCTAACAATGCAATCTATTTCTGTATCAGAGTACTCTTATTTTAGACGTTGACATGTGGAATGTATACTAAACTGTCCGAACGGATCACTGTTCAGACTCTGATGTTTTCTACAGCTTTTTAGGAGGCATGACGGGTAGAGGCTTTAGAAATGAGTCATGTCCTTTTGTGATCTTAGCACAGTGACAGTGGAAAAAGGTCGCCCTTTGCATCCTCTTATCAACCCTGCTTGCCTACATTTTCACAAGTCCACATTCCAACACCAAGTAAACCCCAGCAGTTATCATTAAAAACCAATAAAATCCAAGATGTCTCCAACAACACATTCCTTAGACTCATCGTGGAACCAAGTATATTTTATTTGATTGCATTACCTTTATGAGAGATGATTATCGGTTTACTGAAACATACGTGTCATGTTAATTGACATTGTGTTGTGTGTCTGGATTTAAGTTCATGTGTATAAATTTGTGTGTGATTTCAGGTTTTCAGAACCATAATTTTCTTACTTTTATGATTGTTCATGGTTTAAAGAAACATGCTCTACAGAATAATTCTGAATATATCTACATTGCTTGTCAAATTATTCTTCTGCACAGAGTGTATACTTTAAAACCCCTTTCTGTCAACCCGCCAATAAACTGTTTGCACATCTCCTTTTTGCCTCTTTAACCTTCTTCTGTTAATGTGGGTGAAACTGCACGACACACACTAGGTTGCTTATAGATTCTGTGCTAGATTAACTATATAATGTCCTACTGAGGTCAAAGTGTGCTGGTAATGACACTTTTCAGTCAAAAGATGTAGTGCCTTAAAGCTGGATTTTAAAGGCAGACTTCAGGGCCCCAGTTGGGCCTCCCTAGCACTAACTTATTTTTCATTTTATGATTTATCTTTGAAATAACTTGTTCTGCTGTAAAAGATGACTTTTCTCAAATGTCTGGTGTTAAAATCTCATATGGAAGGTATTAGTTTTTCTTTGTGGAGCACCACTGTCACTAAGGGATAAGTTTTACATGAGGAAATTTGCTGTATGACAAGGTGTTCAGACAGAAAGAATTGATAACACTTATGTCTACATGTTGATGCCACAGCTACTACAGTGTTATGTAACAAAAACAATGGAGAGAAATTAGCAAATGTAAAAACCTATTTTATATTTCTATTTCAGTCGAGCAGAAGATCTGATTTAAGCACAAAAAGCTCCATTGGTTAGTGGCCTAAATTATGACTTTTAAATCACTGTTACATAAGGTGGGCAGACTGTTTAGCTTAGCACAATGTTAAAAATGGAGAAACAGGCTACACTTACATTTAGGCTCATAGTTAATATGAATATAGTTATATTATGGTTTTAAGTATGTTAGAAAATTACATATGTCGCTTGACAAGGTTTAAACTGGTATATCTAAATTACTCGTTTATTTGATTTTCTTTTTTATTTTTTTTAATTTTTATAAATTTGGCTAGTTAAATGTAGCCTGTTAGCTTAGTTAGTACAAACATTTGGAAAGAGGGAACCTGGTTACATAAGACCAATATTAATTAAATTACAGAATTTTACATTCAATTTAGTATCAGATTATCAATTTACCCTTTAGATTTGAGTGTAAAGAATTTTTTTAAAAATTGTGTTATGGTCAATAAAATTATAGTTTAGCTGGCTTTAGATTTATAATTGTATTTCAATATTGGCAAATATTTCTTATGCACAACATAATTGCAAAGCAAAGTTTGAAAAGAATAAAATATATATTCTCAAGGGTTTCAGTACGTTAAGAAAAAGCAGTTAACACTGCTTCAGACCGGACCACCTGCAAAACCATCTTAGCCAAATTATATGATTATGGCTGGGAAAAAAAAGTGCATTATATATTTTTACTTTAAAAATATTATTTATTACCGTATTTATAATGGTTAATTTATCAATTCATAAAGCAAATGACTTTAAATGAATGATTAATTGGCGGGCCTTTTTGGTACTTAGCAGTGGATTTTAGCTAGCTGTACAACTTTATTAGCTTTTAACATAGGCTGAATTGTACATTTACAGTCTTTCCTTAGGATTAAAAAAAGAGTTTATAAGATAAGAACATTTACATCTGAAAGGAGACTTTTCTTTTATTGTCTGTGTCTTTAAAGAAACCTTCAATAACTGCTTAAATCCGTGTCAACAGAAATTTCTTTTCTCCCTTCACGATTCCAACCGCTAGGGGGCAGTAAACAAACCTCAAGGAAGGTTTTACTTCTATTTCCTCTTATTTCAATTTTCTCTGACCTACATTTAAGATTATTAAAGTTTTAAAAGAAATTACACATTTCTTGTATTTACACAACATATGTTTGGGTCTGTTCTAGTTTAATTAATTTTCATGCTTTTTGATACATAAAGAAGACAAGTTGGTGAAAAACAGCCCATGTGATCGGCTGTTGTGAAAGGCGACCGTCACCTAAAAAGAGAAGGAAGTCTTCCTCCCATCGCATTACAGGAGATATGACGCAGCAAACACTGTTTCAATGTACTGTTTTTAAAATTAAATAAAAAAAGAAGCCATTTTATATGTTCGTTTTGGATCATTTTTGGAGTTTAAGCTGAAGTGGAGCTGTGAAGGTAAGTGTGCAGGAAAGAAAACGCAACGCCTGTCTGCATTCAGGCTGCTGGGGTTCACTGCTCTGAAACGTAAAGGGAATATAATGAAATGAAAGCCTTTAAAACATTTTGTAGGTATAGAAACTTTATGGGTGGTCGTTTCTCTTGAAAATGAAACTTGGAGTAAGTTTTATATACAAACTTAAAATAAAAAAACATGTCATAGTAAATTCAGAAACAAAAACTTAATTTTTCTACCCATTATGTGACAACAATGGCCATTGTTTTGTCCTTAACTTTAAATGTAACTTAAACATATTCATTTTCTTTATGTAGAAGGTTTAGCAGTATTAATTTCAGCATAATAACCAGCTTATAACTTGATAGAAAATTAAACAACCTGTGGCTGTACAACCAAACAAACTAAACCAGTTAATCTTCCTTGTAACATGCTGTCCAAATCAGCTCCTGTCTCTTTAAGCTGAATGGTTGCAAGAAAGCGATCAAAACAAATTTACTTCCAATGCTTTGTGTGTGTGTGTGTGTGTGTGTGTTTTTTTTTTTTTTCAAATAAGTAATGAGTTCATATTGACGCTTTTAGATTTCCCATCATCTTTGGTTTGCATTAATCAGGCTTGTTGTTCTGTGGACGTCATTGCAAACTCAGTAATAAGCCTACTCATGTTTGTTTTATCCAGCACAGTAGTAGATAAGAGAAATAGTCTGATAATATAAGGACATGATCTTGTGTTGTTTCTACTACACTGTGGACTCTGCTCACATCCTATCACATGCTGCAAGAATGAACTTTCATTGGTCTGTAAAAGATTTGTGAGGAAACCTGGTGTAATTCATGTCAAGAGACGGATCTGATGCAGCTGTTGTGCTGTCTTTGAGCCAGACGTTTGTCTTACAGGAAAGTGACACGATGAGTAAGGAGCACTGCGACAGCAGTGCCGCGATGGATCCTGACCTCATAAGTAAGATGGAGAAGTTTAAGACGCTGAAGCAGTTTCCACCGTATGGAAGCATTAATGGAAACTCTTCAGGGGACACCTGCCCGACGTGTCGAGGCACTGGACGAATTCCCAGAGGTTAGTTTAACGCCCCCAAAAGACATGTGTTATTCATTTATTTTTCTTTGTTTTGATTGGGACTGAAGATACTGCATTCCTCACGCTTCATGTTTCATTTCTGATTTAGGGGAAGTGAGTCATTCTAAATGTTTGAGATGTTTTTGCGTGACTTTCACATAATTTTTGGGGCTTTTCTTCCTATCTTTTTGCTATTTTTCAGGCCATGAAGACCAGTTAGTTGCTGTGATCCCGTGCAATGATGTTAGGTTGAAACCCAGACACACGTAAGTAACCCGAGTATACCTGTGTGTCCGCATGTGTGTGTGTGTGTGTGTTATAGTTTTGCTGCTGTTTTTTAACATGAGCAATGCTCCATTCCTGCTTTGTGTTTCAGGAAGATGTACGTGTTCATCTCCATGGTTCTGTGTCTCTTGGTTTGCTGCCTGATTCTGTTTTTTTTATTCCCTCGGAGTGTCACCCTCACGCCGGTGTCGGTCCTGTCAGTCATGGTCTACTTCACCCCAGACACCGTTGAAATGGATGTCACAGTAAGTAACAGCAGTTTTAGCTGCTGTTGGAGCTTTAGCTTATCTCTGCTGTGGAATGCAGAGACATCAATCTGAACAGAGATCTGCTTTGTGGTGGCATGAAACTCCTAAAAGTTTCATTCTACAAAGCATTTTACATTTGTTTTTTGCCTCGTAATGCTCCAGTCTTACAATTTGGAAGTGGATGACTGGTTTAGACTGTATATGAAAGATGGAACGACTCTTCGTGATGTCTACCGTAGGTTTTTGATGAGCTGAATTGAAGCTCATTGGGTCGTTCTCATCGTTGCCATCTTGGCATTGTCATAGGTAGGGCTGGGTAATATGGCCGAAAAATAAAATCTCCGATTTTTTTTAAACCAAATCCGATTTCCGATTTTAATTGATTTTCCCCCATACTGTAAAGAAAAAAAAAAAAAATTAGAAGTGTCAAAAATAATTCTTTTTCAAATATGCTTTATTGCAGTAAGTCTAGGAGTTTACCTGAATTTAAAGTGCAACTAAACAAGCTGTTAAACAAGATTGTAAAAAGAGATGGCAGGCGCTGCCACTGTAAACTTTATAAGAAACAACACGTTTGCACTTTCCACTGAGATAGTTTTTAACTTTTGATCATACATTTAAGAATAGGCCTCATTTCACTTGTGTAACTTTATTCTAAAATAAAAAAAATAAATAAATAAAAGTGCCTCCTCTTGAAAGAAAACTAGTGATTCCGTTTAGAGTATTTTGACATTAAATAACCAAAACAATTTCCCACATTGACAATGAGGTAATAAAAATGCATGTTTCTTTACACTTAACATGTTTTGACAATAAAGTACGGAAGCCCAAAAGGTGATGGCGGGTTTTAATAAAAATAAAATCTTCATAAACAGCAAATTCGAAATTAATCGATTAAATCGATTAATCGCCCAGTCCTAGTTATGGGTGCTGTGTTTCCTGGGAAATACAAATACAAAAATGGGCAAAGAGGTGGAGCTAAGAGGGGGACTGTCAACGTTGGGGTGGATGATTGACATCTATCAATCTCTTAACCTGCTGGTAGCTAAGAGCTAACGGCGCTAACCAGCTTAACCAACTTAAGCTAAGTCACGCTGTTAGCAGGCTAAAAATGATGGTTGTGCTTCACTCTGCATTCTTGCAACTTTATATTGGTTACCTGTCAATCACATTGACACGCCCCTGTTTATTAGGACTGTGATGATATGCTTTCATCCTGATTCAATACTATTACAATTTTTTGCTTTATTTGATTTAAATTGCGATTTTCACGATTCTTCAATATTGCTAATTTTGTAGACAAAAAACTAAAACAAAAAATGTAGAAAACTTTTTTTGCTAGTCATTTTTCTTAATTTCAATTAGGGAAAAAATATGTAGTAGCCAGACCAACACTCTGCTGTTATAATACCCAAGAGAAAAAGTCAAAAGTTTAATAAAAGCAATAAAAATTAATTTTATAAGGGATTATTTGTATATATTTGAAGGAAAAAAAAGTTTTGTGAAGTAAAAAATCCCAATATTAAATTTTTTTTTAACAATATTTCCCCACCCTTTCTAATTATGGTGAATTTCAAGATAAAATTGGTTATAAATGAATGCGTAAAAAAAAAATTCACTCTCACCTCAGTTGTCATCTATCAAATATAAAAAAAATTTGGACCAGAGTGTAAACTATATTTCTGCTGTAAACATGTTTATTTCTGCTGTGAAGTTGGTCTTTTTAACATGTCTATGGGGATTTGCTGTTTTGGAGCCCCTAGTGGATGAAGGGAGAACTGTAATTTCGGTCATTTTCAGCTTAATTTTTAACCACCGGAGGTTGCCACTTGGTTGAAACATAGACGAAAAAGTATCCTTCTCTCGTCTTTTATAGGACAGAAAGATAACATAACGGAGCTCATGGGGACATCCTCTTTTGTCTCAATATCAAAACGTTTATGTATAGATAAAACATTTTGTTTAAAGAGGACCAAACAGCACTAGTGTGGCCACGTTACAGAGGCAGCCCACTTCACGAGAGATTTCATAGGGAGCGTCTACAAGTGTCCATCGAAGGTTCCAGCAATTTTTGTTCTGAACCTTAGTAAAAGTTCCCGAGGACAAGATGGAAAGTAATTTAATGCTCCACCAGCATTCGCTAACCTTTAGCAAACCTTCCCCAAACTTTGGTGTTGCTTACCAGCCTTTCTCTTTGCCGCGTTCCACCACATTTCCCAGTGTATTTAGCACTGAACTAAACTAAGCTAGGCTAGCATTTCCTAGCCTAGTTTTAAGCCTAGCTTAATTTAATGTATTTTGGCTGGAATTACCTTGTTTCATATGTAGAATGCTAATCTTAGCATGGCTGCTAAACAGTTTTGCATGTCAACGTTGTTTCTTAAAACGAATCACATTAAAGCGCATGTTAAGACAAGACAAGTTGATTTAAATGGCACATTTTATATACAATTTGGTGTTTTTAGTACTTTACAAAAAACATGAACACAAATAAAACCAGACTTTGCTCCTAGTTTGGCTAGTTGCTTGATTTTAAAGATGCAGGGCCTTAAAGTCAGACACATTCCTTGTATGTCTTTAAAATTTCCTGGTTTGTGGTTTGTTACTATTATTTAGTTTCTTTATAGGTTTCTGTTTTTTTCTATTTCTTAGGGTTTTGGTTCAGGTTTAGTACAAGTGTTGCTCCCATGTGCTCCACAGTTTTTACTCCCTACGACCCTGCCCACACCTGGTCCTCTGCTATTTACCACACCTGCCCCTTGTTTGGCATTAGTCCCTCTGCATATATTCTGCCCTTTCCCTTTGTTCTTTGCCTCATTGCGGTTGTGTTTGCCATGGTTGTCATGCTTTTTTATAGTTGCTCAGTTTTGAGTTCTGTGTGGTGTTGGTGATATGAAGCTTTTTGGCCAGTTTGTTCACAAAAGGGTTAATTTCTCAAGGTTTCATGTGCACACAAACCCCTGTAGTAGTGGTTTTTTTTAATTCACTGATATTGGTACTGAAATATAGTACTGAGTTTGATATTAATAAGCAAGGGTACTTGGCAATGGCATTTTGGTGTCTGGAAAGTCACAAAAAGGACCAGCCACCTTTACTTATTTTCAGCAGGCACTGCATTGGACAGCCCCTCCCCTACAGCAGCAACCTGGTGGACCCATTGTTGCCAGTTTAATGACTTTGTCACAATATTTTCCAAGTTTTCAGACCCCTCTAGTGACTCCTTTTTAAATAAAGATCTAGTTACTTTTTTGGTATTATTAGAGATTGACATAAACGCACAATCGTTTACTCTTCTCAATGGCTACGGTTACATGATTTTTTTAATTCAGAATTAATAATTCGGTATTAAATAATTCGGAATTAATGTATTCTCCTACGAGTTTACATGAAGATAATTCTGAATAAAGGTTTATATGAAACACGTCCTTACTTAATTCCTCTTAAGAATGGCGGGTTGGGATTGGACAGAGGGTGCACGCGACGTATACCAGAAATAAACAAAGTTGGCTCCCTGCTTCTCGTCTTTTCAGTTGTAACTTGTAAAAACTACATATTAAGTAACAGTTTCACCGCTACTTTTATTATAGTTTTGAAGTAGCAGCTCAACACGAGCATACTACTTCACTTTTTGCAGCAACTGAGAAGGAGAAGAAAGATAGACCACCGAACATGGGAGGTAAAACAAGGTGCGTCATCGGGACAGGACAAGGTAACGAGCATGCTCAGAACGCCCGGAATTAACTTAGAGCGGAATGAAGGTTTACATGACGGGAATGAAATAGCTCGGAATTAAAATGCGAATCAACCAGCCACTTACATCGGAATTAAGTTTAATTCCGAGTAGAAATTCGCATTAGGAATGAAGTGTTCACATGGTCGTTTTTCATCAGTTTAAGGGCTTGCTGTTATTGGAGACTTTTGGAGACCAACGTGAAAGCAGGTATCTCTTATTTATTTTCAATAATCAGCATCGCTGTACATTACCCTCCCGCATGCAAAAGCAGTTAGAAGAGGCTTTGCCCTTGTACACAACAGTCCCAGCTCCCAGATGATCAGGAACCAGACCAGAAAGCTGCTCGTGATCCTGTCCGGGCTTACCGCCAGATATTAATGTCTACTAATGAAGAGTGCAAACAAAAACATAAAAAAAATGATAACTTCTGTAGTATGTTTTAGAAACCAAACTAAACTTTATTAAACTGAAAGAAAAAGAAACAGAAAATGTTAACCAGAAAGTTTTACACATATTCAGGGTTTCAAAACATCAGTGTTGCCTCCCACAACATTATTCCTCTCCATGGCATCTTTCGGTAAATCTATGTATGATTTTACAAATTAGGCAGTGGTTATAGCCATTGTTGTAGCAGAAATCCCCCGTCCTGCCAGCATGTCTGTTTTGGACATAGACTGTATACAAAAGACAGACGGAGCCTCCGTGACGTCACCTGTAGGTTTCTGATGAGCTGAATAGAAGTTCGCTAAGCGGTTCCTACCATCGCCATCGTGGTAGCGTCATGCGTGTAGTCTGGCAAAATACGAAACTGGACAAAGAGGTGGAGCTTAGAGGAGGGCTGTGAGTGTGGGGGTGGATGATTGACATCTGACTTGCCTTTAGCTAAGAGCTAACAGGAACTAAACAGCTAACGAAGGTAGACTGGATAACGTTAAATCACACAGTTGTGCTATTCTCTTCTTTCCTACAGCGGGATATTGGATACCTGCCAATCAAAAGGACACGTTCCTAATTATGCCGAATTTTAAGATGAAATTGCCGCCCCCCCTCCCCCACAGTTGTCATGATGTTAAACCTGACCTATTACACATAAAATGTATTTTGTACCATGCAGTAAACATGTTTATTTCTGCTGTGAGGTTCATCTTTTTAACATGGGAGTTTACGGGGGATATGCTCTGTTTTGGAGCCCCTAGGGGATGAATGGGGAACTGCAAGTTTTGCCACTTTCACATAGGCTTCACTTGTAGCCACCAGATTGTTTATTGTTTATTTGAGTTTGCACTTTAAAAGTAACAGTAGAAAATTCATAGGGGAAAAAAGAAAGAGGAAAGGTTCAAATGATAGACAATATGCGTCAAATAATAATATAAATTACAGTGCTGGGGAGGGTGGAAACCCTATAAGGACTTATCGAGAACCTCACCATAATCTAAATACAAAAATGAATTAATAAATAATTAAACCAGATAAAAGAAATACATACAACGAAGCATTGAAAAAAACAACCACAAAACAAACAAGCATTAAATTAAAAAATATTACAAATAAAATAAATATAACAGTAGAGCACAATTTATGTTTTTCAAATTCTTTTTGTACACTGAAAAAAAAGGTGATATGTCTAACAAAGTGATGTTAGATGTTGCTGCTTTGTTTTGGCTCATCATTCAGGACCCACAGAAACGGCACAGTCACGAAACACGTCTTTTTACGTCTTTGGCAACAAATGTTTGGATTAAAAAAGATGCCTTTGGCATGATAAGTTAATCACTACATCTAGTTTAAAAAAAATGATCTTAACTAGTTTATTTGTTCTATTGTTAACTTCATCTGCTCTCAAGTATTGTGAAGAAAAGGACATTGACTGGTTGTTGAAGTTTTTCTTTTTTTTTTTTTTTAGCTTTGTGTAATTTACCATACCATATTTATTTCTAAAGCACTTTAAAAACAAACAGCTGACCAAAGTGCTGCACAGAAATAGCAAGTGAACAAAAACAGCTTAAGAAAATAAAATAACAATAAAATGGTAAAGTAAGAGATACATGAAAAAGAACAGTTAAAAATAAAAAGCAAGGACACAGATGACAACTCAGTCTTGCTAAAATGCCAAAGAATACATTTACACAACAATGCTAATACAGCTTTTAAAATGATATCATTTTTCGATGTTTGTCTTGTAGTTATTAAAGGGGAAATTGAATGCACCTTAAACCCAATCTGAAACAGTTCTCTGATGTATTAATTAAAATTTGGAGTCCTGCTTTTGGCAACGTCATCTATAGTTTGAGTGCAGCTGCTTCTCTCTCACCCCCTGACGGCACTGATCAGGTGATGCTTTGTTCCAGGCAGATTCTTTTTCCTCTGATTCTGGGAGTTTATGTAGAGAAGCCTCTTCCATCCGGCTGGCTGCAGCTCCTACTGCTTCCTGTCGGGCTGAAGACGGCGGGGCGAGCAGACCCCACACAGACATGTTGAGGACCAGCAGTGGGAAGAACCTAATAGTTTATGACATCATAAAAATGGAGAATTTCAAACGAGCTGTTGAGACGCTTCATTTCAAAGTCTCTTAACATCTAATTCGTCCTGTGCTTGTTTCTTTTTGTCTGTTTGTGACTTAAAACGCCACACAAGACAATTGTAGGCACTTAGAAAAGTGACTTTTGTTTGAAATTTCCCCTTTAATACATTTGTTTTGTCTTGTTAGTGTTGTTGTTTTTGTGATGTTCTGGCTTTGGTTTAGAAATCAAACCTGAAGGTGACCGTGCAGCTGATGTTCGGGGACGTTATTTAAGCAAAGACATTTGGGGGGGGGGTTCTGTTTTCGGTTGTATCTTATTTAGCAGCACTTTCTGATTTAAAGTAAAGTCTTTTAAAGTTCAGCCGCCTTCCTTCCCTTCTCATGGTTCAGGATTTTGGTCCTCATCCACGGTTCATGGTTCCTCATCTCCTTGTAAATGGATTGCAACAGGCTGTGCAAACATGGCCAGACACTGATTGGTTTGCATTTGGTTACACATGCTTCATGTTTGACCTCCTTACCGCTCCATTTGGGTGCCGATGGGACACATTTTAATACTCTAAATACATAAATGTTCTCATTTTATAGTTGATTAAAGGATATTGTAAAAATCGAATCATTACATTACTTTAAATATTTAAGTCTGTGTTCTTTCCACTGCTGTACACAGGCCATATTTTTTATTGTATGGGTCAGAATTATGCACAAAAGATGTCAGAGTTGCATCACATGACAGGCTGCTGCCAGTCGCCACCATTATACGATGGTCAAAGTACCACAAGGCTGTTTAATGATGGAAAAGTGTCGCTTGTGCTGACATGCTGCATTTCTTTTTATTTTTTTAGAATCTCATCAACATCACCAACGAAAACTTTGTCCCAGTTCAGATTGTCGACTTCACCATGCAGGGTATCGTTGCTGAAACGGTTGTGGGGAAGACTAAGCTCTCCAACATGACGGCCATCCAGCCCCGATCGCAGAAAACAGTGAGTCCCCCCCCCCTCCAGGACCGATAAAACGGATCAAAGTCACGTCTGATACCGTGCTTTTCTCACCTCCATTGTTCTCTGCAGAACACGGTCCAAATCAGCCTCTCCATCTCTGAGAGCGGATTAAAGTAAGAAATAAGCTTTATTTTACAGACATGCGTGGAGTAAAAATCAAACGTGCGTCTGTTAACAGATGTTCACCTCTTTCAGCTCCTACTGCAAGTCGACAACGATCAAGATTCACACGTTGTTTCTGCAGCTGCAGTAAGTGATGTTCGCAGCAATGCAAACCACAACCACCACCAAGCTTTACATTTTCCTCTTTACATCTGTAAATCCCCTCCTCACAGAACATAAAGAAAGCCATGTTTTGTTTATAGAATTCACTCCAACTGGAGATTCAGCCTGTTAAAATACACATTCATGCTTTTCAACAACTTCTTCTTTTTATTTTAACATCAGTTGTGGTTTCCTTTGCAGACCTGCTCACATCAGCTCAACATGCAAGAAGTTGCTGATAAATTACATTCATTCATTCATTCATTCATTATCCTGACTGCTTAGTCTGTTGAAGGGAAGATGGAGCCTATCCAGAGGCAGGGTACAACCCGGACAGCTCGCCAGTCCATCTCAGGATAAATGACATTTTTAGAGGCATTTCAGAAGAAAACATCTTGTCCTAAACTGTCCGGCCTTCCATGCAGTCAGCTGGAAGTGGCCATGAATTTAGTTGTTTCAGGTTGCAAAGTAAAACCTCCTTCTGAAGGAGTAGTTCTGGTTTTTCTTCATCCTGAGCTACTGGTTTTAAAGTAAGCCACTAGTCTAGCTCGAGTTACCTGATTAGTGTTTGGTGTCACGTTTGCATGCAGCAGCTATGTTTCAGTTGACAAGTGCATTTTTTCTAAACATTAGAAAACCAAAACAAGGAAGTAGAGGACGGTAAAATGTTCTGGAGGCAACCACACATTCTCTGTTGCAACACAGCCACTCGATTCGTCTAAAACCACTGATCTGTGCATGTTTTCCTTCTTCCACAGAATGACGATGAATATTTCTTATCTGTCTCACACGGAGCAGCTGTCTCTCGACACCTTTGAGTACATCGACTGCGGCACCAATTCAACCATCCCGCATCCTGTGAGATGATGACATTTTAACTTAACCCACCAACGTTGGAGCCCGTCTTCATCCCCCTAATATGTAAATAACAAACACTGTTTTAATGCATCAGATTTTAATCAATCACTACAATAAATGAAGAGTATTGATGTTTCACATGTACTTACTGTACAGTACTCTGCAAAAGTCTCGGTCCACCTCTAATTTCTTTGTATTTTGCATTCGAGGACCAGACTCTGTTTTAGGCGTTTAAAATGATCTTGAGCGACAAATTCTCCAGGTTTTCTGAAGGTCTCTGAAATTGTCCCTGTTACCGACCATTTTCAGTCGAGTCTGTCTTAATTTTTGGTTGTTAAACCACTAAAAAGTTACAAATAAATTATATAAACCAAAGAAAAAGGCCCCTAACTGAAGAGGTTTTCCAGGATCGTGTCAACACATGTCAGCCTGAGACGAAGACATGGCGCTGTGTTTCATTTGTTTAGTTGCATCGATGAAAAGTACCGAAGATAAGTTTCACAGGCATTCAATTATTTTTTGTTTTAATTTGTGTGTGTGTGTGTGTGTGTCTGTGTGTGTGTGTGTGTATCACCAGTTTTATTCTAAATGGACGATTAGTTGGAAACTAAAATGTAAAACATTTGGAGAAGTTGGACAAAAGAAATGAGATTGACAGTATCTGAAAGTCCTTCAGAAGACAGAAGGTAGGGGTGGGAAATTGAATCGAAAAAATTCAAATATTGGGATTTTTTTGCATCACAATATTAAAATGTTTTTTTTTTTTCAAATAAGTACAAAAAAATCTATTGTAAAATTTGTCTTTTTTTTTTGTTTTTGTTGATATTTTTACTTGTCTTCTTGGGCATTATGGCAGCAGAATGACGGTCTAGCTACTGTGTTGCTTTTTTCTAATTGAAATCAAGAAAAATGACAAAAAGTTTTGTACATTTTTTTTGTTTGTTTTTAAGTCTACAAAAATCAGCAATATCAAAGAATCGTGAGATTCGTAATAAATGGTAAATATCCCTAAAAAAAAAATATTTCTTCTATTACATTTTGTTGAAGGGATATATAAAGACCTCATATTCAAAAATGGAACTTTTCTGACCATTACTTCAAGGGTCTGAAAGGGTTAAAAGCAGCCAACATGAAAAAGTCCTTGTGGGAACCTGGAGAACTCCTTGAACCGCCTGGAATAAAGAAAGCTGGTGATGAAGCTGCTCAGACCAAATATTGACTTTAATGGTAGTTTAAGGTGTAAAAAATCAGTTTTTTGCTGGATATACTGCATATTTTCTGTTGGCACATCTAAAACGTTGCACTTGTTTCTTTTGCTTGTTAGTTTGTTTTTAGAAGGGACTTTTGCACAGTTCAGCAGCTCCCACCAAAGATGTTTTCGATCCTTTCTCCACTTGTAAATATATATTATGAACTACAAGCTCTTACATTTTGTGGCCTTTTTTAATTTGAAATCTTTGTGTAATAGAGTTGACCTCTGATAATCTTGTTATTTGCACTTTATTAAAAATACTACAGCTGAAACTATTGTTGTTTATGCAGTTGTTATTTAACAAATAACTCCCACTGTTTCTTTTTTCTTGTAATTTTATTTTTTGTTGTAACACCACACAGAGAAATGGTGTTTTAAGTGTCGTTTCCAGAAGTGCGTGATGAGATGACTGCTGTTTATTCACATATGATTCATATTACACAAGTTATTTTAGTTTTATTTGTTTGGGGGAGCATGTGAAAGGAAAATAGAATAGTTACTGATCATGTAGTCTTCTAAAAATGTTCCAGGTGTTTTTAATAGAGGAACTAAATGAGCGTTATACATTGATCCCCAAAGAAAAAGAGGCACCTTATCCCTGCAAAACAGAAGGGTAGCAAAGGTCAAGGCGAGGGACTGGCACTTGATTTTAAAAGAATATCAAGTCGCTAAATATTTAAAAGAAGTACACGGTACTTGGACTTGTATGTAAACATGGAGTTATGTACATGAAACACACTGTATGTAAAATAAATCATCGAGGAAAAAAGGATTACAAACTATTCCTGCACATTTTCCCATTCATTTTAACATCCACAAGGTGGCGCCAACATGACAAAAAAGTTTCCCAGTGGTAAAAGAAACAAATAATTCTATAAGTATTAAGCAGAAATGATCACTTAATGTTTTTAATCTATTGTAATGGTTGCTCACCTTTGTATTCAGGTGAGCTGATTACATCTGGCCCTCCGCCGGTGTTGGTGCCCATAAGCAGCTGCTGTGAGTAGGGCAGGATAAACTGATTTCTTGTTTGCACTCAGTGCTGGAAACAGGGGGACACTTGTGAAAGCTTGCTGTTTAATGCTCTGAAACGCTGGCTGGACTGGTAGGTCGCCCTGGCTTTTGACTTTACCTACTGCAGGTGGCTATGTTTCTTAAAATCTACATGGTGATGGGTAATGGCAGTCCATTCTGACGCCCCTCTGACACACTGCTGCCCTGTGTCATTCCACAGATCCACATGCTGCT
>NC_136630.1:6488347-6554620 GCF_933228915.1 Telmatherina bonti
TGGTAGTAGTGGTGGTGGTGGTGGTGCTGGTGGTGTTGGTGGTAGTGGTAGTGGTGGTAGTGGTGGTGTTGGTGGTGTTGGTAGTGGTGGTGTTGGTGGTAGTGGGGGTGGTGGTGGTAGTGGTGGTGTTGGTGGTGGTGGTAGTGGTGGTGTTGGTGGTAGTGGGGGTGGTGGTGTTGGTGGTGTTGGTAGTGGTGGTGTTGGTGGTGGTGGTGGTGTTGGTGGTAGTGGGGGTGGTGGTGTTGGTGGTGTTGGTAGTGGTGGTGTTGGTGGTGGTGGTGGTGTTGGTGGTAGTGGGGGTGGTGGTGTTGGTGGTGTTGGTAGTGGTGGTGTTGGTGGTGGTGGGGGTGGTGGACAGGCCATTCAGGTTGCGGCATCTCCTTGTGACTGCTGTGTGCACGCAATCCTCACCACTTGGTTCAGTGACACGAGTGACTTTCGTCACGTTGCAACAACGTGACGAAAAACACTTCTTTTTGTAGTGTTTTTATCCCTGAGACACGTCTTACTGCAGCCTGTTCCATCACCAACAAGCCAAACTGCCCTGATTTTAGTTCTTCTATTTTATTTCTTTTAAATAATTTTTTTAAGTGGAACTTACCTGGTATGTGAACTTGTGAAGTTGATTTCCTTGGATCACTCCCAAGGTGGCGTTGTCATTCAGGCCTAATACCTCTCGCCACACTATCATTTTTTTTTTTTTTTTTACTTTAATAAGTTTTTAAGTGTTTTATAATTCTAAATGTAGTTGTTTAGGTATATGTGAATAATTTTGTTAATGCATAACTCTTCCAATCTCTGATTGAAATTTATATTATAATTTGATTACGCAATGTTTATTTTTTATTATTTTCTTTGTACATTTAGTTTTGTGTTGAAATAAAATTGATAACAAAATTATTGATAATAATAAATGTGCATCTATGTAACTGTCGCATGGTTTCTGCCAGTTCCTCTTTACTTTGCAGGGATAAATTCATCTTTCAATGGGTGATTTGTGTCTTCAGCATCCTATCCAAGCCAGAGAGCCTTGGGCAATAATCATCATCACCACCGTCATGTCTATTAATACCTTAGTAACATATTAAAAAGGTGTTGAAATATTAATTAGTATGAATAAATCCTCGTGATAAAATGAGTTTGTGTTCCAGTCAATACACAAGAACAAATTTGTCAACAGCTGTGTGTTTAAGTGAGAGAAAAGAGGACACATTCATTTCACCATGAATTACTCCACAGTTTGGGGGCCACCAGTGTAAAGACACATTCTAACTTACTGGAAACCAGCTAAAGGCAATTATGGAGAGGTCTGGAGTAAAGACACGAAAGTACAGACATGGACTACTGATCACTGGGCCAAAGGGGTGCATGGGGGTGTGTGGGCCACCTGTAGAATATAACTGTCCATGTTCTGTGAGATGAATTAGCTTAATGGATATAATGGGAATGATGCTTTATAAATACAAGACTCTCCTTGAGACTAGAGTACTGCTCTGTATTCTGAAAGTTGGTTGTTGCTGAATTACTTATAAAGGCTGAACTTTACAGGAAAAAAGGGACAACGATAAAAATAAAAAGTAAACTCAACAATAATACAATAAAAAAAACTGAACAGAAAAAAGCAGCAGCCTTATACCTGTGCAGAAACTTAGCGTAAGCCAAGCAGAAAACCATCAGGAGCACCCGAAAGAACACACACTAAGAAAAACATGAACAAAACCAGTCATGAAAAAACACAACCTCAGCTGCACTACCAATCAAAAGGTTTGGACACACTTTCCAAAAGAATAATAAAAAAGTGGGTAAAAACTTTTCACTGGTCCTTTACTGGGGATTAAAACCAACCATGACCCCTCCTTGGATCAGAAGCAGACAGAGAGGGGCCCAAAACCCCGGTAACCCACTGCAAGGAGGCCATGCACATACCTGCAAGACAGCCAAAGACCCCACATCCACTGAACTCAGGCCCCAGGCTTTGTTGTCATGGTCTGTGCCCCCGCCTGACCCCCTTCCCCATTGAAAATCATTTACTGGGTCGTAAAACAAACAAAATGATTTTAAAATATCCAATATATGTGATTAAAAGCCATTTTTGCATCCTAACAAAACCCTGAAATAATCCACTCTGAGTGATAATGATACAGCCAGGTGTGATCATGATGGCACCTGTTCCCAGCTTCATGGCTGCACTTCGCTGCTTCGCCTGCAGGGGGCGCGTGGTCGCCGTCCAGGTGGCCGTGACGTCACGCAGGCTGAAGGTGGTGTATGTGCGTGTGTCTCGAGCTTTTCCAGAAATCCTCAGAGCTGCTGCTGGAGGAGGAAATCCTGAGAGGAGCGGACCGCCGGGACAAACACATTTCCTCGTCAACTATGGCTGTTTTCATCGCCTGTGGCTGATTTCAGCGGATATCTAACAAGGTAGGAGCACTTTCACGCGCACTGAGGCGAGGGGCTCTTATTTCTCATTATCATTATAATTCCTGTTTATATATATATATATATATATATATATATATATATATATATATATATATATATATATATATATATATATATATATATATATATATAATGTCAGAAAACCTCACATAGATCAGCTCAGATCGGCATTTCCAGGCTGAGTCATTAGAGGAGCTCGAAGTTCTTTAATTCACTCATTTATCATCTAGTAACAATAAAAACGTTTCATAGAAACTAAACAGAGAGGTTTCACACCGGAGAAGGAGCTGAGATGGCTTTTAATTTCTGATTACACAGTAATAAAACCATGACAGTGCGTTTTGCCCCTGCAGTCAGTAACTAATGGATTACCTTCTAATTTATCAGCATTTCCAGGCTTTTGTAGTGTTGTCTTCATGCACACATTTCATGGCTGTAGTCTGTCCTAAAACAGCTGCTTGATGGATATCAGGATGTCAACAACAACCGGATTAGAGCTGCTGCAGCTGCAGACAGTAAGCAGAGGATACATACCGCATGTGCTGCATTGAAATCAATTGCCCTCCAGAGAAGCCTCACAGGTTTAAACCGTTTTAAGAGGATTAGACAGAGCAAATAACAGAACCTCAGACACCACATTTAAGGGCCGTTTGGCCTGAAGATGGTTATTATTCATGTAACTTAATGTAAATAGAATTAGAAGTGACTCCAGTTTGCATTAAGTAAAGTTTCAGGTGGTTGTTTTGCAGAAATGTGAGAAACCTCAGCAGGAATTCCACATTGTTAAGGCTTAAACATGCATCTGCTGTCATTGTCTGCTCTGCATTCCTCACTTGATGATCTGGAGAAGTCGTTATCATTTTATTGAATGTTAACCCAGTCTCTGCTTGTGTTTTGATAAGGTCTCCTGCCTCCTCTGATCCTGTTTGCCTCCGAGGACCCGGGAGCAAATGCCAATCTAACTGAGAGGATTAAGCCAGGAATCTGTCACCTCACCTGAGTGGGTGAGAATAGCTGGAACCATGGGGAACCAGCTGACCGAGATAGCTCCAAACACATCCTTCCTGCCAAGCTTCCAGAGCCTGCACGTGGTGGTGATCGGCCTCGATTCAGCTGGCAAGACGTCTCTGCTCTACCGGCTCAAGCTGAAGGAGTTTGTGAAAACAATCCCAACGAAGGGCTTCAATATGGAGAAGATAAAGGTGGCGGTGGGAGCATCCCGGGCCATAAACTTCCAGGTGTGGGATGTGGGTGGGCAGGAGAAGCTGCGGCCGCTTTGGAAATCGTACACCCGGCGGACGGACGGGATCGTGTTCGTGGTGGACTCCACTGAGCTGGAGCGGATGGAGGAGGCCAAAGTGGAGCTCCATAAGATCACCCGCACCTCTGAGAACCAGGGCGTTCCCGTGCTGATCCTGGCCAACAAGCAGGACGCGGACTCAGCCTTGTCCATCAGCGAGGTGGAGAAGCTGCTCTCCGTCCACGAACTGAGCATGTACACGTTGTACCACGTGCAGAGCTGCAGCGCTGTGGACGGTCAGGGTCTGCAGCCCGGCCTGGAGAAACTGTATGAGATGATCCTGAAGAGGAAGAAGATGGTGAAGCACAACCGGAACAGAAAGAGATGAACTCTTTGGCTCAGGCTGTGGACGTAACGAGATTTATCCGGTGATGGGACACTTCCGAGCTCAACGGGAGCGCGATTGGTGCCAACAATTCCGCACGGCCTTCCGGGTCGGCAGGAGTAGATTTGCTCATCACACTGAAGCAGTATGGACGTCTTTGTCGTGCAGCTGCCATTTGAAGGCTGAAATGATAGATTTATAGCAAACCCTGATAGCAGTTAGTCTTCACTAAGTGCTTTCCTACACTTTGATTTAAAGACAAGTAGAGCTAACATCCGAACGAACGCACGCATATCCACTTGGGAGGACTTTAGAGAAAAAACATGAAAAATATCCTTGTATTCCTTCACCGGTTTGCACAGATTCTGCTCCACCGAACGGCTGTTTTTTTGTTCCACAGTGTCCCCCCCCCCCCCCCCCCAAAAAATATTTATTCAGTGCATATGTGTTTATGCTGAAGGGGATTTTTTTTTTTTTTTTTTAATATTATTATTATTTTTGTAAGTGATCTGAAACTGTATCTAGTGGCGACGGAGCACCGGTGATATTTAGAAGAGCAGTTTAAAGCGCATTCCCGTCATCGCCACAGATGTTCAGCTTCAGTTGGTAAATTAGTGTTTATAAAATTGTACATTTTTGTAAATCTGGAGAATGAATAAATCTGAGCACTGTGCAGAAAATTCATTGCTATCTTTGTATCTTTTAGGTAATATTGAATGAATAAAGACCCCTGTTGCTTTTATGCTCAGAGCGAAGACATCTAGCAACTTCCCTTCATCCCAACATGGATGAACTGAATGACTTGTTGTGGAAAAATCCTCTTCATTGTTTCCAGGTTAATCTTTTGGTTCTCTGGCCTGTGACTCTGCTATTTTGGTTTCCCATCCATGCTCTGCTTTCAGGCCTCCAAACAGCAGAACAGGGAGAAGCTAATGAAACTTATTTCCCCTGGGAGTAAACAGAGGCCAGTGTAGGTGGAACAGAGAGGGGCTGCTGGACTGAAAACAGCTACAAACATGAAAAAAAATTACTTCTTGCCAATTTAAAAAGTGATAATGTTTAAAAAAAATAACAAAACCTGCAGGTTTACTGGGGTAAAAATCTACACTGGGTCTGAGAAAGACCATTTAAATGTCAAACCCCTGAATTATGGCTCTTCTTTCTATTCATAGCCATCAGGGAGGAGGGTGTCCTTCCCTTCCCCCCGCCTAAGACGGAACAATCCGTTTAGTTTGATTCCTACCTCCTGTTGTCTACCAACTGCTGACAGTGTAATTGCATCAATTAGTGGTTAGGTGGTTCAGATGTTGGGCTGAACCACCTTCAGGCCATGGTTACCCAACAGCAGATGCCCAGCTTGCTAAAGTCAAGGACCTAAACAGACACAGAGATCAGTTTAACTCTTTTTCTGGTTTCTGAAGATGTTTCTGTTCCAGTTCTGACTGGCTGGAAGCTTAAAATCTCTGCAAATGAGTCATAACTGAAAGATGAGACATGAGTCGTGCATTCAGAGGAGCTCCTCCAATGTTTTACGGCTCAACCCGAATGTAGTATTGCGTCAAAAAGTGTCAAAGTTATGTCAAAATTATGTCACATTTGGTTTGCTTTTTGCATCAGTGATCCTAAAAAGGCAAAAGGAATCTGAAAAATACAACCATTTACGTCCTGCAGTGTTACTGAGGTGGATTTTAGGGTTTTGAAGCTCCAGTGGGGCATTAGCGGCCGTTCTGAGATCACTGACCCAACAGACCATCATGTGGGTCGTTGGCATAAATGTGTTGTTCAGTTAATTGCTCTGATGTTGGGGCTGCATGAATTAAAGTGTGAACGGCGCTGAAACCAGCTGAGGGAAGCTTGAACTGCTGGCAGATGGGTGTTGCTTCAATCCACCACCTCTGTTAAATGATGGTAGTTTGATTTCGGTATCCAGCTCTGAGTCATCCCTCATTTCTTTGAGTCGCACCGGAACTCGGTGCAGGGATCTGTTGAAACATGCGGGAACATAAATGACTGAAAACAAGGTTTGTACAATTCCAATGAGTCTGAACGTCATCGTTTGGCGTCACCACAGCCTGTGTTCTCTTCCACACATTTCCTGCAATGTCTTCCAGTAGTTTCTGAGACAGTCTTCCGGCCTTCTCGAAGAACATTAAAAAGCTATTTATTGGATGTTGGATGTCTTGTTTCATTTTCTGTCAGTATGATCTCACGTTGCTTCAGTATTGTTGAGGTTCTGTAAAGGAACTGTCACTTTATCACACCTGTTGCCACTGATTTTCAGTCCAGTTCTTTTATAATGAAGCTTCAGCCAAAAGTAGATGGACCAATCGAAGGTTGAGATACACCTCTCAGGTTCTGTCAGTTCTTCGCTGAATTTGGTTTAAGTCCTTTACAACATCACTTTCAGATGCTGTAGATCTGGAATGGCCAAGTTCAGTTCTGGAGATCTACCATCCTGCCTTGTCTAACACACCTGAATCAAATGAATCTCGTTACCAGGCTTCTGCAGAGCCGGATGACATGCAGAAGAGGGAATTCAGCTATTTGAATCAAGTGTGTTGGAGAAGAGATGCATTTAAAAGCAGCAGGACAGAAGATCTTTGGGACCAGACTTTTTCACGTGACCATTCTGCGATAAGTCGTGTTTTCAGCAGAAGGTTTTTGAGAATCACCTGCTTGGTCCAGTGAACTGTTTTACGCCTGTCAAACAGTTATCTTTGGCATTTTTTACATTTCAGTGTAGAAAAAAGGACATGTTCAGTGTCTTTCTTGCAAGCAGCTCTTAAAAAAGTGCAAAGATGCAACTAAAAACAGTTTGTTTACGTTTAGGGACCGGACTGAGTTATGTGCCTTTTCACGCGTTAGGAAGTTACAGGTTTAGACTGAAAAGAGGAAAAACTGACCAAAGTCCAAAGGATAATATTGAAAAGCCATAAAAAAAACCATTGCTGAAGACCACCTTGAAATTTTACAGAAAGTCTGGCTCCTCGGAAGCAAAATATAAATACAAAAGGAGCCGATCAAGACTTTTTATGCACCGTTTTTTACTGGACCACAGCTATGATCCTAGATACTGCAAAGAGGTATGAAATGTTCATCTACAAGGACTCAACATGACCTTCCAGTGATATAAAACACACTGTCATGCATCCCAGAGAAAAACAAAAGAACAGAAAAAGTGACCTTTCCTTTCCTTTCGGCTGCTATTTAGTCTTTGTGCGTCCTACACACTAAGTGATTTTATAACACACAATTCCTCACGTGTCCTGATTCAGAAACTGTTGAAGCTATTTGTGGCAGTTCTGTCACAGTTTGCAGCAATCTGATTTTTAACTAGCTGTTTCCCAGAAATCTCACCGGTTTCATTTCATAAAGAATATTTATGCAAAAGTATAAGTTTTCAGGTGTATGTGTTCTTGCTTTGTTTCATCTGCCACGATGACGTAACTACTTGTTTGCCTCCTTCCAGGTGTCCTTAAAACAATAAATGTCAAACCACAGTTGCTTGCATATAGTGTGCATGCAAATACAACACTTACAGACACACACACTGACTTCTGTGACCTCACTGTCCCCGTTATTCACAATAGTGAGCTCATTAGAAGTTTCAAGGGTGTCTTTTGCAGAATCATCTTGACACAGCAGCTGGTCCTTGAATAAATTTGCATCATTATGTGGTGTTTTCAACAGCTGAGACACACTGTGGACATTTGGAGGTATCAGTCAGCTAATGCAAAACACCTTAAACACTCTGCGACTGAAAGTCTTTGTCCAGACTAAAAGGTGTGAATGACAACAATTGAGAGGGGCGGCTTTGCCCTGCAGCATTCTGCACACCTGAGCTCTTCTAGTAGGTGAAAAACCTGAAGGAGCTGCATGGGCAGTATCTGTTTTGCATGTTTCAGTCGCATGCTGTGCAGTCTTTCTGTTGTTTCCCAGGGTGAAGAGGTGGCTGACAAGAAATACTCAGGAGATGGAAGCCTCTGGGACTATGTGTCAGGGATTAGGCTGAGCATGTCTCATGGTGACAGGTGTAACCATGGTAAAAGGTTGCGTAAATCAGAAAAATGCACACTACTTGGCTTGAAAAACAAACACTGATACATGCATGAACTAAAAATCTTTAATCAAAATAAGAATTTTGAAATAATGCTGTTTAAATAACATCTAATGCTGAAAGGCCTTTTTTTGTTTCATTTTGGGTTTTTTCCTCATACTTGTTGATGCAACACATTTTCTCTACTGAAAAACTGTAAGATTATAGAAAAATGAGTAAAATTTCTCTGATAGATTTCATATTAGACATGTAAATAATCTAATAAAACATTGGAGAATCTTAAGAAATTTGCAAATAGGACAAAAAGGTACTATTAAGACATTTTAGCAGTGTTTTGACTTCCACTGGCTGTTGAAACAATATGCCATGGACCCACCCAGCCACAACAGGACTAATTGTTGAAAGTGTTTATCCACCCAACCCCACTGTGAGATGTTGGAGTAACACAAATCAAGGCAGAAATGGCTATGAAACCTTCCAGGGAGACTGTTTCAGGACTGCATCAGTGCATGATAACTGGCATCCTGGACCACCTCCTCTGTTTGGTGACTTTTGCTCCAAATCATTCAGCAATTATATATATTTTACAGAGATTATTATTAATAAACACATTATGTAGAAAATGTTTTTCAAAACAACATAATCCAACTATTTCTGTTTCAACAATGCTGGATACAAATTACATCAGCTATATCAGCCAGACTCTTAGTCCTGCTTTTACATCACAGTTCAAAAAACCAAAATCCCTTCCAGATAGCAGACCGGCTAATCAGGGTTTGCTTTGGCACTTGCAGCTCCATTATGCTTTGCAGGCCAGACAAAGCTCAAAGATCATTAGATCCAAACTGGCTAAAATATCATGAGTAGCTTTGGGTTTAGAGGCAACCACCGTGGTGGCAACTAAATTCATTCACAGAATACACCGCTGAACAAACTTTTGGAGCAACATAAGGTGTCTTTTCAAGGGGAGACCTTCCAGTAAAACATAGCCTAATCATAATACTGTGTATTTTACAAGACCATGCAGAAAACAAGAAAGTGCAGTTGCCTGACTAGCTTGCTGCACTCTGGACTGGTCTGACACAGAAAATATTGGTCAAATTATAAATAAAAAATATGATAAATGAAGATTAGAATCATTACAATACAATAGTTCACATGCTCCTGTCATTAATTAAAAAAAATAGCCTCACTGGCATCAATTCAGCAAAATTGGCAGTGATTCAGGGAACAGGTGAGAGTGATTAGCACAGCTGAAGTGGGTTTCTAATCAGGCTCCCTGTTTTTAAATGCAGCAGTGTGCTGAATCCTCAGATGACACTGCAGAATAAGGCTCCCAATGGTTACTCAGGGATCTGTAAACCCACACTGTGTTCTTGTGAAAATGGAGCAAAACAGTCTTGAAAAGCTGCCCATTGACTGTGTAATGAAGGAAAAGTAGTATATTTGCCACAAGTGCTATCAAGCTAGAGCAGGCAATGTGCCAATCATGCTAACATGCTGGTTAGCTGTGGTTGAATCAATCCACATTGTGCTCTTCATAAAAGTAAAAAACTGAACTAAAGAAAAAGCCCTTCGAAGCTGCCCATTCGATATATAATGAAGAAGTTACCAGCATATTTGATACTAGGGCTTTTTAGCTACAGAAGGCAATATGCTAATCATGCTAACATGCTGATCAGTGACTGTAAAAACTGCTAAGGAAATAGTGGATCCATTTGGGAAATATTCTTCCATACAATTTTATATTTATGGAAGATTTTGGTTTTATGTGGCAGATGGCTTAAGATATAAAATAGCTAAATAAAAGGGAAGGGAGCTAAAAAAAAAAATTTAAAAAATGCTACCACTTACAATTAAACCCTGCTAGCAGGCTAATGTTCGTGACAATATTGACAATGGTTAGCATGTTAACTTTTCAGGTAACACTTAATAGAAACTAAAATGTTTTTCTGGGGTTTAATCTCAGATTAGAGAAGTATTTTCTAAATAGAAATATTTCATTGTGACATTTGAGCATAAGTGAAATTATCTGTAAAGTTTATAGACTTGCAAACTTTGTTGCTATGATAGCTACTGAACCAAAAGTACAATTCCTGCTTTCTTCATCACTGGGAAGATAATCAGAGGACCAAAGTGACCATGATGCATCCTCTTTGAAACATGACTATCTAAAGTGTTAAAATACTGAAGGTAGATGTGATGTTTCAGTGGATAAATTGATTTAACAAATGAGACTTTCTTAAACCCCTTTTTGTCACTGAATTAAAAAGAAAAATCCTCGTTCAGATTCATCCTCTGACTGTTGACACATTTTATGGACACATTTAATAAAAATGCAAAGCAAATGAATGGACCAAATGACAAACCAACTAATATAAAGCTAGTTCCCATGAAATCCAGAAGAGTCTTGACGTGTACATAAATACAACATGGCAATAACGTTTAGCCGCAGTGTCCTTATAACCCTTTATGATGAAATGATCGGAGGTGGACACAAATCCTGGCTCTTAACATGTCCACCCAGGCTTTACACTTAATTTTCTGTCACCATGGAGACTCGGAGTCAGTAGTCACTAAAGTGTGACCTGAGAGAGCAGCAGTGGGGGTCAAATTGCTTCTTGTTGCCGGTTGTCCAATCCTGTTGAGGTTACTGAGGGGGCAGGGAGATGAGAAGAAGTACAGATCAATGCTGAAATCTCAAGATCACCCAGTTATACAGTCTATTTAAGCCTTTTTTTTTGTTTAGTTTTCCTTCTTTATTTTCATCAATAAGTCTGGACTATTTAGTTTTGTTTGATGTCCCCCGTTTACCTTCTCCTCTCAGCGTCCTGCAGCTAGTTGTGTAGATGCAATTCCCTATGAAATGTCTCAAATTACACACCAACAGAGCCTTTCTAGGACATCAACCTGGATGACTTTGCGGTGCATGTGGGGGGAAGTTGGCACAGAGTGGATCTGGTCGCACGTAGGAGACATGGTGCAAAGCGAAGGTCATTGGGGAGTTCAAAATGGCCAGTGTTTGTGGGAGGGCTAGATTTGTTGCTTTAGCTTTTATTGAAAGGTCATAAAGCTGCCACTTGGCCTTCTTTTGGAGTCAGGCCTGAAGGACTGAATGGATTGCAAAGAAAGCTTCAGTTCTTTTCCGCTTGGGGCTATAAACGGAGAAAGACATAACGTCAAGGCTGTATATCTTGGCTGTGAAAAACACAATGTCAGTGGGAGGAGCTTGGATTATTGTGGCAAATCGCTTTTATCTCTGAGATTAAACTGCTTCAAAACATATGGATCCAATTATTTCTTCTTTCTCCCTTTTTATTGGCTTAAAGATGACCATTTTCCCTTTTTAATGAGAGAGCAATATCATTATGATTATCTGAGCATTTGTTTAAATTCATATAAACATCTTTCCCAGCTGACTCAGAAGGATTTATTATTCAACGCCACAAAGAAGCAGTGGGTCATATATTCACTATGATTTAAATTATATGGACAAACTTTTCATTACTTGAGATGCAAATTTGACCATACTGATGATTTAATACTTCCAAAGCATCAAGATTCAACTGTTTATTCAAAGAGCACCTACTTATTGCCTTCTCCTGATGCACAGGGATCTTGCTGTGCTTTTTTAAGACATTAAATCATTGTTGTCGTTTGGATTTCCAAACATGATGCTCAATAATTGCAAAACTACAGAAGCTACACCTCCTTTGCACATGTATATATTTTTTAATTTGACGTGGCAACAGTTAATCCGAGATAGTCTGTACTCCCACACCATCACCTTGGGTCTACCACTGATCCCACACAAGGATTACCCAGAAACCCATCTGGCGTGTGGTAGCTAGCGGGGGTGTATGTGAGCTGCACCCAATGGTCACGAAACACCGGCTCTTGTTAATCCTGACTGTTGCTGATGCTTACAAGCAGACGGGCCACTAAGCTGCACCCCAGAACGATGTGGAACAAACATGCTGCGAGGTGATCAGAGCTAGTTATTTGTGTCAGCTAGGCAGTAGCTGCATCTGGAAAAATGTGCTGATGTGGGAAGTATTGGATGTGATTTAGTGCATCATAATGATTTAATTTGACAAAGGTGACATAATTTGGCTCCGTTCAAGTTTTACTCAACAGATCATAATTGTGAAAGCTGAGTCCCAATATTTCTAGATTTAAAACAATAATCTAAAACAGACGGCGCATAAATCTTCCAGTCATTATGTTACCATAATGTCATAAATTAAAATGTAAAAAACAAATTAAAAACTTACATTTTTTGGTTAACAGGTGGTTGCTTTCACAAAATGACTCTAAAATGCTCTGAAGTGTATTTAAAAGCTTCAGAGGAATTATTATTTTAATGATAATTCACTGTTTAATGGTGGTTTGAATCAGAAGAAATGGAAGTTAAATCTAAAGGCTACTCAGAACGGGTCCAGCAGATTAGTGAGCGTTTTACGGTCACAAACCTAAAACATGTCACTGTGGATTAAATAGGAGATACACTCTACAGTTACTTTTTTAGGTACACCTTGCCAAGTAGCAGGTCGGCTTGTTTTTGCCTTTAGATCTGGCTTTATGTCGTCATAGATTCAACAAGGTGTTTGAAACATTCCTCAGAGATTTTGCTCCATATTGACAAGAAGCATCACACAGCTGCTTCACATTTATTATGAGAATCTCCTGTTCCACCACACCCCAAAGCTGCTCTGTTGGACTGAGATCTGGTGACTGTGGAGGCCGTTGGAGGACAGTGAACTCATCGTCATGGTGGAGATGATGTGATCTTTGTGACATGGTGCATCATCCTGCCGGAAGTTTCCATCAGAAGATGCTACACTGTGCTCAGAAAGGGATGGACATGGTCAGCAACAACACCACGTTGGTTCTAAGGGGCCCAATGTACTGGGTGTTTGTTGAACAAACTTATTAAAAAGCAAAAAGAGATAATTCTCTGGAAATTATTACACAGGGAGAAGCAGATTTTTAGGTATTTTTTGGTCCCATTTTCTATGCCTTTACATCTGCTTTCCTCCGATGTTTTTGGTCGTCCATCACCCTTTATTCAATACTGTGTCTGTCTCCATACATTGTGCCATGCAAAATCCGATGGACGTAAAGGTGAATTTCATCCATAATTATTCCAGTTGTTTTGTTTACTGTGGATCCAGTTTTGTTTCAATGAACCACATTTTGCATTTTCTTGAGTAGCATCCATTTTAGAGTTCTGAAGCTTTAAACCTGAAATACACCAATGACATGTTATTTAAAACATTGATAGCCACTGACTACATAGAAGAAATTTGAATAACACATCTCATCACTTGCCTTTTTAATACTTTAAAAAATGTAAAGAGACTTTATGGACACCATTCTAATATATATATATATATATATATATATATATATATATATATATATATATATATATATATAATTATACATATTCAAAGAAATATCTCTTCTAACATCACACCATCAGCAGCCTGAACCATTGACAAAATGAAGGATGGATCCATACTTTCGGATTATCTGACCCTACCATCTGAATGTTGCAGATGAAACTGATCAGACCAGACACTATCTTAAATTTGCGTGAATTATAGCCTCACTTTCTTAGCCGTCAGAACAGCATGGGGATTGTAAAACATGTCCCATCTAACAAGAATGCAGAGCTTTGCTTTGAATGATTCAGATCAGGATCAGAATCAGAAGCAGATTTAATGCCTTTTTCAGTGAAAAGTTTCACAAACTACAAATCTTTCTTGGTGCAGTGGTGCAACGTGGGACATGAAAGGAAGTAATAGAAATAAAAAGAATACTTCACAATCAAACCATACGGGCATGCAATAATCTAACTGAAATAGAAAATACACTAATGATATAAAATACAATATACACCTAACAGCAAGCAAAGATGTGTTTAAAGTCAGTCATTTTCCAGGATTCTGGTGCTGAAATGTAAATTATTGGGTATTTAGGTAAAGTAGGACAGGATATTTAAACACAGCCAGTGTCTAAAATAACCATTTACTGGGCAAAATATTTACTTTGTAAATCAAGTGAAAGTGGGCTTCTAGATCTTGCTATGTCTATATGAGGCTTTTGTTGACACTGCCCTGCCTGAAAGATCAGGATCAGTCTTCTATCAAATGAGGGCCTCTTGTGCTTTTGGTTCTCCTGTATGAGCAGGCACGTGGGAGTGGGAGTGCACGTGAACTGTGGAGCTTGTGAACATGCATTGACTATTTGTGTGAAGAGTTTTTCTCTACTTGTGATGGATAGCCTGTGATAATCTGCCATTTTTCTTGGCTTTAAAGAAATGTTTTTTGGGACTCTACATGTTTGATATTTGCCTCAAACTAAAGCTGACTGTATTTCTGCCTGGGGAAATATCTAATCTTGTCATCAAGGAATTATAATATTCCTTGAGCTAAATGGTTTATTTTTGCTTACTCGAAGGAAACAAAAGATGACAAGTCAACTCATGGTCCATTGTATGTTCTGGAGGGTTCAACCATAACATTGGATCATTATCATGATATTGAATTTCACCCACAACTGCTTGAGATAATCAAACATTTCCACTGAAAAACCTTTGAGAAATGTTTGACTTGGAACGCCAACAGATATGTCATAAATAGCCTGAATAAACTTGAATGAAACGGCATGTATATAATGATATTAAATCACATAATTCTAAGGAGTTCATATTTTATATTAAATTTGCAACTCTACTGAAATTTTTTATCAGGAAAGTAAAACACATCCAGGTGATGTGTGTACAAAGGATAGCAAACTGTAGCATGGACAAATGAACCGAGGAATTTTTATCAAAATTGTGAGGGGGAATCCATGCGGATCAGATCTGGTATTTGGGGCTTGGTCTCCCAAATGAGGCACCCACAGTGGTCTTTTTGTTCATCCCAGCAGTGTCGCAGTATTACATAAGCCATCAATCCCTTTCATTTAGTTTCTTTTTCGTGTTATTCAAAGATTTCTCTGTTTGGAGTTCTGAGGTACACCAGATTGTCGGGCATCTGATGAAAAAGAAAGATAATTAAAAACTGTGCTATGGAGGTAACCAATAAAAAACAAAACAAAACATTTCCCCAGTGCCAGCAATTCTACCAGACAAATCAGCTGCGTTGACATGACAACAGAAAATGTGGTCATTGACTGAAATAAGCATCAACCATGAATATATTTTGTATCGAGCGCACAGCTGCGCTTAAAGTAATTGTGCACATTTCCTCTTGTTGAGGTCTAATATGTAGTTTTTGTTCTTTGCAAGCACTTCTATCCACATTAAGGTTAGCTAATATTCGTGCTAATTCTTTCAAGGGTACAACGACATGCAGAGTGAGAGTGAAATCTAATAAATCTGAATAAATAAAATACCAGCTGAATGCAACACCACTACTTTTTTATGGTGTGCAAGGTGTAAAAATGTTGCTTCCATCAGTTCTTATGTGCAATTAAAAAAATACATGAAAGTTAATTTATAAGTCTGATTCCTCACATCCCAAATATTTTTGTAGCACTAAGATTTTCACTGAGAACTGAAGTGATGGAAATTACTCATCGTATCCATGTATAGAGAAACAAAATAATCTATACAGTTAGCTAAACACAAAGCCTTGAAATGAAACTAAACTAACTGGGCGCGGTACAGAAAGAGAACCAGCTTAAAGAGAAGAAGTGTTTCTGTAAAGCTAACCACGTTAACAAGTAATTATGCTTTAGAATTAGCCTAGCTAACACAATGCTAAATATGGGTAGTAAAACTTTAGTTCAGTGTGAGAGCTGAAATTCAGAAATCTGAGCATCAAAAAGCTTTTCTTTAGTAGATTGAATGACTTAAAGAAAAACAAAAAAAGGAATAGAAAAGTAGTTGACTTTTTTAGATGGCGCCAAGCTAGCTTTGTTAGCTACAAACGGTTTTAAACTAAGCTAATGATCTTCTGAAGCCAACTTTTTGGGTAACCTAGTGTATGGTAACAAAAAATAGAGAAAGAAAGACACCAGATGAAATATTTTAAATCTGCATTTCTGTTGACAGAAGAAAAATATAAGTTTTTACTGGCTAGAAGCAGATTTATTCACCTAATTGTATTACTTTTCCTTTAAAACCCTTTCAGTTTCATTTTCTACTTTCTATGTATCATAGACTTAATAAATGTTCTCTCTATTATGTTTAAACCACATTTTAGTGGTTTAAAATTATAGTCTGTGTTTACAGTGAAGCTTTAGAGGATTAGTACTCTGCAAGAGACTCAAGCTAAAAATAAGGATCAAGCTCTTTGTTCTTTTGCCATTTTTTGTACAATACATGTAAAAAAGACATAACCAAAAACACCTGACACTTGTAGGTGACATGGACATGGTCCTACACATTTAATACACAATTTAATCCTGTTATAAAGGACTGTAACTGGGAATGTTTCCAGGAATCACCAGTAGAATGAGACCAGCAGGTCACAAACATTCTTAAGTCCCGTCTAGACAGGAAAGCTGATGGATGAAAAACATGCTGCACATGCAGAACCACATGTTATGCCAAATTCCAAAATGATGAATGAAAGAGTCTTTTAGAGGAAACTGGATTATATTGTGTTGTTTTTAATTTTTTTTTCATTCTCTGGTATAAACCCTCCCAATTAAATGAACTGCTGTGATGTTTTATTGAAATATTGTGCAGCATACAATATTTTTTAGCTGAATATGACCTGATCATCGTAGTAATTTAGCCATCAATTTACATTTAAATAATTTAATAAGTGCTGTTTTCATCTACCAGAAGCAAGCAACACCCTGGACAGATTTCCAGTCAGACACAAGAGATAAAAGACCAGGGATGTTTACACTCTCATGATAAATTCAGACCAAAATAATATAACATATGTTTTTTGGACTGTGGGAGGAAGCCAGAGGACCGGTTATAATGAGAAAAAAGAACAAATTCCAGATGGAAAGATCTGGCTGAATATCAAACTACAAACTAGTAGCAGTTTGTTTGCAAACTACAGTTATGATGTTCATGTTTTATTAATATTTTCTTTTCCATATTGGGTTAGTTAGGGTACTTGTTTTTTTCCCCCTCTGTGTCCTGTCAACAGACTGTTTTAAATCTTTTACACATTATTTTGTCAGTAACCCTTTGTGTGACAAATCAGTCCAGAAAGAAGCCTTCAGTCACTTTTCAATGCAGCAGGTAAACATAATGAGAGTTTTCATCCTTGTTTTTGTCCAGCATGCTGATCAGTGCTGTGAAAACTGCTTTGAACTCAGTCTTTTCACCAGCGGTTTTCCTGGTTTGTGTTTTGCCCGGGGCGAAGCCCCCCTAACCATCTAAATACAGCCGTCCTGTTAAAAGAAGCAGCGTAGAAAGATGCTAAAAACATAGTAACTCAGATGAGGCTGCTTCATTACAACCATAATATTCAGTGATGAAATCTGCATGCAGTCGCTCCCCTTCCTCTTTCCTTCCTTTATTTTCTAAACCGAACAGCTGATGGATCCATTAACGTTACAGCCTCCATCTGTGCTTGTTGATCAACTTGACATTAAAAACATTACCATCCCTCTAATATAATAAAAACAACATCCATGGTAAATAAAATTGTTTAAGAGGATGGGCAGATTTGTGTTATAAAAAATGATCCCATATGACCAAAACAAAAAAAAACAAAAAAAACAATCTTGAGACAATACAAGTAAATAACCAAAACCTTTTCAGAATATTGTTATTGGTTTCATGGAGAGATCTCTGATCAGAGAGATCTTGAGGTGAATCATCAACATGTCTCTGTAGCATGCTGGTGTTAGGTGGTCTTAACAAAAATAACACAAAAATCAGCTCTAGTTTGTTTCTTTTCTTCGCTTTAGCTTTGGCACCCCTCCACAGACTGCACCTTAAGCTTGCCGACTTTGCCAATAGCGAAAACTGCCTCTGCTTTTCATAAAACGAGTAAGTAATTCTAGTGCCTAAACCTGAACAGGAAATGGTGTTGCCTGAACAAAAGCCTGTTTCCTAAACCCAGCTTTCCTAAATCCTGCCATGATTTTGGATCTACCTGTGCATTCAGAACAGGTGTTTTCACAGTTCGTCTACCTTGCAGTGGAGCTGAGCTGAAAACATTCAGCTGATTTAGTGACTGGTTGGAACCGCTGCAGGACTGGACATCTACTTTGTGGCACATGGATTATACACGTCTGCCTAAACCTAACTAAACATGGAGTTAAACCAAAAAGAGAAGGGTAATTTAAAAAAAAAGTCGGGCTTTCCACCACTTTAACTCCAACCACCTGACCTTGTTGCTGCTTTTGCTCTCAGCATTAAAGGCTGCTGTAGCGATAGTCAGGGCATCAATCAAAGGTCATCTTGTATAACTCAGTGATATCAGGAGCTTAAAAAAAACAACAACAAATTTTGTCTTTAACATCCAGATAAAACACATTGTGGTTCACCTTGAATACATTCGGTTGATTTATTTCTGTTTTACTTCAACTTGTGTGCAAAAAATAATTTAAAAAATGACTTCATATTGGGGAAGTTGTAGCTTTTTGTGCTCGCTACTTAGCGAACTGTACCCATCAAACATTTTTTTATGGATGCACACTGCTTTTACATGTTCTAGTTTGTTTGTTTTGTCTCACAGTTGGAAATGTTTTATTTTAGATTGGTTCAGTGTGACTCAAAGTACTTTCTACACCACTATGAATTGTCCACTCAGGAAATGCCTCATGTTTCTCATTGTCTTGCCATGTAATGGTGAAAATGTTTGCTGTTGCCTTGGTTTGAACGTTGTGCTGTCAGAAGGAATATACAAGTAAAATATCTTTTCAGATCTTTGCCTATTCATTTCTTTTCTTTGACATATTGTCTGTAATTAACTACAGAAGAAGATTGAGAGAGAATGATGTGAATTATTCCACTGGAAAACCCAGGGACTTTGTAATTACAGGTTATGCTTCTCAGACCATGAAAAAGCATGAAAATGCTGCATCTTTTTCATGTGGAACAACCATATTTTCAAGTTAGCAACACACAAACTTAGCAGAGGATGAAATTGTTGTCCAGAACATCTTGAACTCATCATCAAACAACCTTCATCCCCCCACTCTCCCGCCCTACTCCTGATCAATTTGAGCCCCGCACGTTTGATGAAAGATCATGAAAAAAACCTGAGGTACCCTGACCTCTTTCATCAGTTGTTTGCCAGGTTTGATTTTATTTCTCATATGGTGCAACTGAATGAAACACAGACGTATTTTTGTCCCTTTTCAGCTTAGTTTGCTTTTATCTTGCAATGATATCACTGTACAGACTTGAAGCCATCATGCCATTTAGAGACAGTGGGACTTAACAGTTGTGTTTTTTCTCTACTCTATTGTCTGAGACACCCCCATCTCCATTACTAGAAGAGGAGAAGAAAAGGAGAAAGGAAAATGAAAAGCCATATCGTGGGTACTTTTCGGAAAATGTCTCATGGTGCACATTCAAATCACCCACCATGAAGCATCCAATGATCTGTAACTGTGGGGAGGAGAGTGACCCAAACGGCTTCCTGTAGCCCTCTTTCATTAAGAACTTATTAAACCTGAATGGAAAGTTGGAGAGTGTGACATTAAGAGAAAGGAAAAAAAAATCTCAGGCGACATTAATGCAACTAAACACCCTGTCATTCAGTCAAGGGCACGCTGCAATTTTAGGGAACGGCAGAGGATCAGAGACAGCGGCATGGCATTTGTTTTTACTTGGTTGTACTTAAGGCAGTCAAGACCGCGATTTGCGATTCCATTCATTATTCACCAGCTGTGTTTTATCTGTGTTGCGGCGCACATGCTGAGTCTGAGAAAATAGCAGCTAAATGAAAAGCACCAGGAGGTTCGCAGGAAAATCCACTGGATACACAAAACGAAGAAGAGTAAACGGAATTACTCTGGAGATTCTCAATATTATCACTGCTGTATTTAAAAAAAAAAAAAAAAAAAGAAGAAAATAAAGCATTAAATTTGTTGATGGGGACAAAGAGCGCAGCACAATGGCAACCAATAAAAAGTGTCATGTCTGCGGCACATCTAGCTGTGTCCGGGGATAGCGTCTCAGGATTTAAACAAGAGCAGAAATATCTGATTACCCCAATGTGTTGCCTAACGGTCTGTGCACAGACAAGAGATGACACGCAGAGATGACACATGAGCATATGCACAACTGGCAGTTTCACTGTCTGCACTGCAGAAAGTGGGAAAGCAAAAGGGAGAAGGGGAAGGGGGGTGGACAGTTTCTGGTGCAAACTGACACCAATACTTCTCGGTCTGCTGCAAGATGACTATTATTAGACAATCTCACACTGACATGATGGAGGGATGATAAAAAAGGCAAGAAGAGCTCCCGGGTGAGTTCCACACCTGAGGAGAGGTGATGTATGTTTGGAAATGAAGTATGCATATCAAAATAAGCAGATCAAATTACCCCGCGTTCCCCAAGGTTTACTTATAGCCATGCGAAAAATGAAGTGCATGTCACAGAAATGGTTTCATGCACAAAGTTTTCTTGTATATTCAGGTTGTTTTAACATTATCAAACACTCAAGAATATCGATACACTCATCCTGGAAGCAGCTTAGTTCTTGAGTCAGCGAAACAACTCCAAACCATAACCCTTCCACTACCGTGCTTCACAACTGGTTTGGCTTTCCGGCCCTGGAAATGTTTCTCAAGACCAAATATGTTTCTTCTGTCTGGTGAAATGTTTCTAAGTCAGTCCAGAGAATAAAACTTCCAAATTCTTGGTTTTGAATTTTTATCTTAGTTTTTCTTGGGAATGTTTTTGTGCAGGTTAATTTTGTGAAACTCGTTTTTGAGATTGTTTGACAGAATTTCATCCAGATCCTGTCGAGATACTTAGAGTATCTTGGTGACTTCCTAAGTAATTCATGGGCTGAATTCGCAGTGGCACTCAGTCCCAAATGCAAATTGCTTGAAATGGACACTAGATTAATTTCTTTCCCGCCAAAAGGCTGCATTAAAATCCTTTGGAGAGGTTTATAAATCCATAATCTCATGCAAAGCATTTTCCTAAAAGCCTTGGAGAGCTTTAAATGTCGCCATGACGACACGGCACACTTCAGTAAAATGTATCTGTGGTATTGTAGTCTATTTTTTTTTCGGGACTATGATTACAAAATTTTGTTACTCATTTACAGAAAAAAACGAATTCAAATTAGTGTTGAATTAACTTTCTGTATATTTATTTTTCCTGTAGTTTGTAACTAAGTACGATAAACCTGAAACTCAAAGAATATAAAATTATATTAGCTTGACTTCTGTTCATCAGATTTACTACAGTAAATGCAACTGTAAACCTTTCATTCCTGTTTAATAAGTTTCCCACAAATGGAAATGTACCGTGACAAAAAAGATTATCTGTGTTTGCAAACACCAAAGCCTCGTGGGAACTGGTTCATCAGGACAAAAACGCGTCCGACTGGATTCATTTGGCCACGTCGCCATAAACTGTTCTCACTTAAGCCAGCAGTTCGCGCCGTTAGCATGTCTGTGTATATTATTTCTAAACTGTTTAATTAGAAAATAATATTCGGCTGCATTTAGGGAATTTAGCTAGAAAAGGTTACTTTTGTTTTTTACTGCAACTGATGGCTTTTTCCCCCAAAATACAGAGCAAAAACCTTTAAAAAATAAGTACAAGCGATATGAAGAGCTGTAACGCATGGATATAATTACAAGTCGGAATGTTTTCTACACCATTGGTAAATATAGCTCCTAGCATGCTTAATATGCAATACAAACACACACAGCCAGAAACAGAGGTGCTGGAGTTTTCTGTAACACTTTGATGGATGATAATTGCAATTCATTTATTCATATTTTATAATCCGAGAATACCCGGCTGCCTGAATTTAATACATTTGTACCAGAAGGAATTCGACAGAGGATCCTGTGAGCCTCATTGCTCCTAACTTGCCTGCAGGCAGAAATCAGGGCTGCAGGAGTCAGCCCTTCGAGTATCTACTAATAAAACAAACATCAGTTTCATGTTTTTACCCCAGAAGTCGGTTGCTTCCTCTAATCTGCCCAGTAACAGTTAGACTGTGTGCAAGTTGATGAGTGTGCATGAGTTTGATGGTTGTGTGCAGGCATGCATAAGTGTGCATGTTTGCATGTGCAGCCAACAGTGAGTAGGCTGAGGAGGAGGAGGAGGAGGAGTGGGAGGAGGCCAGTGGTAAAAGCTTCAACAAAAGCTAAAGATAGCACAGTGCTTGCAGGCACTCAGTGAAGCTTAGCATTCTCTGTCAAGGTTATACGCGCGCACACAAATGCAGAAGGACAGCAGCAAAGGCCTGAGAGTGTTCTCGAGGTTGTTGCACAACAAAGTAAAACCACTACACAGATAACGAATTTCAAATAATTAGAATAATCGTCTACAACATTTTACAGAAGCTTGAGCTGATCCAATCGTCCAAAATGAATATTTGATCAAAGGAAGACGTGCGCTTGATATTCTGCAGTACGTTTCAAACTCTACAACAAACTTTGGAAGCTACATGATCAATACCAGAAAGGAATTGTGTGCAAGTTGAATTCAAACAATAAGCTGCGTTGGTTCATCATCTTTGGGAAAATTGTGCAACATTTCCCGAAGAGCATAAAATTATCTCCATATTTTTCTTCCTGACAAAACATTATCTGAGCTTTTCATCTTCACTGCTGATAACAAAGCGAGCCTTCAGGACAGCCTCCGTGTTGCTTTGCAGATTCTTAGCAGCTTTGTTGTGACTCAACTTTTTCAGTTTTACATGAAAGGATTGTTCTCAAAGAAACTTCTCTTCAATGCATTTTGGATTTCTGTGAATGCTTTCACAAACTCAACCATTTGCTTGTGATGTTGCGGTATCAACACATACTTCCACTGCTGCTTTTTGGTGCACTTATAAACTAAACCTGGTTGAAAACTGTGAGTCTTTCTTCAGTTTGTGTGAATATAAACAGAGCAACCAGTAAACCAAGGAGAGGAAGTGAGACAGAACATGTAAAGTGATAACTTGCTGTCAACAGCACATGGATTTGTGTCCATACTGTATAAAACAATCACAGTTTTACTGGATTGTTTACTTGCATTAAACGAGCTGGTTGAAGGAAAAGGTTTTTAGTTTTCGTTCTTGGCAGATCGATCAATAAGCAGGATCTTTTCTTTAACGGCTCCAGTTTTTTTCTTCATGGTCAGTGATTGTTTCAGGCAAATCTGCCCCAAGCGACTGGTCATTGTAACACACTAATGGACAGACAGTTTTGCCCATTCGCTGCATTGGTTACGTGTGTAATTTATTTAATTTTCAAGGGACTTGGCGATCCATGATTTGATGCAGAAAATTCAGCAATACCAGGACAAATTATGGGGGCAGTGTTGAGTTGTACAGCTGACAGAAAACCAGCGAAAAGCACAAACCACGGAAGAAGAGGAATTAGAAAAAATGACAGAAATGAAAAAGTAACTGAAGATGCAGAAGAAATTGAAGAAAACAGTAAAAAAAACTTGGATTTTAATCAACTTTTTTTGGTTTTCAGACGCTTCCCAACAGCTTTATGGTGGTGCGTTACTGCTGCCAACTGGTGTCAAAATGTGGAACTGAACACTGCACACTCGTGGGTGAACTGATTCAACAATGGGGGCAACAGAAAAGACGTGGACGTATGAGGGCGACGATGCATGACAAGTTTGACATAAACATTTACACATGTAAGGAAGCACAAATGGGCCTTAGAAACACTGCAGAACTTTTTCCACTTTCCCCGTCACGCGCCCCCCTATCGGTGACTAACTGCATCCATCTTCTATCCTACCTGGACTGTTAGCTTTCTCCTGCCAGCAAAACACAGTTTTACAATAAGTCATGTTTTATTTGTTTGTTGTTTATGTTTGTAAATGTCTTCATGGCCTTGCACCCTCCTATCTGTCTGACCTGCTTCCTCCGTAAGTTCCCTCCTGTTCTCTTAGGTCAGCAGATTAACCGTTAAGCGTCACGAAGACAGAAGAAGCTGAGAGGTGATTTTTCTGTTGTTGCTATGAAATGAGCTGCTTTTGCACATCAGACAGACCTCCTCATTTCCAACTTTTAAATTGTCTCTTAAAACACATTTTCTCGTTGGCTTTTAAATCAGTTTCGGAGGCTGGTTATTTCAATGTTTTCTGCTCTTATTGTTTTCATGTTTTGTTTTTTAATTCACCTATTCTATATATTTTAAATTGTCCTGTGTTTTAATTATTTAATGTGGTTATGTGTGCGTGTGCAGCACTTGTTTTAAAGTGCTCTATAAATATAGATGAGTTGTTCTTTTCTTAATCTTCTTGCATTTCTTTGCTGAATTGGCAACAGTGTGTGTTCAGAGCAGCGGGTGTGTTTATGTCTGTTTAGTAGTGAGTGAAGTGAAACTCTACTGCAGCATCCCACAGCCTCCTGGATTAAAAAGTTGTATGGTGTCAGTTTTTCAGCCTGGGAGCGCTGCTGGGCAGCTGCAACTCCAGAAAGGCACATTATAGATGTCACTGTGTCATTGAACAAGTCCAGAACGCAGAGTTTTAAGGTTACATAATGTCTAACTGAGTGATGGACAGGTTTTGGTGTGCTAATCAAAACATAGATTGTATATAAAAGATGGGCGGAGCCTCTGTGACATCACCTGTAGGTTTATGAAGAGCTGAGTTGAAGCTTGGTGGGCGGTTCCTACCATCGCCATCTTGGCAGAGGCATGCGTGCCGGAAAATACAAATATGGTCAAAGAGGTGGTGCTCAGAGGGGGGCTGTGAGCGTCATGGTGGATGATTGACATCGAGTGAACTGCAAGCTGCCTGTAGCTAAGAGCTAACCGAGCTAACCTGGAGATAACAGGAGCTAACCAGCTAACGGAGGTAAGCGGGCTAAAGCTAAGTCATGTTGTTAACCAGTTAAAAACCGTGGTTGTTCTACGTTCTACTGACTTAAAGCAGGAGATCGGGTACCTGTCAATCAAAAGGACACGCCCCTAAAATGCCGACTTCGAGATTGAAGTACTTTTAAACGGGCGAGTTAGAAAATAATTCACTCCCCCCACAGTTGTCATGAAGGTAAACCTGACCTATTAAACTTAAAATTAAGTTTTGTACTAGGCTGTAAACATGTTTATTTCTGCTGTGAAGTTGGTCTTTTTAACATGGGAGTCTATGGGGAGTCGTTCTGTTTCCCTAGTGGATGAAGGAGGAACTGCAGTTTTATACACTATGCATAAGCTTCACTTTTAACCGCCAGAGGCTCTGTCCATCTCACGGTCTATGTGTGCAAACCAAACCACAGCATTTCCCACCCAATCCAATCAAATCCTCCAGATGATCCTAATCTGAATGTCCCTCAGAAGAGTTGGGCTGTTATATAGTTTATCATGGAATATGAGAAACAAAAGAAAGTAAAGCAATGCACATTGACTGTTATTTGTGACTTTTCAAGCCTGATACGTCCCTAAAAATTTACTCATTGGTATGAAGATGTGGTACTGCCAGAGTGATTTAGTTTTTAACTATGGTGTCTATTATTTTCACTAGTCAATATTTCAGTGTTTGTTACTGTGGGTGAATGAATGAATGTTCAATTTGCCAAAACCCTTAAACATCCTGCTTCAATCCAGCTGCTGCAGTTTTCCATAAAAAGGATCAGTGGAGTTCAAAATCCAAGATCTAATAATTCCAAATAATGACAAAATGCTTGTCTCAGAATCCACACAATACTTACATTCCTCTAATGTGAGTACGATTTTCTTTAATGTGGACACTGATATCTGCATTCCCCTTTTGCTCCAGTTTTTTAGAATAATTTTTTTGTATGTTCACACTATTACTGTTTGATCTCTTCAAGTTGCCTTGTTACTTCACCAAAACATGTCGACTTCACACCAAACCTGACCCAGCATCCTCAGTAGTTTGCAGTCACCGTGTTTGAGGCTTCTTTCTTCACACGTTGCAGACTGACCAGCCTTTTATCACAGGATGGTGCCCTGATTTCACACAAATGTGTGAAAAGTGAATGACCTGTTTAGCAAGGTGGTGACACAGACTACTGTGATGAAACTCCACCATGAAAGGCATGCTAATAACAAGCTAGCTAATTTGTCATTGTGGACGCATTAATTACACATTGTGACGGTGGATATGTAGGTTCTTTCAGTCGGTGTCCCAAACAGGACAGGATGTTTGGCCTACATGTGGACCATTTAGCAATAATCTGCAAAAGTGGCTCAAATCAGACCCATATTGCCAATAATCTGATATAAAGCTTTGATAAAAGGAAGCAGATGTGGTGCTAAATTTTCTAAACCATTGGACACAAAAACCAAAAATAAGAGTTTGTTTAATATTAGGATGTTATAAAGTATGACATGAATCCATTTCTCCTTCTCTCAGATTGCTCCCTCTAACGAACAGCGGTGTTGTCACCACCGCCTGAGGTGAGACTCGTCACCCAGGCAGCTACACCAGCTCTCTGACATACAGCAGTAACATGAGCCCAGATAACTTGCATACTTTCAGACAAAGCAGATGATCCATCTCTACATGCCATTCAATTTTGACATACTGCATACATCCCCTGAATGATGTCATGGTCAGAAACTATGTAAAAGTCTGATACTTGTTGTCCATTATGTGCATTTTAGTCTATTTTTTTTTCATAGAAGGTTCGGTGATGTTTCACACACATTTTTAGCCAAAGGTGCACACTAAACCATAGGTCAGTTAAAAATGACATAATCAGCTGAGACGGGCTGATCTACCTCCCTTCAGACACATGTCAATATGTCTCGCCAGCTCAGTCCAGCTTGGGTCTAAAGATAGAGCTGAATGAATGGACACTGTCCAAAAGACTTATAATTACAGCCCTGAGGTCAGTCACAGTGGGTCAGAGCCTGTGTGGGACTCCTTTGAGACAGTTTTTAGAGGCTGAAAAGGAGCTTTTCTTATTAATTTTAAGTGTCACCTACATTCAGAACTATTTTCTTTATGAGCTTAACAGATATTTTGTATTTTGCACACTATTATTGGGTCAGACACTTAATATAAACCCAGTTAGCCCAGAAACACCTAAAACCATTATAAGGAGCAGGTTCAGTTCTAATTGTTGATGGTAAATGTTGGTCACATTATTACTTGCTTTTAAGCTGAAAGTATTTTGCCAGAGGCCAGGCTGATGGAAATGTTGGGTAACTACAAAGCTGAATCACAAAACCTCAGTTAACCTAAAGAAAACACTCCTTTTTGACAGATGGGAATGTCAGAGAGAAAAAGGTTTTGGGGAGGACAACCATCTGCCTTGACCGGTTTGGGTGAGGATACAGCTGAGAGATAAACTGTGAAGCAATAAGTAGTTGGCAATCTGTTCAGGTCGGTAACTCATGAGCAGAAACATGCAGAAACACAGATACCTGCATGACAATTCTGTTAACACAAAGAGGACGGAGACAAAGCTTGACTTTCTGGCATAGTTATGTAACTGGAGCCTCAAGCGGCGTAACTAAGGGGTGGTTCTGGGTCATCTCAACCAGCACTAACTATAACTTTATTAAAGAAAAGTTTTAGCCTCCGGTTTTGAAAGCAGAGATTGTATCTGCCTGCCAGAGCTAAACTCGAGCTGGTTCCACAGCAGAGCAGCCAGATAGCTGAGGGCTCCGCATCGCCTTCTAATTTTAGAAACTGCTGGGTTGAAGTCATATGAAGTAGCATGTAGTAATGTATTTCTCTTGGCACTCATGGACATAATTTAGCTCTTTCATCTGACACCGTAACCATGAGACAAATAAGGTCAAAGGATAGTCATCATGTGGTGAAAGAAGACCACAGATCCTGGAATATGCTGAAGAAAAGGATAGTGTTTATTACCATTTGGGAATATCATTTTGGAAACGAGCTTCATTATCCACCGAAGATCGTGTCGTTTGCCGTATCTTCACGCAAACCAAGACAGATTTAGCAAAGACCTTGAACTGGGAGAGAAGAGTTATGAACACATCCCACCGAAAAACTTGCTAGAAAAAAAAAAAAAAAGTACTCTTGACAAAAGTAGAGGCAGCAAATGCTGCTAAAACCAAATAGTACTTCAGATGGGAAATGTGGTGAGAAATTTTTTTTAAAAAAAGGTATAACTTGTTTTTTATTACTTAATGGGTCTAGTTTCTGCTTGTAATATGTGGTGAGTTGGTTTAGGTGGTCAGAATTACTACATTACACTACTACAGAGTAGTAAAAGCTGTTGAACATCTGATACTTGTACCCCTAACCGAAGCAGAAGATTACACTATAACAGTTTAGACATGTCACATGGTAATAAAAGATAAATATCTGGAAAACAAAAGTAACAAAATGTAAAAAAGAAAGATAACAGACAAATAAATATAAGATTAGAAAATGTTTCCTTTGTTTCTGTTTTTCATGGGTCGGGTCTTAAAGGGTTAAAAATTAAAAATCTTACAGTTGCTCTAATCATTACATGAAATAGTGCAATTTTGTGATTTGGTACATACAGTGTGATCTGTAAGTTATAAAGTGTGCAAATAAACAAAAATAAATAAATATATAATCAAATATTTGTATTTTAAAAAATAATTTAAATGACAGTTAAACTGATCAACTTTACATAATTATAAACATATTTAATAAATTAAAAAAAATTATCAATTCAGTAGCAAAAATACCTAAATGTTTAAGAATAAAATGTGTAAATAGAAAATAATCTGAAGTAAAAAATATTGTTGAAACAGTAAAAATTTTTCTCAAATGTTCAACTTGTTGACAATATACTTGTAGTTCTTTACACTAAAATACATTTAAAATTGTGGGACTTAGACTATAGGTCATTCTGCTGTTTTTACTGGTCTGAGCTGCTTGACATTAAGTCAAGATATATGTGGCCAATAAATTCTCTGGTTTAGGATGAACTGGGCTACGCACATACACACCACACACACACTATCTGTCTAAAGGGGGACGCATGTTGTTGACAAAAACTCATATTTAAACAGCATCATGTTTACATGGTGAAATTAACACTGGACAAACATGGGGGAGCTCAGCTGGGTCTTGATCAGGACCAGAACCTTACCCCGCTGTGTTGTATGTCACTGAGCTGGTTGCCACGCCAACCCTCCTATAATTGTCTTAGTTTTCATGTTCTTGTTTGTTTTCTGTTTCTAGCCTGTTTCTTGGTTTCTGTTTGTTTTTGCAAAGTTCACACCCTTGTTTTCGTCTTTTTACTACCTGTTCAACACACACCGGGGGCCTCTTCTAGAAAACAGGTTCAGCTAGCTCTGAACATTTCAACCCTGAGGCCTCTGAAGTCCTCTTTTAATTAAACGATCCATCATATCTGCAGCGTTGTCATCAGATCCCATTACCATACATATGTCATGAATGTTGGAAAAGATTTAAGGTGGAAACTATCTGCCGCCAAGACGGTTGTCAAACCCTTGTTTTAAATCCATAATAGTTTCAGATTGTACAAATAACCACAAAACTGAGATACTTCATGTTCTTGGATGATAAATATATTTATTCTAAAAATAAATTGCCATTGGATGGTGCATAAATCCCACCCTTCGATGTTTATATATCCTGAAAAATTAAAGACTCTCCAGCGTCTCTCCATGGTTGTAGACCAACAAGGTTATTGGCAGAGGTTTGGTGTTTTCATCGGGACAATAAGCCTTTCACATCAGCACCAAGTCAGAATTTTTATCACTTAATTAATGTTTTATTTGTTTTATTTACCTGCGGTCGGTTAAAAAGACAGTATTCAGGGAATGAAGTATTTGGGGGAATGTGGGAGTGGGGTGTGTATTAGTGTGTGGAAAGAGCTTGTGTTTTTAAATGTCTTGTTATCTACGGTCTGTCTACAAACGCAAATCTCAGTCCGTTTCAAGTGGATCAAATACAGGAAGCGGACTACAAAAACAAGTCACTTCGTGCATGTGGCGTAGCATTGCATTGTGGGTAAATACATAGCGATGGCGTTAAGGGTCCTCTGATTCGTCTGGTGTTCATACTGCGTACATTGTTGCAGTGTATTTCTGCAGGATACTTGGATAAGACAATATAAAAAAACCCAAAACAGTGATAGTTTCATTTCCATGTTTAACTCACAACAGAGTTTTCTTCTTAACGCCTGTCTTGTTCTCTTTTTTGCCAAACACTAGTGCAGCGCCACCTTTGGTGGGAATATTATTGTAAAAGTTTGCCATGTTTGACCAAAGTGCCGCGTCAACGTGATCTCGGTTTGCATGGACACATCCCCCTACATCTGAGCCCAGTCCCAAATTGGACAGAGTCCAGCGGACTATCATGATGTGAATCCACACTTAATCCACACCGACAGTCTCATTCCCATCTCATCATATTCTGCCACCTGTACCAGTTTTCAAGCCAGCTATTGTCCTGATGCATAAAGAACCGTGCTCTGCCAGCTATCCTGTGGTGTTAATTATGTTAGTGGCTGTGTCAACAGTTAACAGATTGGATTATCAACCGGATAAGGCACAGACACTTGATTCAGGCGTGGGACTAGTGTTTGTGTCAGACCTTGAAGCCTTTTGTGTCTTTTTTTTTTTTTTTTACCTCTGCCTTTTATTTAGGCTCCGTTCTTTCGACTGCTGATATGAATGAAAATACTGTTGCGATTAAACATAACAGAATATATATTTTATTGCATGTAATGCCCACACCAACTATTAAGGTACCAGTACAGAATATCTTAAACTGGGTTTTCCTGTGTGATCAGCAGCGACTCCTGACCTCATATCTGTACATGACAAGTTGGGAGTGAGAACAGGCTGAAATGCTTGTAAAGGAATGCTTTGCTGATTCAGTGTGGTTGGCCTCAAGTTTCCTTTTGGATGGCATAGACACAGATTTGAATGTCAAACAAGATTAAAACGTTTTGATTTCTGTCCTGCATGTGGTGTGAGGAAATTATCCCCATCAGAGCAGACACCATTGTCAAGTTTTATTGTTCAACAAACCACAAAATCTTCAAAAGGATGAAGGAGAAAGGGAAGATGGATCAGCAGAGTGCTGTGCTTGTATCATGTAGCTTTTAGAAGCCCATTTTACATATCAGCTGTACTTTATGAAGATTGTCAACCCAGCACTGTTCCTCCTCCGTAACTCACACAAGCCCAGCGGAGGTGAGTCAATCCTGCACACACAAAGCAGACTTATTTAACCTCTGCTGCAGCTTCCTTTCCTTCTGTTCTGCCTCTTCACATTCAGACATGATGCAATGTGCTACAAAGCTGCACCAGCTGTAAAAAGTATGTGTGAAGAAGACGTGGAATGTGAGATTAGGAGCAACATGTGTTGCAATGAATTCCTGAAGCAGTTTTTCTTCCCTGTTGGGTTTAGACTACATTTTAGCACGATAAAGTCCGAAAATGATGGTTTGAGGTACAAATACAATCTTTGTATGATTTTAACATCATAGTTATGATGCTATTTTACAAGCTGGATGCATGCAAACATAACTTTATAAACCAATGTCCAAGGACTTGGGTCAGGTAGTCCAGACTTTAGTCCAGAGCAGAGTCCAGACCAAACATGGAGAAGCAGCATTTAGCTGGTATGCTGCAAACAACTGCTGGTAGAGATGAAACTTTTAAACTTTCCAAGTTTAAAATGATTTCTCCTACACCTATGCATGAAATCTGCACAAGACTTTTCAACTTATCTTGTTTGTAATCATTTTAATTTATGATTTTGTTATCATGTTTGCTGTTTGCTGCTGCCTTTTATGCTTTGTTTAATCTGTGATGCTTTTAATGTTGTACATAAAGCACTTTGAATGGTTTTGGACTGGAAATGTGCTTTGCAAATAAACTTGCCTTGAATGATTAGGGTTAGAGGTGAGAAAATGCTTAGGAATAAATAAAAATTTATGGTAAAATTCATCCTTTTTATTAATGGAAGCTATTTTTTACATTACCACATGTTCACATATTCCTGGTATGTATTTTGCGTTTTTGGGGAAAAAGCTGTTTTAAGATGTTTTTATGTTTTCATTGAATTGATCATTCACAAAACTCTGGCTTTCTCAAAAAGGCTTTTTCTGCATGCTGAGAAAATGAGTAAAATAACTCAAAACTATTGAATCATTTTGACACACAAAAACACTTTACAAACAAATGGAAAGTTCTTGGGTTACAGCTTTGTAGCAGCTGTGTGAAAGTCATTTTATTTCAACCATCACAATCTGATCTCAACTGTTCTGGACCAGAATCCATAAATAACCTATAAATAGAAAAAACTCTATTTCTACTGGGTTGACTGGTTCTTTCCCTTTGTGAGGCCAAAAAACAAAAGATCTCAGATTCTCCTGTTTGCTCCACATTTTTGCAAATGTGTACTCAAACAAGTGACAGAGGTGGCAGAATTGAATCATTTTTGGGCCTCACACACGAGGTATGGGGTGTCACGCTCCAACACTCCTGACTCAACTTAATGAGTCATTGTGCATTTATTGTTGCATCCATTTAATTAGAGTTGGGGCGTTGGAGCAGAGATACATTGAAAACCTGCATGACATGAAACCCTTCTGCAATATGGGACTAAATCCCTTTTTATTCTGTATGTAAAAAGGGACAAACGAGGTGATCGGTAGCCATCCTGTGCTTGGGGGTGGCTACCGATCACCTGGGTTTCAGGGTCCTCCTGGCCTGCTTCTGGCCTTTGTGTGGGCGGGGTCACATTGGCATGATCACTCTTCTCTGAACACGTTCCACTCTGTATGTTCTGCATGTGGCACAGTCACTGGGTTGTGTGCAGGATTATTCACTAACAGCAGCTTGTTTTCTTTGTCTCCCATTAATATTTAACCTGATAGTTTATGCTGCTCTTGACACTTGATAGTCTAGTCCTCTGCAGGGGGAATAAGAATCTAAGATGTTTGTGTCTGTGTGTGAATATGTTGGTACATGCGTCTATATAGGCAAATGCATATGGGTGTATATGCGTACGTTTATGCAGATGTATGTTTTTTCCTTTCTCTTTTTATCTCTGTCTTTTTCTCTATCTCTACGAGGTGTTTTCTTTCTTTTTCCATCTATTTTTCTGTTGCTCCTTTTCTCTCTGGTCTGGTCCAGCGGTAAAAACTCAAATATTTACACAAAATAAATAAAGAAATACAATAAAAATCTAGAAAATCAAGGGGTTCAGTAATGCTCCCCTTGGCAAAGTAAATTTGCTCAGCAGAACACAGAATCCAGACCATCATTCTGCTGCTTAAATGCTGGACAAGACAAAAAAAAAAAAAAAAAAAAGAAAAAAAAAAGGGACAAATGATGCAAATTTTTTCTACATGAAGAAAACATGGAACACATGCACCATTGTGATGGAGGGACGCTTAGAGGAGCAAGCCATGGGTTGGTGGATTTACGCGTGACTATATGAACGGATTATTGGCGGGCTGCTGTTCGACATGAAAAGAATTCACCCGCTGTGACACAAGATGATCTTACATAATACAAGAATGGCTGGAGGGTTCAAGCTGCACGGAGTGTTCAGGAAGTCAGAAACATCACGTGAGGATGCACTTTATATGAATTTTTTATTGGCACATGGAAGTCAAGAGTTCAGAGCGTCACATCTCCCGGCTTTGTGGTCAGACACTGCTGTCCTCAGTGTGTGAAGCTAAATATAGATCACCTGAGAAAACAGTACGGTTATCACCGTGTCACTCTGCGGCTGGCATCAGGGTTCGACAAGGAGGCCTTTGTCAGTGAGACGCGTTATCGGCTTCCCCAGATGTCGTGGTCCAACCGGTGAGTTTTGGAGCAATGAAACAAGAATGTTGGATGATAATAAAATACAAGAGAGACGGTCAGTTTTACAGGGTAATATGGAGGATCCTGCTGAATAATACATTCATGATTTATAATGTCAATAATTCATACGACTGGAGGAGAGCAAAGCTAGAGAGCTCCTCTGTTTGCTCACTGATCTTCAAAAAGAATGTATGAAAAGGAAAAAGAAACAAGACTGAAACAAACAAACCCTTTTTCTGCATTCTGAAAGAGTCGTAAAGTGGTTTCATCTGAAGGGGCTTGGAGCTCCACATGGACCGTGATCAGAGGAGAGAGCCGTGTTTTCTGGTGACTCCATGAAAATGTTCTGTTTCACTTCATCTTAAAATCTCACCATCAGTGAATTCTAAATAAACAAAGAAAACATATTTTTGTCTTTTGTTTTAGTCGCTTCTCACTTGGTTTGTTTCCAGTTTGGTACCTTCCCCCCCCCCCCCCCCCCCCACATTTTTGTGTCTGGATATTTAGCATGAAATATTCAAAATAACCAATAAATGAGCACAAAAAAGAGAAACAAAATGTATTTTGCTTGCAAAGAGAAATTAAATATACATCAGCTGTACAAGAACCTTATTACTTGCACCCAATAAAATCTAAAAACTCTGCTTAAAATACAAACCAATAGAACTGCAATGAATATTGATATGATGCAGTGAGTAATTACATGTAACAAGTTATGATTTAAAATAAATACTGCAAAGCATGTGTTTTTCTTTGATAATTTAATTATATACAGAACAGTTGTCAGCATTTAATGATTTAAATGTTGTGACTATAGATTGTTTTAAAATATTAATCTAATGTATTGCAATTGCATGAATTGCAAATTAAATATCAGATTTGTTCATCATAATCATAATGATTGTGATAATGGCTTATATAGAGCTTGCATTAATGTGTTTTATGCTGAATCCATCAATTAATAATTTCCCTTTCTCATACTAGGAGAGGAAAGCTACCTTTATGACAACAGCTTCCCTGGTGACAGACTGACAACAACCCGTTCAACCATCACCACATTACCACAGAAGAAGCCCAGCTCCCCCCATGTGGCAGCTGGGACCATCTCCAACCCCACAGTGACCCTGAACCTCATGAAATGGATTCAGAGCATAAATAAATTAAGGTTGAACTTAGAAACTTATTTATTTTTTACCTTTCACCTGGTTTTTAAATTAAATCTGAAGTTTTAATAGTTGAGCTGATGGTTTACATGTGTAACCAGGTTATGGACTCTAGCTGGGGTAGGTGGTCGGGTTTCCCACTGTGGGTGATGCACGTGAACGCATCTTCAGCGGTGCGTCTTCCCCTTCCCCGTTACGTCCGACTCCCGTGATTAGTGATTGATAAAAGGTGTGCACGCCAAATGTTTTCTGGCTGCTGGAATGAATGAGGTGTTGGAAAGGAGTCGGTGGTGGTGTCCAGAGCTCTGTTTGAATAGGGGATCAAACTGATCAATGGACCTCTGCTGTTTAATTTATGCTCTCGCTCTTAATATACAATCGGTCAGTGCTGCGGATGTACAGTGCTCAGTAAATCTTAACTGCAGTATTTGTAATATTGGTGCCCGATGACTTTGGTTAGGTTAAGTGGACGATTTAATTTCTTTACTAATGTTTGGTTTTGTTACTAATTTTGGTTTGTTGTTATTTTTATTTTATTTTATTTTTTGGGGGGTGCCTGTCTGGTGTTTTATGTCTCTAGAAATTGAGCTATAGCCCATTTTAAAAGAATTATATTATTAAAAAAAGCATTTTTTTTACACAAGTAGTTTGTCTAATAAAACATGTTTTTACTAGCTATTTTGGACTCTGTTCCTTCAGTTGCCACACCTACCTGCTTTTGTAGTTTGTCCTAGGTTTGGACTGATGGTGATTTAGGTTGGCGTGGTAGGTTTGTCATATCTGTACACCATCAATAGAGGTAGAACTCGGTTACACATGGAAAATAATTTTTAAATCATTTAAGAAAACAAGCAAATGCATGAATATGGGTCAAATGTACATCGATCCATTTTCTATATGTTTAGGGTTGTGTTAGTCTAAATTTGTAATTCCTTCCTTTTTAACCCGTAAAATTCTGCTAAATTGCTGCAATCCCTAAATGTCATTAATTTACACTGTCAGCAAATTCTCTGGAACAGTATGTCACTCTGTGGGGTTAAATATGATGGCTAGGTTACCCTTTAAGGTGATCTACAGAAGTTTTATTTCTCTTCCAGGAGTTTTACAAACCAGTCACAAAATGTAGTTTTTATTCACTTTATAGTAAATCCACCATGAGTAATCCATGTTAACATGACTATTTATCATATTTTTATTATAAAAAAGACCTTTATCGCTACTATGTTGATGAGAGACTTCTATTTTCACCCACAAATGATTATAAAGCGATTTCCTGTCAAGCTCTCCACCAATTATTTAGCTTAAATTGAGGCTGATGTCCAATCAGGAGCAGCCAAAGATCAACAAGTGAGCAGAAAGTTCTGTATCTGAACAAAAATAATGGTCCAGTATGACTGCAGTAAAGCTAAGATGATGTTTTTGGTTCACGGTGGCACCAAAAACAAGGTGAGTTAGTTAGTTCTGCATGGATACTATGGAAATGATACCATAAATAACTGCACATGGAAGAAAAAGAGTAAAAATGTAAATCGTTGCCGTTGTGTTTGTTTTAATGCCGGTATTTTCCTCATGTAAGCTACGACGTGAGAGAATGATATGCAGATGAGAAAAGGCTTGGATAAAGAATAAAGTCAGATTTTGTTAGTTAGGTTGGCCTTTATGCTGCTTTATTTATTCATACATTTATTTTACATCATTTTAGCCTGACGATCTCACAGCTGAGGCTGTTCTGAAAAATGTCTAGATGCTGCCTGAGAATAAAAACGTTGAACTTCTAACATGCAAAAAAATAAAAACAGGGCGACCAAAAATGGTAAAAAAAAAAAAGCAGTGTAGAGTTTTATGGATTAACTGCAAAAACATTTGCATCATTTTAATGTCTAAAACTAGCTGGGTTTATTTTTGCAAAAAGCTGCAAAGTTAATTAACCCCAAAAGAAAAACAAAGTCTGAACAGAGTTCTGAATTTACAAATGAAATGAGAGATGAGCAGAGCGTCGGACTGTTAATGACCTCCCCTGAAAGGAGCACAACAGAGGTCAGGACCTCTTCTCTCATCTGTGAGCTTAGTGTGGGCACAAAGTCAGAGCTCCGAAGAGCTCAGCAAAGTCACACCAACACATTTACACCAGCAAAATGAAAAAAAAGTGCATGCAAGCACAGATTTAAAGCCAAAAAGCTCAGCATCTCTTCTGACTCTCGCTCTCCTCCACAGAATAAAGATTTAGATAACCTGCCAGTATAACCAGCACAGCCAGGCAGATGGTTGCGTACTACACATGTTTGCTTCCCGCTTTGAGAAACTGTTATTGTTCCATATCCTCAGGCAGAAGACAAATAATCCTCCTCTGATTGGCTATAAAAACTGTCTGAAGCTGGACCTGGTCGTGGTCACTGCATGAAAAGGACCTCAGATTGATTCTGGTATGAAAGGAGCTCTGGGCTAAAAGCACCACGTGCAGATATGCATGACAATGGAGTGAGAATGTAGCGGCAGCTCTGAATGACAGAGTACAGCACACACAGAGACCATCTGGGTTATTCAGCTGCTGGGTGGAAGCTTCCATCTAGAAACATCTTGGGGAACGAAGAAAACATGTTTAAAATATGAACGCCTTTGCTTTTGGGGAAGTTAACACTGAATGTGGGTTATAAATACTTCTACAAGCAACAAAATGAGTTGTTTTTCCATGTTCCATCAACCAGAGAAGCTGCTGCGGTGATGCACGAAGACCTCTGCTGGTGTTTCCCTGCAAGTCATGTGGTTTGTGTTATTGTGGGTCTTGATTGTATTTTGAAAGCAGAAAAACAGAAAGTGCAAATAAGCTAATGCATATTTCACCCACGCACTGTTTGGGAAAAAAAACCTGCTCTCTTTGCCCAGCATGTAAATGTATCTGCCCACTCGACGTGCACGAGCGAGGGAAACTACTCACACGTTGGCAGAAAGTCTGCATTCAATTTGTTCAGGTATTTTCACCAGCAAGGATGTAAAATATAACATTTTTTAGACAGATCTGGACAAAAAAACAGAAAACATTTACATCCAGATGTTTGATTCTAATTAAAGTTTATTCATTTATTTAAAAACTGTTTTCAGTACTGTTGAATATAGTATATGAATATGAGTTTTATGATAAATCAACACTAAAATATTTATTTATTCAGAGTCTACATCTTGCTTAATAATTCAGTGTAAGTAGCGACCAACTACTGCTGATGAAATCAACTTGATCCTTCATAATCAAGCTAAGTAATTAATAACAAGCAGTAGAATAAGGGGTGGAGATTGATCAATTTAGGCTTATTCATGCTAATTTTCAGACATATCATTGATAAATCAAAATAATGTGGGTATGTATGTGCATATGTGTATATTTGTGTATGTATGTATACATTATATCTGGAGAAACATCAGACATCTTCATCCAGAATATATTCTATTATACTAAATTACATTACATTATATTATAACATAGTATAAAGTTTTGTAAATGCAGACATATAGATGACTATTTTGTCTGGCACTTACATGAAGTCTTATTTGTTTTTATTGTCATTTTTATTTCCCTATTTTTTTTTATATGTTTGACGTAGAGAATTAAATTGATCCTTGAACTTTAATCCTTAAGTCTGAGCATTTTTGTCAGTTTGATGAACTTTTAGGTGATAAAACGATGTCAGAGAGGAAAGACATCAGCAACGCTGCAGCCCATTGATTTCCATCATCCTGCAAGGTGGAAACCACTCAAGGCAGCGTCATTGTTGCCGGCAGTGGGATTCTCTCTGCAGGTTCACCTCAGTTTTACACTGTGTGATGATCAGACAAGCAGACATCAGACTCTTCAGGCTGCGGGTTGCAAATCAAATGGGAAAGTTCTGAAAACGGCTTGTTTGGAAGATTTGAAGGAGAAATAAATAAAGAACATAGTAGCACAACTTTGGTTCGCAAAGCTGCATTTAAGCAAACCACAGGACTTCTGGAACAATGTCTTTTGGACAAAGAGAGGAAAATGAAGATGTTTGACCATAAAACAGCTTCTGTTAAGACCTGTGGGTTTTCCTTCCTCCTTTGTTTTAGTTTTCTCTTTAATTTACACGTTCTTTCTACATTCACCTTCTGACGTGGCGCTGCATCTCCGTAAACCTCACATCCTGCTATATTATTCAGATTATTTATTATTTTACTTGGTTTTATGTTCTGCTTTCACACCAGTTGCCACACTTACATGTAGGACTTCTTGCCACTACAGCAATGCATAAAAAAACATTATTTTCCCTCTTTACACGCCCTTCTCCTAACTTAGCTATTACACAGAGCTGTCAGGTGATGGGGTGTACTACGGAGTGAGATTAGTGGCTCAGTGGGATGTGTTGAGCTGGAAATAGTTGGTCGCTTTCTTTAAATCTGGTCCAAACAGCTTTTGTTTGAAGTTTTAAATGAAGTTGCCTGAAAGTTTTCTCTGATTCTTCTGATATTCCTGACAGAAATCAGACACATCAGTCATGTGGCAGAAATGTAGGAAGTTCATGTCTGGCGCTGTAAGAAAATACGTTGAAAACACATTAAATCATTTAATAAATGGCAGAAAAAGACAGTTTAGGGAACTGACAGATACACTTCATTTAGAAAAGATCAGGCACTCCATTAAGGACAGAATAGAGCAATTTGAAAAGATTTGGCGACCACTACTCTCCTTCCTGGAAAGAGAACAGACCTCCTGACCCTCTTAATCTATGTGTTTAGGGTTGGACTGACTAAGGAGGGTGGTGTAGAGTTTCTTTTATGTCTTTTTTTAAAAAATATTTATTATTATTTTTTTGTTTTTTGTGTTGCTTTTTTCTCCCTCTCTCCTTCTTCTTTGGGGTTTTTGTCCTTAGCAGAGTACTTTGAATTTTGTATTGGACCCTGCCTATTTCCCCTTTTTTTCTCTTTTTGTATCCGTTCTTTAAATTAATAAAATAGTTATGGGAAAGGAGAACAGGAGGGAAAACTTTTTTTTCTTTTTTTTTTCTTTTTCACATTTGGGGGTTAAGGAAAAGGGGGAAGAAGGAAAGAGGAAAAAAGGGGAAACAGAATATGATAACTATTCATGAAATTCATGTAAGATGTCTGTTCATGATTTGCCTTTTTCAAATAAAAAGATTTGAAACAATAAATGACAGAAAACTAATAATTTGCTGTCATCTTAAATCAACCAGTGTGCCATATTTAAATGTTGATTAAATGTTGATGTTTTAGTCATTAAATGTAACCATTCAGTGACATCTTTCCAGCAATTAATCTATTGATAATTAAACATGGATTATAATCCCAGATGACATTTAACAGAACTTGCAAAGCATCTGAGGTGTTGCGTTAGACTTCCAAACCTGTTGAACTTCACATTTTCTTTACAGTTGCAGCATGACAACGTGTAAGTTACATGTTGTGTTACCGTAGAAACCATGCTTTCAGACAGTCATCCAAAAGGAGCTTTAGATGTATGTACCGTTTTCTGATAAGCCATCAAGTCCAGTTTACTGCTGTTATCGGATGTATCACATCAGTCTGAGCTTGGAAATCAGAAAATGTTTAATAAAAGCTATAAATAATTTAGTTAAAGGTGTGTATGTTTTCCACTGTTTTGCGGGTCAGATTAGGCAATACTTTATTAACTTTCTAGTTTGTACAAGAAACAGTTGTCTTAGTGGCATCGCAGCAAGTATTTTCTCATGATTTTTACATCTTTACACATTTTCATTGATCATATTTAATAAAATGTTGCTGAAGGTTTAATAAAAGAGGTTAGACCCATTTTGGTCTCATGCCTGTCTCACGACATTGGCTCTTTTTCTGCTAACCTGCTGGTTCCACGATGATGGCATCACAGCTCTGATCTGATTCCTTTCTCATCAAACTGGCTGGGCTGTGTTTTTCTGTTTTAAATCTCACTTTGGGATGATCTCCTACCAGGCCGTCATTCATACATATCAGTTCTTCCTGAGTGGCAACATCTGGTGGTTAAAAGTGAAGCCTATGCAGAAGTGCCGAAAACTGCAGTTCCCTCTTCATCCACTAGGGGCTGCACAACAGAGCAAATCCCCATAGACTCCCATGTTAAAAAGACCAACTTCACAGCAGAAATAAACATGTTTACAGCCTGGTACAAAAAATTTTTTTTAGATTTAATAGGTCAGGTTTACCTTCATGAAGACTGTCGGGGGAGTGAATTTTTTTCTAACTCCTCCATTTAGACGTAACTTTATCTCAAAATTCAGTATGATTTGGGGGCGTGTCCTTTTGATTGACTGGTACCCGATCTCCCGCTGCAAGAAGGCAGAATGTCACACAACGGTGGTTTTTAGCTGGCTAACAGAGTGATAACCTGCCTACCTCTGTTAGCTGGTTAGCTCCTGTTAACTTCGGGTTAGCTTGTAGCTACAAGCAGGTCGGAGGTCGATAAACATCAATCATCCACCCCAACACTCACAGATCCCCTCTCAGCTCTACCTCTTTGCCCAGTTTTGTATTTGGTGGGACAGACGACATGCATGCCCCTGCCAAGATGGCGACAGTGGGAACCGCCCAATGAGCTTCAATTCAGCTCTTCAGAAACCGGCAGGTGACGTCACCAAGGTGCCGTCCATCGTTAATGAACAGTTCATGGTTCTTCTCCATGATGTAGCATCATCAGAAGTTTTCTTCCTGCAAAAGCACCACCTGCAACTATTCTCCAGGCCATCATCATGTCCTGTTCCATCTCAATGCAGCATCAGAGCCTTACTCGTGAAATTTATTTTACCTTCCTCTTTGATCTTTCATAATCAGGTGACCTGTGGAGTTTGTGTTATACGTGTAACCGACCTTCAGGTCCAAATTTAGGATCATGTGTGGTCAAGGATGGGCACAACAAACTATTTCCCTCAGGATCACAAGTTTATTAAAACAGAAGACAAAGAATTAAAAACAAACAAGCCAATGAAACCAGTTTAAATAGGTCCACAACAGTGGCCACAGCTAAAAACACTACAGGGGAGAAAGCATGGGTGGAGGTGGATCTCACCTAAAAGTCCTCTAAAAAACTCACATGCAAATAAAAAGAATAAATTATATAAATAAGATGAAAAGACACATGCATGTTTAAGCACTCAATAAAAACCTTTGAGGACAGGGTGACCACCTACTCCAACCCGAGCTCAACCCTGACAGCTGCTGCCACCGTGAGGGCCCCTGTACATTTACTGGTCAGGCAGCATAAAGATCCTGAGAAAACAACAAGATAAAAATAAATGATCAGTTGATTTAAAAAAAAAAAAAAAAAAAAAAAAAATCATATGTAAAGCACAATAAAACTAACTGAACAAAACGGCAGTGGCCGGCAGGTTTGGCGTCTCTCAATAGGAATTCAAGCCCAGCTGCTGGTTTTCTCTGTACATCAGCCTCTTCCACCCTGCGTAAATTCACGCCCAGGTTACAAACAGTCTGCAACCTACAGAGCGTCCTGCAGCGAACCGTGCGACCAGCCACCATCCACGCCTAAAGCAACATTTTCTGGCTTTTATGCTCCCAGGTTAATTACACAGGTGTGTGTAATTTGCCAACCTGGAAATGCACGGCTCCTTAACTACGGCAACTCTGAAGGGACGTTAAACTATGTGCCTTTCTATGTGCCGGTTTATATGGAATCAGATTTGTTTCAGAATCTCCACCCCAAAACTCACCAGCCAATCAGAATGCACCCGAAAAAGCCCGCCCATGAAAGGTTTGTGTCAGAAATTAAACCAAACAATCGAGAATCAAAACCAAAGACTGTGAAGCGCAACCAATATAGAGAAAAGAGAGAACGAGAAAGAGGAAACTGCAAACAAAACTACTCAATTTAACCAAATAAAATCCTAACAGTTTTCATGATGATTGATAATTTTTGATTTAGATTTTTTTTACTTAAGTTTTAAAAAGTTTTAATTGTTGTTTTTTGCTTGAGTTTTGCTTGGAGATTCTGAAACAAATCTGATTCCACAGTATTAAAGAAGTCAGCTTTGTTTTTCTGAGCACGCTCAGAGCCAAGAGCTTCTTTTTTCACTTCTCATGCATGGTGTTTGCTGAAAGTCTTCTTTCTGCTTTGTTTCTTGAATGCAGCATAATTTCCTTCTCCACCGTGTGTCTGGAGAAGTGTTTTTCACTGACAATTTGGATTCTTGTATCTTGAATCTTGGAATTACGCCTCTTTTCAAAACCAAAACCGTACATGTCATATATGGCCGATAGCAACTGTCAAGCACGGTGGCGGAGGTGTGATGGTTTGAGCTTGTTTTGCAACTTCAGGACCAGGACACAGAGCAATGTCTTTGTCTTTGTATACAGAGGAGTTCATTGTTGACACAAAGTACAACAGCAGAGGTGTTGAAGCAGAGAAACACTTCAGGACAGCAGCACTCGTTGACCAGAGTTTGACACTCCTACATTATAGAGTCATCTGTCGAACCACTAAAGCTTGGCTGGATTTTGGTCCTGCAGCAGGACAAGTCAAAGTTTTAAAGTGTTCCAGTTAAAGTCCAGACTTCAGCATGATTCAGATGCTGTTGTGGGTCCTTTAAAAAGTAAATAGGTAAATAAACTTAATCTGTAAAGTTCTTTTACAGACACAAACATAAAACACACATTGCAAATACAAAAAAACAGTAACATCACTGAGTCTGCGTCCTGGAGAAGCTCATGCCAATGGCAGGGAGTGACAGCTTTGAAAGATCGGTCTTCCCGAGTTTTAAAGTAAGTTTGTGGAACCAGAAGAAAGAAAAAGAATTGTGAATAAATGAAAGCTGCACATTTTTATGATGAGCGGACCAAAACGTTTTACAGAAACTAAAGGCGTTTCTACAAACTATAAAATCACAGGGCATGCTTTGCTTTTTACACACTGCTTCTTATAAATAATAACTCAATGCATTATGTTGTAAATTGTCATTAATGTGTATTGCAGCAGGTTGTGTTATTGCTTTTAAAATGGCTGCACATTAAATGGCTAAAACATATAAACTTCGGCAGATTTAAAAGAAAACAAAAGTATTATCAGCTGCTCATCAAGCAAACTCTTCATTTTTCTCTCCTTTGCAGTCACGCTAACATCTCGCAGTGAAAATCCAGTCGTGTTTGACCATATTGGAGCTTGCAGTGCAGCTCCACTGTCTGCCAGCTGATTTGCAGGAGGACTCAGGTGCTGGTTGTCCAATTAGCTGGTCTTTCAGCATCAGGATGAAAAATAAGGAGGGGGAACTGTCAATAAAAAAGCTTCTAAATCAATGCAAGGTCCTGACATCTCTCCACCAGATGGGCACATGTGGCCTCTATGCAGAACCCCCTCACGTGAAGTCTTTATGTGAAGTCATGGCTGCAGTGTCGCCTGCAGTTCTTTCTGTTTAAAATGGGCCATTAAAGGAGACCTGATTGCATATAAAACTGCACGCCTGCTGGAACTTAAAGGGCAAATTTCAAAGCCATTTCTACTAGGGTGGTTTTTATATTTATTCAATAAAATATAACACAAGAATATGATTGTAATGCACATTCTGAGCAAACCGAAGGATGTTGGTTTATGGCAGCCTCCTGATTTGAGGAGTTAACAGTGGTACTTGACTATCATAAAGGTTTGCATCCAATCAGTTTATTAAAGAAAAAGCTACTGATGTTTTTTATTGGTAGCACTTTACTGGAGTTGTTGACACATTTTTCTTCATGGTCGAATACCAGACAGGTCACGTTTGTACCTTTCTGATACAGCACATCTGCTGCATCGTCACGTTCAATACTCACAAACAATATTTAACACTGCAATAAAAGCAGATGGTTTAACTTTAAAGTGTGCAATTCCCTCAGATCCTGTGAAGAACTGGGTTTGATGGACAGGTTTTAAAGATTTTCAGGAAACCATCAGGTTGAAATGGTTTTCAATACAAAATCTTGCAGGAGCAGCGTGTAACTAAATCAAGGGTCAGAGACAGAAACATGTTTTATATCATTAAAAATGATGTTTTATTGGTAAATAACAAATATAACTTACAATAAGTAAAACAGCTTATGTTTATTTTACCTCAGAACAGTGGTTCTCAACCATTTTCATGCATGACTCCTAAGATAACACACTTTGGTGTTTGCAGCCGCTACGTAAGTGGTTAATGTGACATATCAGGTCATCTCTCAATCACCCTTTTAATTCAATTTAAGGCAGGAAAACTATGGAAAAAAAGTCTTAAATAAGGAGGATAAAATGTTTAATTTGGTGGTTCACCACTGTGACAAGGCACCAACATGCTCAAAATCAGCTTTTCTCGCCGAGACATATCAATTCAGATTTTTGACCTGATGTTTGCAGCGTTGAAGCTGCTCCACAGACACCTGCCAAACAGCCCCAGGCTGCAAAGATTGTTAATATTTTTAAAACCATTTTTCTGGATTTTTATGTGGTGTTTTTTATTTAAAATGCTTTAATAATAAACTTTGATTTGACTTAATCAAGGAATAATTAGTGGGACCTGAAATTGAACAGTGTCTCTGGTCTGATGCATTCACAGCATACTTTGGATTTTAACACGTCCTAATGTCAATTCTTTTGCCACCACGAGGGTTAACCAGCATATGGGATGAAGGCGTCACGTCCAGACTGGGTTCCAACACTTCATCTGGGTCACTGAAGTGAAAGCCACAGTCTCAGACCGTCCTGCCCGCAGACAGCGCAGATGTGGAGAATCCAGGGGAATAATCCAGGCAATAATAAACAAATGAGCATGAATGGAAATGAGAGTTGGAATCCAAGCTAAGGCAGGAGCTGTAGGAGAGAAACCACTTCGAAATCAAGCTGAAGTGAGAGCAGTAGCCAGAGAGGAGTGCGAGGATCAAGAGGCAGAAACAGCAAGAGAGGAGGACCGTGAATTCCCAGCAGCAGGCTTAGAAGAAGAGAAGGAACATGAAGACCAAGCAGCGGACAAAGAATGGCCTGGAGAACAGGCAGAAATGGATCAGCCAGCAGCAAAGAGACAAAGGACAGAATGTCAGTTTTGTGAGCAAAACAAGAAAGACATAAACTGTCTTTTGCAGGAGAATTTGAAGCTTAGCTCGGAATTAAATAAGTTAAAAATGGATGAGGATTTAAAAAAAAATATTATACAGGGAAAGTATGGTATTACACAGGACTACATGTTTAGCCACCCTGTTGCCACTGTTCAGCCATTCCTTCCAGTCGCAAAGAAATTGCCACAATTTGAAATGGTCTTACTGACACTGAATCGTCTGAGGCTTGATCTTCCGGTGCAGCATCTTTCCCACATTTTCAATGATTCACGTAAAACTCTGTCATACACTTTTTCAGACACCATAGATGTGTTGCATGCACGTCTTTCTCACCACGTGTACTGGCCTGAGCGACACTGTTTATAAAAACAGTACCTCATTAAATTTTAGAAGCTTTTGGTAAGCAAGTTGTGATTTTTGTTGACTGTTTTGAAATTCTTACTGAGAGACCTTCAAATGTAAAAGCACGTCCACAATCCTATTCCCACTACGAGGGCGCACACACAATGAAATACCTGGTAGGAATCACGCCCCAAAGTCAGATATCATTTATTTATGAGGGATGGGGGGGGCGCATATAACAGAATTGTGTGTTTCTAAACAAACTCTTGCCAGGTGATGTGGTTTCAGCAGACCGAGGCCTTGATATCAAAGAGGGTGTGGGAATGATGCGAAAGTTAAAGTTCCTGCATTCACGAAAAGCAGATATAAACTTGATGCTAAAGATGTTGAAGATACTCGTGTTTTAGCCCACCTGAGGATACATGCAGCTTGTGCAACAAGTACACACTGTTACACGACACACTACCAATAAGTGTGTGGCTTCCCTGTGAGGAGGAAGAATTTACACATCTTGACAAGATTAATTATTTGTTGTATATTTGTAAACTTGTGTCCAAGTGTTGCTTTCAGACTGGATAAAAGTGTCCATGTTGAAGGGTATCTATAATAGTGTAAAACCACTTATACAGATCATTTGAAACACACAAGGGTCCTGTCTGATGTAGAACTAAAAGATGAAATATTGGATTCTTCAATTAAAAAAAAAAAAAAACTGAAATTATTATTAAAGCTTTCGCAGAGTGCAACTGAGGTTAATTTTGTATGTAAGATTTCAAGGCGATTCTTCCCAACACCAGGTGGCAAACGCCAGGAAGTGAGCAAAACCATAGAACTGCTGCTTCCACAAACCACCACCAGGCGAAGTAGTACGTAAAAATGACAATATAGCATATGGAATAAACGGTGCTAGTAAGAAGAGGCTAAGTTAGGTGCTAAACTAGCTTTTTTTTTTTACTTCAAACATAGACCGTATATGAAAGCGGCGGTTAAAAGTGAAGCCTATGTGGAAGTGCATAAAACTGCAGTTCCTCCTTCATCCACTAGGGGCTGCAAAACAGAGCAAATCCCCATAGACTCCCATGTTAAAAAGGCCAACTTCACAGCAGGAATAAACCTGTTTACAGCAGAAATAAACATGTTTACAGCCTGGTTCAAAAATCCATTTTAGGTTTAATAGGTCAGGTTTACCTTCATGACAACTGTGGGGGGAGTGAATATTTTTCTAACTCTCCCATTTAAAAGTAATTTAATCTCCAAATCCGGCATATTTAGGGGCGTGTCCTTTTGATTGACAGGTACCTGATCTCCCGCTTCTAGTCAGAAGAACGTAGAACAACCACGGTTTTTAGCTGGTTAACAACGTGACTTTGCTTTAGCCCGCTTAGCTGGTTAGCTCCTGTTATCTCCGGGTTAGCGCTTAGCAACAGAAAGTTCAGAGTTCGCTCGATGTCAATCATCCACCATGACGCTCACAGCCCCCCTCTCAGCTCCACCTCTTTGCCCATATTTGTATTTTCCGGGTGAGACGACACGCATGCCAAGATGGCGATGGTAGGAACCGCCCACCAAGCTTCAATTCAGCTCTTCAGAAACCAGCAGGTGACGTTACGGAGGCTCCGCCCATCTCTTTATATACAGTCTATGATTTCAAAGAAGAAAAAAGACTTGCTTTATACATAGCTAATTCAAAGACATTATGATATAACAAAACTGAACTTAATAGACATTGAAAAATAAAGGGCTTGGGTTTGAAAATAATGCATAAACTGAATCAATTTGTGCTCGTCTCATGCCTGATGTTGTGGATGGGTCATCTATTTTTCTGTCCAACATCTTCCTCTGTGCACATGAAGAGGTGTAGTCTATATTGTATCCCACTTCTGGTTGAATCTTTAAGTTGCTGGGCAAAACCCAGTATGCTGGCTCACAGTCGTCGTTCCACGGATGCGGACAGTTACCTCCAATTTAAATAGGAGCACACTTACATGCGTACAGGTCTCTGCTACGGCCACTTTCCACTTCCCCCGCACTGCTCACAATCCCCCAGGGCTTGAGAGGAGGCTCGCTCGTTCAACTGCTGTGAGTGCATAACCCGTGGGGACCCATAAACAGAGATTATGAAATTTTTTTTATATATATATATATATATATTGGTGCCGTAGCAACATATAAATTGACTGGTTCAGACCAGCTGGCTTTCAATCGGTGAATAAAAGAAAGGTGCTTTAGCTTTTGGTTGACAGCAGTTCTTCAGCATGAAAAATAGATTGAGACGAACATAAACTTTCTCCGCCAGGCTCCTGATGGCTTCATACACAAGGCACACCGGATCAAAAGCCGCACTGTTGATTGTTGAGAACATGTACGGATTTTAAGTGCGCCCTATGGTCCGGGAAAAACGTGAAATTTGTTATTATTTTTTCATGACTATTTTATTCATTCGTTCATTTAGGCTAAATATGTGTTTCACAATATGTTGGTAAACATATCCAATCCTTGGTACGAACGATGATGTTTTCGGAGCCCCTCTGTTTGCACACTTCCAAGTCATGGACCCAGCCGTTTGTGAACTGCACATAAACTTCAAGAGATTTTTAGTTTAGAAACTGCATCTCAGTATAAGCACTCACGCCACAGACAAGATATGCAAAGATATTAGGAAATGTGAGAGGATATAAGGCGTTGGAGTCCCGGTTCCACGCTTTTGTTGAGATTTCATAGGGGTCGTCATCTCCAATTGTTGGAATTTTTTCAATATAATGTCTTGCTTTTGGAAGAAGTTTGTCCCTGTACTGAACATTTTTTACATTTCGGACTTTAAACATTTCTGATCTAATCTATTCTTCTATCAATGATCATGTAATTCCTCAGGAATGGCCTCAGAAAATGGTGCCGCTTTACTATTTATGTCCCAGATAGCATTCTGTCATCATCTCCGTTCCCAAGCCCTATAAATGTTGGCCGCATCTTATGTCACAACCCTCTGACCTGATCCTGCGACCCCCATAGGGGTCCTGACCTCCAGTTTGAGAACCTCTGCCTTAGAATGAGTCATTTACATGTACTTGCAGTACATGGCAGCTGTCATATCTGTGCCACAATTCTTACTACGGTGTTTCTGAATGGACGAACTGTGTGTGAAGCGAAAATCTTCTTAGCTTTAAAACTGTAGAGTCAGCTTTGTTTGGCAGATGTTTGGGCACATTTTGGGATAAATAACGACTTAAAGGGTACAAAAAGAAGATGGAACAATGTTGAAGCAGTTACGCCTAGCGCAGTTGTCGCTGCACCTGAAACCAGCCGATCCACTTGTAGATAAGAACATGTTTACGGCTGGAAGAGTTTTGGCCCCTCACAGCCACTGTCTACTCACAACTGGGCTTGGCATTTGAAGCCATTGATATCCCCACCTTTACCACTAGAGGTCAGTAACTCCTACATACTGTACCTTTTTAAAGGAAGCATCCCTCACCTTGCGGATACTCTGGAGGGAAACCACACAGTTCGGTTCTCGTGACACTGTGGAACACAACCTCTCGATAAAGTTATGGAATTACTTTAAAGGATTTAAGTACGATGTTTTTACATGTAAAAGCATAAAAAAAATACAAATATAACTTTTATCCAAAGATCCATGTGTCAGACGTATGTGTAGTTGTGGTGTAGAGGGCATCTGTGTGGCTTGCTTATGTACTCATACATATCTTGTATATGAGTGACAAAGCGAATATGTGTAGTTGGGATGTTTATAGCCTTTCATGTACATATATTTACATTAACAATCATAGTTATGTACTTTGATTTATATTGAATGTGGCAATAAAACTTAGAAAAAGCGGTGGTACCTGAGTTTTGTACTCCTTTGCTTTTCCTTTTGATCCTGTATTTGCTCTTGTTCTCGTGCTCGTATATTTGATTCATGATTGAAACTACTTGTTTGAAATAAAAGTATCATCCTCATTCGCCTTGTTTATTTCTGTTTAATTCAATTCAACTTTATTTGTACAGCGCCACTTCACAACAATGTTGTCACAGGGCACTTTACATACACAAATCAACATACACATCATTTCGAGCCAATTAATACATATCCTATAATAGAAACCAACTGATTGCATCAAGTCATGACTTGGATCCAATCCCCCATCCTGAGCTGCACGCGGCGACAGTGGGAAGGAAAAAAACTCTCCTTTAACAGGAAGAAAACCTCCGGCAGAACCCGGCTCAGGGAGGGCAGCCATCTGCCTCGACTGGTTGGGGTGGAGATGACAGGAAAGACAGATCAACGTGCACAATTGCACTTATTCACTTATTTAAGTGTTAATAGTGGCTTTTTGGGACATTAATCCCACTTTCTTCAGCTGGTTTCTTACAGTTCAGTCTGGTTTACGCCCATCTCGTTTATTTTTTACACTCATGGTTTACTGCTTTAAATTTCCCATCCTTGGTCTCCATCTATGTTTCCTGCTTACAAACATTCTCATTTGTCTGTCCGTGCTAACTGGGAACAACCAACATCTTTTGCCAAAGTGAGCTGAATTACCTTGTTGGGGGAGTTTTATAATCCTTTGTACTGTTTCCACTGACAGCTCTCTTTTTGGCACCCAGTTTCCTGTCCATCAGTCAGCTGCAACAGCTCTCTCTACAGGCTCATTTGCATATTTAGACTTGTGTAGATATCTGATGGTGAGTCCATATTTGCCTGATAATGTACCTTTGACGTGCAGCATTAGACCAGAGTTTCTAACACTTTTGGTTTCTGAAGAATACGCCTCCCTCATGTCTAATAACAGGCCTGCTGCTGTTTGTGTTCAGCTGTAATGAACAGTTGCTGCTTGGGGGAGAAGTGTAGCGAAGCCTCAGAAAGGCACTCAAACACTAACTGGATTCTTGGTGCTGAAGAATGTTTATTGCAGAACTGTCATGCACACATGCATGCATATAGGTGTGTGCACAACAGGGAGTTTCAATTTAGTTCCACAAGGTCTGTTGTTGCCATGGCATCGCACTGCACCTCCTTGCATTGCCATGGAAACACAAAAGTGATGACTGGCATGGGGATGTAAGTGAAGTGGGTCAAGAGCATCTGAGTAAAGTTAAATCAAAGCAGCAGGGTGTCTCTGTGGGATTTGCAGGTGAGCAGCGGCAAACCTGACCCAGCTCTGCAGCAAGCAGCTGAGCACATCTGGAGACAAACCGCAAAGTAAATTCACAAGCTCTGCCAACACAGCTGCAGTGACACAGCGATGAAGTTACACACCGGGCTGGAACCACTGATGGGAAACTAGCTTAGTGAAAGATGGAGGAACAGAATAAATAAAGATGGAAGCATTACCTCTCCAGTTGTTTCACCTGGATGAGATCAATGTTGAAGGCCACAACTGATGACATGTTGTTTTTGTTTTTAACCTATTTATCAGCCTCTCATGCCACCAAGAAGTTACACAGAGGAAGAGTCTGAATTCAAACACATTAATGGTTATTTAACAAGTTTTACCATGTTAAGTTTTAGTTATAGATAAATAATCCACTGCTGTGCTGCTTAAAATACAGGTTTATGTGTGTTTATGTGTGAATTTGGGAGAGAAATGGCTCCATCTCGTGGCTGTTATAAACAGATCGTTGTCATGGAACCAAAATGTTTTTTATGTATAATCTAAGATTTCATCTGAATGAAAGTCTGTTTGTTTTGGATTCACAGTTTGCAAATAATGCAAAAACGCCAGACTTGCACATAAATTTGGTCTCAGAGCACAGTTTCAGACATCAAATCATTACTGCTGACATGTACATACTGTGCACATCATAAAAGCTCATTAAGGACAGCATAAGATTGTCATAAACTACTGTACCCATCTAATCCTGCATCAAAACAATATAATATTACAATGTAAAGTTAACTGGAGTGGTTGCTTCTTTTCTCCTGCTTAATCCATATCAGGATTTGCAGAATAAAATCTGGAAAAACTTTAACATTTCAGCATTTTTATGTATAATCCAGGTTGGGTAAATCTAATTGTGAGGAATTCTGTCACTCTAAATTCATGTGATTCTAAACCTTCAGACAAAAAGTATCTTAAGGAACTTCTTGGACCAGACTTTATGCTTCAGTTTGTACATCTCGGCCTTAGATTATAGCTTTGTCATTTTTACGTATATTTTTTTCCATTCACTTTGAAATGGCAAAAGACTGGATAAAACTGATGAAACTGAAACATTTCTTCATGTTCACTTATTCCCTTCAAAACATCTGCTATGTCGATCACACCACGTCTGTGTGTGCTGCATTTTTAACAGTTGATCATTGCATTGTTATTGTCCCATTTTAAATGAAATAATGATGCTGCTTATTATAACTTCAGTGTTCAGGGCGTCTCACAGAAAAGTGTGGAAATCTTGCTGCTTGTTTTGGGACTTAAGACTATAATTCTTCCTTAAATCATCCACATATGCAGATGATCTGCAGAGCAAGGACCCCTGTGTATGTAAGGTGCATAAAAACGGACCTAAAGCCTTATTTTGGCAGCAGCACGTGAAGGCATCACGATGTCCAGCCTTGCTGTGTGTCTCCGCTGTCTTTCTCAGGTCCATCATGGTCTCTCCAGAGTGTCTGTCTGTCGGTGGGGTGTGTCCATGAAACGTAATGAAGGAGGAAAACCCATAAAGTCAGCATCAAACCCTCAAAGCCACGCCGGAAACCAAAGAATAACTTCAAAATAAAAGTAATTAAACGCTTACATTGGTTAGGTGTTTCTGTGCTCACCAACCTGAACCAATAAAAGTGAACTGACAAACCATCATCAACCTGGTTCTGCTGGAAGTTTTCTTTCCTGTTAAAAGGCAGCGTTCTCCTCCTTTTCCACTGATGCCCACCACTGTTGTGTATGGAGGCATAAAATATGGAATTCACTACCGAAGAACATTAAATTAACCACTGACCTAAAAATTTTAAAAATATTATTAAGACTATTTTTCAAAAGTACAGGTATCTATATAAATCATAATTATAAGGGTTTGGTGATAAAAGTACAATAAATACAAATGTATGTGTAATAGAGTAAACAAATTGATAATATGGATAGAGGAAGATTTGTATTATAGATAATCAAATATATGTTGATATCCAATTATGAGTAAGCATATTTTTGTGAATGAATAGTTTATATGATACGATGTAACATGAATGGATATGACATGCATGCATTTTAATGTGTAAAAATGGATGTAAAGAGATGGATTTGAATATTTAAATAACTTGTATTCCAGGATTGAACTAAAATGCTGATGTGCTGCAAAACTTTTTACAAGTTTTTATTTTTTGATATAATTGTGCCGGACCCCAGGAAGAATAGCTGTAACCTTTTATGGGGCAAGTGACTATTTTTGATCACTTTGTTTCCTTTCATATTCAGCATGAAACTATTTTTTGTTAATGTCACAACAGAATGGAGGTCTTGGTTCATATGAGAAGGACAATTTTAGGTTAAAATTTCTAATTTAAAGGTATTTCTTTGAGTGCCCTATAAAGGGTTAAATCACAGTGCATACATCTAACTAGGTTATTGACAATGGTTTATCAGTTTATATTACTGCTATATTTTATTACAACCTTTAAATTTTTTTACTGTTTTTAATGAAGGTTTAATGATTTTCTTATATAGTCTGTCAATCTTTCTGGGCTCCTATCAAGTCATGGGGTCCTTAGAATCTTCCTACACTGCAAAAACTCAGCCTTAAAAAATAAGAATAAATATACAAAAATTAGGTAAATGTTGCTTAAAATAAGATAAATGATCTGCCAACAGAACAAGAAAATTTGGCTTGTCTAGATTCCCAAAACATACTCTTTAAAAAATACTCTTTAAACAAGAGGAATTCTCTGGCATAAAAACGAAGAATCTTCTTACCTTTCAAAAAATAAGCATATATGTACTCAATTTAAGGTTTTTAATCTTACTTAGATTTGATTTCAGTTTTTGCAGTGTAACCCTCCCCCCATATGGCGCCTGTGTTTAGTGGTAGTACAGTATGTATGTATCGGGTAAAATAGGACAGAAATGGAAGTTTACAAGCAAAGAGAATATTGTTACACATTAAAAGGGGAACCAAAATGAGGAAAAATGTTAAACATGATCGTTAACATACAGTTGTGATTAAAGAACGTGATCCAGAACTTTAGATAAGAAACTTGTCAGGGGCCACGGGGAAATTAAACAGAGCAAAACTAAAGAATTGAAATAAAAACCTATGAGGTAAAACAAAACAGAAAGACATAGGATGGCAGTACTTTTCTAAAACAATCTATAAGAAGTGATGACAAATAAACTGAAAAAGTGCATTCATTCATTCATTATCCTAACCGCTCAATCCAGTTCAGGGTCGCTGGGAAGCTGGAGCCTATCCCAGCAGTCTCTGGGCAAAAGGCAGGGTGCACCCTGGACAGCGCCAGTCCATCGCAGGACCGCACAGAGACAACCACTCACTCACACACTCACTCCTAGGGACAATTTAGAGTAACCAGTGAACCTAACATGCATGTCTTTGGATGGTGGGAGGAAGCCACATATACACAGGGAGAACGTGCAAACTCCACACAGAAAGGCCACTGGCCAAACCTTGCCCCAACCAGAAACCTTCTTGCTGTGATGCCACAGTGCTAACCCTGAAAAAGTATGGACATTTAAATAAAAAAAGTGATGTGCCGGCAGACCTTTTACTTTGGAAATGTGACCAGAAGTGCTTTAGTTCTGTGGTTAGGATGAACTTTGAGGCACCGCCTCCTCAGACACCTTTGCAGACTGGAAGGCGCGCACGACTTTTACGTGCCCGGCCTGTGGGGGGAAAATGCTGTTGAACAGTCAGAGAGGGCTCACTAGACTGTCGCTTTTAGGAATCCAACATTAGTTTGTGTGAAGAAGAGCCATGAAGAAACACCTGAGTCCCACGAAACAGCAGCAGCAGCAGCCGCCGCCACCGGCTGACGCCCCGGTTCAAAGCAGCGAGGTGACCGTCCAGCAGCTCAACGAGCTCCTGTCGGACGGCAGCGGCTTCTACAACCTTCCCACCCAACACTTCAACGAGGTCTTCCCCAGAATCTACATCGGGAACGCGTGAGTCATCTCCCGTTTTGTCTGCAGATCTGAAGCAGGACGCCTGTCTCGCGTGTCCGTGACGGGGACAACCGTGTCTACAGGGCGGGCTTGTTGTTTTGATGCCTCCGCTGACATCAGAGAACAAGCCTGTTGTTGTCAACAAACAACCGGCTGTCCTCGAAATAAGCGGCAGGTGGAGGTTGTGTAACACCGAGACACAACCCCAGCCTTATCATCACACTGATATGAATAATATTTAGCTTTTTATAGATGTGAAAATCACCGAAAAGACGCGAATGACGACGCAGAATAACGTGATTTTAGTCAATGAATCTCTCCACTGTCGGTGTCACAGCCGTGTAATCACGTCTCCATCCAGCCGCTCCCCTTTTCCCTCCAGCCGGGATGCAGGGACACCGCAGCCTCGTCATCCAAAGCGCCTTCCCCCCAGCTTGTCATACAGAACATGCTAAATAAGAAGATGTGCATGTTGCAGGGAGTGACTGCCAGCAGATATGGAGTTCATGCAGAGAAGTTGGTCTTTGCAAAGCCATGCAAACCTTTCTGACTTTTTAGATTTATAATCAATACTTTTCACCTTGGATCTTTTCCACATCAGGTATGAGATACCTCTTGTGGTTGATATTTAGAATGGCTTTAGGGAATTACTTTTTATCCCAGGATTTGATGTAACATGATGTGTTTTGTAACGTTCCCTGTAAAAGTTATTTCCATTTCTTGCTGCTTTTCTGCTGACTTAGACAAAGCAAGACATTTGATGATATGACAAGCAATGCGCAAACAGATCGATTGATTTGCTTGAGTGAATAATCAGGAATGTAATCACAGTTTGGTTCTTTTTTGGCACTAGGGAACAAATGCAATACACAACAGCTTAACAATGGTGTAAACAGGAACGTGTTTGACATTAGAGATTAAAACAATAAAGAAAGCATTTCCAGTAAATTCTCCAATGAAAGATTAAATAAATAAAAATATAGCCCAAATTAAAATATACACCACTATTGTAATGTTCAGTATCTGCACACACATAATATAAGGAACAAATCTTCCAAGAGAAAAATAAAAATAATTCACTCAAACTTGTACAAATATTAATTCAATTCAGCCTTCAGTTTTTTATTGAAAAGGAGAACTTTAATTGCACGTATGCTGTAAAAGAAAGTAACACAATTGGCTGCAACATTAGAACGTGCAGTTTAATGAAACAATAGTTTTGAATGTGGACATTTTCTGATCAAGTCTGTTTTCAAAATAAAAGCCCAGTAACCATTTCACGAGTTTTATTTACTTGACAGTATTTGTTATTGTTTAAAGACGAAAGTTAGAGCTGCACAATTAATCGTTAAAGAATCACAATCTTGATTCATACTTGTATACGATCTCATTTTCAAATGACGACAATTTAAAAAAAAAAAAAAAAAAAAAAAAAAAAAAAAAGACCACAAATGTACTGCATTTCAAACTGGGACATCACCAGCATCAAAACAAGCGCTCCCAATTTCTCCCTCAACAAATGACAACAGCAGATCCTTATACCACGGGACGCAGATGCTGGCTGGTAGGAAAAGACTTTCTCGCTAAATCCTGCGACTTTCCAAACCCCCTTGGCGACTTTGTTTTTTTCTTTTTGTAAAAGCGACTAGTGACAAATTTAGCAACTTTTACTGGAGTTATTGGAGACATTTCTGGTGTTTTGGCGACTGACTTGAAGGCACATATTGTTTATTAGTGACTGTCATGAATGAGCAGCGGGAGCCTCTCCCCATCATAAAGCACTCCCAGGCACCCAGTCTCTGCAGAAGGGCAGATTTTTCGCGATTTTTTTTTTCCCAATATAAATATTTATTGCACGTTTTACCGGCACGTCAACTTTGCAACAGCTGACACTGAATATAAAAACAATGAATGTCTTTCTTGTCTTCTCTTACACACACAACCTTTGAATAATTTTCATAATAACATTTTTGAACAGTATTTTTTCTGTGCATAAGGTGATGAGAGGTCGGTATGTTTCTTAAAATATAAACAACAGGAGGGTTGGACATGAAGCTAGAAATTTCACACAGCTGTCCTTTGGTTAAATTTGATATTCTGACATTTAATAATGGAGGACAAAAGTGATTTATGCAATGTGGGTCTAAAGGTATTCAAAATCTACTTTTTTTTTTTTTTTTTTAAAGTGATAGTCTATTTCAATGGCAAAATAAAAAATTTTTTTTTTTTTTTTTTTTTTTTTAAAACCCCAACAGAAAAGAGTTTATTCATCGTACTAAACATATTTAGGGTGGTTTTGACTCATCTTTTGTTTCTCCCACAATATTCCTCTCTCCTACAACGTCCATTACATTACATGTATATGGCCAATTATACAAATTAGGCAATGATGTCATTCAGCGACTTCTAGCGACTTTTAGAACAGCCAATAGCTACTTTCTTTACTTTGGACCGGCAAAGTGACTCAAAAGACACACTTTAGTAGAGTTACTTTGTTTTGTTGTTGTTTGTTTGTTTTTTGTAGATTTCTTACTTTTGGTTTGTTTGTAGTCAAATTAAAACATGAACATATGTTGGCAAAAACATAACTTTTTAAACTACTTACTGGACAGACAGGTTAAACTGTCTCGCCAGCACCTTTTGGGCTTCCGTACCTTATAGTGACGTGAGCGCACTCCCGCTGGTTTCCACAGAAACGCATAAACACAACAACATGGCAGCTCGCAGCGTACAACAAGTGCCCCTCTGTGTTTCCATTACTTTTTTTTCTGCAAAATAAAAACGATATTTGTACATTTTGACAAACAACAGTTGTGATTTGCGGGTGTTTCCATTGAACGGTGTTTAGCACATTAGCATCACATTTTGTAATTGCGGTTAATGCAAAGTGGGCACGTAGCGTTATTTTAGGGTTTTCTACTTGCTATGGAAAATTGGCTTCGGATTTTCAAAGCTTTTCTCCCTCACTTTCTTTTCTAAAACTCTGAAATTTTCTGCTGTTTATTCCACACTGCGCCATCTTTACCGGGAATTAACTGGTCACGACTCCCACGTCACGTCTGGGGACACGTAAACGCAAAAAAGTGTTTCTATTACACTTTTGCAATATATTTCTATATTGAAATGTCTGAAAAACCACCTCTTGAGATCGTAAAAAATTTTATAGCAGTGAGTTTTATGGCAATATTTAGTTTTTGCGCAGTAATAAGGTGTCATGGAAACGCAGGGTTTTCAGTGTGGGAGGGGGCATTGTCACATCCACAGGGGTCTGAAGCCAGATGCAGCTGATAGGCTCGTCTTTCTTGCCAAAAATGTGTAAATTAAACAAAAACAACAAGAATGTAATAATACATGTATGTTAGAAAAATAGCTTTAATCAACATTCAGGGATTTTTAAAAAATAGTATTTTGTATCAGAGGTCAATTTTCTCTAAACGCATGTTAAGAAACATTCATTTTTATTACCTCATTGTCAATGTGGGAAATTATTTTGGTTAATTAATGTCAAAATACTCTAAAAAGAGTCACTAATTTTCTTCCAAGGGGAGACATTTTTATTTGTTTATCAATTAGTTTTTATTACAGAATAAAGTTACACCAGTGAAGTGAGGCCTATTCTTAAATTTATGATCAAAACTTAAAAACTATCCCACAGTGGAAACCAAGTGGCAACCTCCGGCGGTTAAAAGTGAAGCCTATGTGGAAGTGCATAAAACTGCAGTTCCCCCTTCATCCACTAGGGGCTGCAAAACAGAGCAAATCCCCATAGACTCCCATGTTAAAAAGACCAACTTCACGGCAGAAATAAACATGTTTACAGCCTGGTTCAAAAATCCATTTTAGCTTTAATAGGTCAGGTTTACCTTCATGACAACTGTGAGGGGGAGTGAATTTTTTTTCTAACTTGCCCGTTTTAAAGTAATTTAATCTCGAAGTTCCGCAAAATTAGGGGCGTGTCCTTTTGATTGACAGGTACCAATCTCTGGCTTCAAATAAGAATAACGTAGAACAACCACGGTTTTTAGCCGGTTAACAATGTGACTTAGCTTTAGCTCACTTACCTCCGTTAGCTGGTTAGCTCCCGTTATCTCGGGGTTAGCTTTTAGCTACAGAAAGCTCAGAGTTCGCTCGATGTCAATCATCCGCCATGACACTCAGGGCTCCCCTCTCAGCTCCACCTCTTTGCCCATATTTGTATTTTCCGGGTGAGCTCGGTAGGAACCGCCCACTGAGCTTCAATTCAGCTCTTCAGAAACCTGTGGGTGACGTTACAGAGGCTCTGACCATTTCTTTATATACAGTCTATGGTGGAAACGCACTAAATGCAAACATGTTGTTTCTTATAATGTTTACAGAGGCAGCGCCTGCATCTCTTTTTATATTCTTGTTTAACAGCTTGTTTAGTTGCACTTTAAATTCGGGTAAACTTCTAGGCTGACTGCAATAAAAGCATTTTTTAAAAAGAATAATTCTTGATATTTGTCTTTTTTTTTCTTTTTACAGTAAGGGGGAAAAAAATAGATTAAAATCGGATTTGGTTTAAAAAAAATCGGAGATTTTATTTTTTGGCCATATCGCCCAGCCCTACTCTTTTTGGCCATATCGCCCAGCCCTACTCTGACCCTTGTGCTGGTAGTCATCTCAAAAAACATTTCCACATTTCAATGGATATTTGGCATCACATACGTTTGATGCATTGCTGTGTAGCTCCATCTGGTCCTGATGTGGTCTTTCATAGTTCCAAAACACAAATTGTGGGTTCAAAACATCTGACCATTTAATGGTTTCAGGAGTCAGGTTTGTCAAAATACTAAATAGAGATGAAAAGTTGAGCGAAACATAACAGCCAAATACATTTTCATGGCTTTTAGTTTTTATTGGGATATTTTACGGAACAACTCCTAATATGATTAGCATGTTTATGTGGCAGAGAAGGGATCCAGGGATGACCCTGAGAAGCTGGTTAGCACTGCTGCAGTCCATTTTGTTCTGCTTCCTGCCAGCAAGGTAGTGGAGCAGCACACACAGTACAAGCGTATTCCTGTAGCTCGGCGCTACTACAAAATCAATCTGAATGAGCTTGTTTGCCTTCAGACGAAGAGTTGGCATCCTGCGCTCAGTCCAGCCTCATCAGACAAAGCTGCAGGTTGGAAAGGTTGAGAGACTCTGATGGTCTCCCAGGTTTACCATCATGTTTAGCGTCTCGCTAAGAAGGTTTGATCCCGGATGAAGAAATCCACTGATTATAAAGACGAATGTTTTCTATATTTGCTGAACTGTTTTATTCATTTTACGATCTGTCATAACAGATGGAAAGCAGAGTGGAATGTGAGATGTTTCAAGCAGAAAGAGGCAGTATTGATTGATTATTAAAGCCTGTACCATGTCCACCTTTCCTACATGTAAGACCCAGAAAGCGTAGACCAAGCAGCTGGCTGCAAAGTCAAATAAAACCAAATGAACAGGTTAATGCTGCTCTAATAAGTATGGCGGTCCTTCATTCTGACTTAATTTACAGATCATAATTAAAAGGAAAACTGTCCCAGAAAATACTCATTAAGGTCTCCCATGAATTTGTCCCATTTACCTTGTTATCAGGCTCTGATTTATAGTTTGATTGTAGAAGAGTTTAAGTCCTCTTTAAAAAATATTTATTTTATTCCGTCATTCACACAGTCATTTGTTAATTTTCAACTCATTAAGAGCTAAAGAATCTTCAATTAATTGTAGATAAAAGATGATGTTAGTCTGGAAGATGATGTGAATCAGTTCACAAAATGTCACATCGATCTTTCTGAATTTTGATTGATCAGATGATGACCAAACAAAAACAGGTGAAACTTGGAAGATGGGACCTGATGCGCCCAGTCAAGCATAGCATTCCGGTCAAAATCTGACTTCAACGCGCTGCATTTTCAGCCATGACATTTTTACCAGTTTGCCTGCTGAAAGTTTAGTAGCTCAGCCAAAGTAAACTAGTTCCCTTTCAATGATGGGTTACATGTTATTTTGATAGTGTCAGGTCGGGCGGTGGGGATGTGGACCCTAATGCAGGGAAGATCCACAGGGATGCAGATTTCAAGGAGATTTATTTAACCCAAGGAACTCTGGTGACAAAAACAACAAAATAATCCGGCAAAGAAAACCAACAAGTGAGGACTATAAATACACTGAACCAAACGAGGCACAGGTGACACAGATGAACTAACTGAGCACAGGTGAACTAAATCAACAGGAAATCAATAAAGCTAAACAAGAACCAGGAGAACTAAACAGGAAAAACTACAAAATAAAACAGGAACCTGAAATGAAGACACACAAAGAGTCCAAACCCTGACAAATAGTATAATGAAGAATGTAAATGTCAATGCTTCCACTCAGGCTTCCTTTTATTTTATGGACCAAAAATTAAAAAAAAAAAACAAAAACAAAAAAACCTACGTGGATCAAAAACTGTCTTGTGTCAAAGTAAATGCCTCTACCATGTTCCACCAGATCCTCATTGCCTTTTGGTGTCCGTCATTTGACATATAGATTATTTTAGACAACTCATACAATATGTGCTATATGTAGTAAAGACCCAGTATGCGTGCTGCTATCGTACTTAGAAATGATAGAATTAAACCAACTGGATTCTACCAAGTTTGCCCCTCCTGGGTTATTGGAGAAGCATAAAAAAAGATTCAGGGAGGATGAAAGTGTGGGTTCACGCCAGGCTAGTTAAGCTTGTTCCATCCTCCACGAGAAGCAAGAACTGAGTTCTTGCTCTCAAGGCTGCAAGAAAAAATTTCATGAGTTGTTGGAAATGTTAAAATGAAGAACTGATTAAATTCTGGTGGTGATCCGGATCACTGTTTGGATCCAGGAATTTTTTTAAAAGGATTCTTTAACATCGTGCTTGGTGGAGGTTTCCGCTCTCCGAGTGCTTTTCTAGTTTCATATTCAACGAGCAACATCGTCCGCTGCAGGGCAGGTCGTGCACGCGGCAGGGCGGGTCGTGCACGCGGCAGGGCGGGTCGTGCACGCGGCAGGGCGGGTCGTGCACGCGGCAGGGCGGGTCGTGCACGCGGCAGGGCGGGTCGTTCACGCGGCAGGGCGGGTCGTTCACGCGGCAGGGCGGGTCGTGCACGCGGCAGGGCGGGTCGTGCACGCGGCAGGGCGGGTCGTGCACGCGGCAGGGCGGGTCGTGCACGCGGCAGGGCGGGTCGTTCACGCGGCAGGGCGGGTCGTGCACGCGGCAGGGCGGGTCGTTCACGCGGCAGGGCGGGTCGTGCACGCGGCAGGGCGGGTCGTGCACGCGGCAGGGCGGGTCGTGCACGCGGCAGGGCGGGTCGTTCACGCGGCAGGGCGGGTCGTGCACGCGGCAGGGCGGGTCGTGCACGCGGCAGGGCGGGTCGTTCACGCGGCAGGGCGGGTCGTTCACGCGGCAGGGCGGGTCGTGCACGCGGCAGGGCGGGTCGTGCACGCGGCAGGGCGGGTCGTTCACGCGGCAGGGCGGGTCGTGCACGCGGCAGGGCGGGTCGTTCACGCGGCAGGGCGGGTCGTTCACGCGGCAGGGCGGGTCGTGCACGCGGCAGGGCGGGTCGTGCACGCGGCAGGGCGGGTCGTGCACGCGGCAGGGCGGGTCGTTCACGCGGCAGGGCGGGTCGTTCACGTTGCTGGGCGGGTTGTGCACGTGGCACGGCAGGTCGTGCACTCGGCTGGGTCCGAGTGTTTTAATGCCACATGTAAAAACGTTGGTACTTTCTCACCACCTCGATCAGCTATTTTATCAAAACAATCCGTTTTACCTGCAACAGCAAAAATGCGGAAGCAGCAATTCCGCTTCATGCTTTCTCCGTGTTAACCACGCCCACCTCAAATGTCCGACCAATCACACGATACTTCTCGGAGCCCCACAAGAAAAAAGTTCTGCCAGCCCGGTGTGTCGAGAACTTTCTTCAAACGCGTCTGCGAGAACAAAATGAGGTCATTTTCTTCTCGGGCCTCAAGAACAAGAAAAAAGTTCTCGCATCTCGTGGAGGATGAAACGAGCTTTATACTGTTATTTCTGTGTGTTTAGCACAGGGCGTGAACACAGATTAAACAGCAAGCCAAACTCGTATCTCACAAGCCAGGATGGTGAGTGTCATGCTCCTTTATTTCCATTTTTTTCAGCGTCTTGACAAGTGAAATGACGAAGTAAAACTGCAAAAACAAACAGGAAAACAAGACTTAACATTGGACCAGCAACTGCTACTGGGATTAGCTGGCTAACAGGAAGCTACATTTAGCATTCTCTAGCTGTTAGCACACATTCAAGAATAAATAATAAACTAGTTCAGTCATTGGTGTCTAAGACAAACATATGTGTTAGCTAAGTGAAACCAAACAATACACTTATGGACATTTCTGGGAAAATAATGAGAAAAACTCTAAATTGTTTCTAACCTGCTTGACATGTATTAACTTAACGGCATCAACTCGCTGGAAAGTCTCGCTGGAAGTAGCACAAAGTCTCGCCATATTTGCACAAAGTCGAGTTTGTTCACAACAGTATCAAATAAAGCATTACTCCTTGAAAAAACACGTGTTTCTTTATATTAATGAACAGCCCATGGGCAGAACAATAGTCGTGGGGACTTTGTTCGATTTGGCGGGAACGCTGGAAAATTTTGCACCATCCTTTGTTTTGGTTTGCTGGTCTAAAATGAGATCTGACCAACATGAAAAATATCAGGAAGACGACAAAAACCTGGATCATCGATTGACCTGAACTCAAAACAGCTTTCTCACCTCAGGAAAACAACATCAGGTTTTCACAGTTTTATGGTTTCTGTTTTTACTTTGTCTTCAAACTTTATACGGTTTCCACCAGAACATGTCCAGTTTGAGCAGCAGGAGGGGCGGCGAGCTATCCAGCATGTTGCGTCACGTCGTGTCCTCTCTTTTATTCACCGAATGGTGCGTTTGCTTTCACACTGCAAGCAAACTGGGACCTCTGGTTTTCCAAAAGGCCAATTTGTCCTTGTTTTGTCCACAGCAGAGTGTGAGTGTGTGTTCACACTATTCCAGACAAACTGTAAACTGGGGTTTGCTTGAAGCAGATCAAATGGCACCAGTGTTAGAGCACCCAAAGGTGCTGGTTCAATAAAAAAAAAAAAAAAAAGCAGGTACATGATTTTAACTCTGATTTAATTCTGGATAATATACCTGGAACAGTATTACTGGGATTAGCTTCATGTTCCACACTGGAACCTAAAACAGCAGTTCATTCAGATACTGTAAGGGTCGATATGATTTACGTTATTCGTGCAAACTAGGGCTGGGAAAATCGAATCGAAAAATCAAAAATCTTTTTTGCTTCACAATTTTAAAATCTATTTTTTGTTAAAAACTTTTTTTCCCCCAAATAAAATCAATCCACTATAAAGTTTTTGGAATTTTTATTGTTTTTATTGATCTTTTTACTTGTCTTTTTGGGCGTCATAGCAGCAGAATTATGGTCTGACTGTGTTGTTTTTTCCTCATTGAAATCAAGAAATTTTTATTTGTTTTTAATTTACAATAATCAGCAACATCAAAGAATTGTGAGAATCGCAATCTAAATTGAATTGTCACCGAAAAAATCTAAATCAAATCGGGACAAAACCATATTGTCACTGCCCTTGTGCAAACACTTTTATTTTTTATTTTTTACTTCCGTTAATGAGACTTTGACCAGAACAGCACTTGGGTTTATTCAACTAGTCGGTAATACGCTCATAAATGGATTATGACTGCACTTTGCAGACTTGCTCTGTTTTCAGATGGCTTGTAGTCAGCACTCTGAAACCTCCATGGGCTGCTCAGCGACAGACTTAAGGTGTGGTTGTTTGCAGTGAGAAACACTCTGGCGCTTTGTGAAGCTCCTCTTTAATAATGGATGTGTTGGGACTGCAGATCCCAGGGTGAGGAGGCTGGGACACAGTAGGAAGGAAACCATTGGATGTGAACCCAGCTGAACCCACTGTGCCTCTGCATTGTGTTGTGTAGAAGTACAGTAATTGTAAATACGGACACTTTACTGCACTTTAGACGCGCACACAGATGCATGTTCTGCTTCCAGTTGCGTTTGCATCTTAAGTGCTCACATCGTACACACTTACTGAAATATTAATGCGCTTCAGCTCTGGAGTTTTGTGAATGAAACTAAGGGTGTGTTTGCTTTGCGTCATCACTATTCTGCCCTTCGGCTTGACACACAGGCAGATGGGCCGTTTCATCTCAGGATTTCTGCTTTTTCTTTATTTTTTTCATTAGTTCTTGTGGAGGGGGCTTTGTTGCCACTTTCTCCAGGGAGCTGCTTGTGGGTCACCTAGCCTCGCTTCACCGGCTTCATATCGACCGTGAGCAGATATAGCATTAAAAACACAGCTGTCAGGATGGGCGCCTTGCGGATTTATGAAGATTTATGATTCTTAATGCAAGTGTAAAACTAAAAACATTCACCTTGATTCTTCAGATAACCTCATCTTCTAATAACTGTTATATGATGTTTCACTCTGTAGCCGTAGCTTAAACAAGAAATTATGTGTAATTAGTGACACTTAACGCTTCATAAACCCTTGTATCCTTAATAAACAAAGAGGCGTTTTATTTGCAATCAATGCAGTGTC